>NC_059125.1:16147547-16450274 GCF_020740685.1 Jaculus jaculus | reverse complement strand
ACACACACACACACACACACACATATATATATAGAGAGAGAGAGAGAGGGAGAGGGAGAGGGAGGGAGGGGGGGGGAGGGAGGGAGCGCGTGCGCTAGCTAGCTATAGAGCTGACTTCATTTTGTATTTACTGAGGAATTAGCATCTGACACAAAGTGCAGTGACTCTTTTTTCTTTTGTGCCAACTTATTATTCCCCATTTCTTTGAAAAGCTGATTCTCTGTTATTTGGAATGATACAATAAATGAATATATTTCCCATTTAAAAAACAAAAGCAGTTATCAGTTTCAGGAAAGCAAAGGACTTCCCAGCTTGCCTACCAACCTCACAAGCCAGAAGTAGCACAGTATTATTCAGGGATTCCTTCTAGGCCCTTGAAAAATAAATTGAAACATAAATAAATAGTTTTATTGTTACTGGAAGTATAAATTAGTTTTTTTATTTTTAAAACATGCTTTTAATAATGTCTTTCCCTTCTTTTTCTTTTTTGCTTTTATATTCCATAAAGTTCCTCTTTGATGATAAAACAAGACTTGTAGACCGAGTGAGACTTAACTGGCAGTATGAGGAAGCCCGAAAGAGGTAAAAAACAGTTTTACAATATGACCTTCTGCTCACTTCTCCAAAACAATGTCTGACTGTCTGCATTTTACCATAAAGTTGTCTCTGATGGAATGGAACAGAAAGGGTCTTGATTTGTTTGTAGCTTCATAATATACATGTTGAAATTTCAAATGTTCTTAAAATATGAAATTCTCAATATTGAAAGTTATACAGAAGCAAATCAATTAGAGACATTTGCAGCTTTTCCTGTCATGTCAAATGGTTTAGAACTCCCTCGCCACCTCCTCCCTTCCTTTCTACAGACAGCATTCATCCCGTCTTTCTCAAATATGGCTTTACTGCCACAGGATGATGTGGAAAGGCATACACCTCACCACAAAGACCAGTAAGTGATAGGTCAGCAAGTGTTGGTAGTATCTACTCAAGTTCATTTGTTAGAGACAAGTGATGTAATTTTGTTGACTTGCATTGAATCTAATCTGCTTCTTGCAAATAGACATTTATGGGAGTTTGTCCCTTGGAGTTTGCTCTCCTTGCCCCATCCCACCCTTTAGTCTTTCACAATGGGACAATTCTTGCACAGTGTAATGTTTTGGCACCATAATTTTAGTGTGTAAAATTTTTCCTCAAATGATCCAGGTCCCCATTTCTTATATGTGCACCTTTCTCTGGCTTGCCATGACTTCTTTTCAGAGACCTTCCTCTCTATTGTGCCTTCTAGAAGGAGTCTGAAAACCAAATTATTTCAAAATATGTGCTTGATAAAACTATGAAGCATAGATGTTATCTGCTTTACTTTTTTGTATAATGCTGGTCATGGCACTGAGGACCTCATGCATGTTAAGCATGTGCTGTGCCATTGGTCTATATTTCTAGGCTTCTTTTTAGTTTTTATTTTGAGACAAGGTCTCACTAAATTGTTCTTGATGCCCTTAAATTCACTCTATAACCCAGGCAAGCCTTGAACTTGAGATCCTGCTGTATCATCAGCCTGTTGAGTAGTTGGCCCAGCTTGAAGCATAGCTTTAAAAACCCACTCCTTATCTCATTATATTAGGAAAAGGGAGCAGAGCTCTAGGTGGGATGATGGGCTTCTTTCTAGAAGCTTGTCATTTGGGCCACTCAATATTGTATGGAACTCATGAAAATCTGGAAATCTGCTTGTCGGCCTTTTGGAAACTAGGAGTTCAGCAGGAACAAAACATCTAACAGCCTACATTGACACAGCCTGCTTTTTGCTGAGAACTGTTATACCAGTTCTTCCCAGTCTTTTTTTTTTAATTTTCTTTCTTTATTTCTGTTTTTCTCTTCATTTTCATTTATTTTTTTGAGAGCGACAGGCAGAGAGAGAAAGAGGCAGAGAGAGAAAGAGGGAGGGAGGGAGGGAGGGAGGGAGGGAGGGAGGGAGGGAGAGAGAGAGAGAGAGAGAGAGAGAGAGAGAGAGAGAAGGAGGGAGAGAGAGATAGAGAGAGAGGGAGAGAATGGGCGTGCCAGGGCCTCCAGCCACTGCAAATGAACTCCAGACACGTGTGCCCCCTTGTGCATCTGGCTAACGTGGGTCTTGGGGAATCAAGCCTCGAACTGGGGTCCTTAGGCATCATAGGCAAGCGCTTAACTGCTAAGCCATCTCTCTAGCTGCTCCCCAGGCTTTTTAGGTTAGACATGTGATGGGCATTCGCATTTCTAAGTTCATTAGCCAGCGCTGGTTACCCCCTTGGACACATGCTTCATTTCACATGCATTTTTTCTGTAGCTTTGGGTGCTGGTGAGAGCCGTTGTTGCTTCTGAGTGCTCTTCTCTTCTTTTATGCCTGTTTTGAAGTGGGACTGTGGAGTGTGGGTGCTGGAATTTGCTTTGCTGTATTAAACACAGAAAATGGATCATTGCTCTGCTTAGGGCTATCATTGTTATATGTTGCTGTGACCTTTTCCAAACATTGCAAGCAACTTTGTTTTCTAGAAATGGTGTCACTATTTACTAAGTTGTCTTTTAAATGTTACAGCAATTCATTTGGGAGAAAGGATGAGTATTTATGAAATTTTTTCTGAGATAGATACAACATTTTATTATTCTTTTGAGTGAAATTATTATTTCAAGCTTGTTAGAACCTTGTTAGAAAATGTACTGCAACTATAGAATCAGCCCCAGGCACTAGCATGACTACCTTAGATGAGCTTCTCAGAAATGAACTACAAATGGGACTCTGTAGATATAATGAGGTTAAAGATCTTGATATTGGCAGAAGTGATCCTAAATGAGCTGAAGAGGGTCAGTATCAACCCAAGGTCATTGTAAGAGGAAGACAGGAGGGTCAGAATGAGAGAAGGAAATATGATTGTAGAAACAGAAGTCAGAATGCATGACCATGAGCCAAACTGGAAGAGGCAATGAGATGCACAACACATCTGACTGTGGAACCATAGTTGAATGATGATGTTGCTGCAAGCTTGTGTTTTGTTTTTATGGTCATTTGTTATAGTACAAAGAGAAAACCCATACAGTGTCATAGGCCCTGGCTATTCCCAATGCCCAGGAGGGAATGCTCATCCCTAAATGGTCATGTGGATTCTCCCAGTTTGAATCTGAAATGTTCCTTGAATGACCATGTGGTAAACACTTGGTTGGCAGCTTATGAGAGATGGAGAGTAGTTGTCCTGGTCTGTGGGAAATGTGATAGTGCTGTCCCTGGAATTAAAGGAGTTTCCAGAGGCTGATGTTCCAGGTGAGGATTGTGTAGATGGCAGATCATTTTTGTTTGTTTGTTTGTTTGGTGTGTGTGTATGTGTGTGTGTGTTTAGTCTGTGATGTGGTGTGTGTATGTATAACATATTTATGTGTGTGTGCAGATGTACACATGCCCCATGCATACATGTTTGAAGGCCAGAGGAGAATGTCAAGTGTCTTTCTCGATTAATGTTCCCACATTGTTTCCTTGAGACAAAGTCTCTGATTCTGGCTGCTATGTTTGGTTTGTTAACAAGCAAGCCCAGTGATTCTCCTGTTTCTGCCTCCCATAGGATTTGGATTACAGGCATGTATTGCCAAGTCCAGCTTTTTATATGGGTGTCAGAGGTTGTACTCAGGCCCTTTCCAGCCCTCATACTTATATCACAAGCACTTTTTTTTTTTTTTTTTGGTTTTTCGAGGTAGGGTCTCAACTCTAGCCAAGGCTGACCTGGAACTCACTATGTAGTCTCAGGGCAGGCTTGAACTCACGGTGATTCTCCCACCTCTGCCTCCCGAGTACTGGGATTAAAGGCATGAGCCACCATGCCCGGCACAAGCACTCTTAATTCCTGAAGCATTTTTCCAATCTCTAGATGGCAGGTTTTGATAGTTGACAATGAATTTAATGGTTTCTGAAAACTTAGTTGCTTAGACCTATCCTTGTAGTGTTCCTGTCAATGGAGGACTCAGCCAGTCGATCTTACTTCAGAGTCAGTGATTATAATTCCTCCAGGTTCTGGCCCCTGGTCTGAATTGTAAACTATATAGCCATCAGTTATGTACTCCCCAGTGGTGACATAGAGTTCTCTGACAAGGGCTTAAATTGAGAAAAGACTTCAACACATATCCAGTACCCAGGTAGTGAGCACCATCATCAAGGCATGATGACTTTGAGGTACTGTCCATATACCCTTCCTGTTGGTCCCCTTGATTTTACTATAACACATCCCTAATATCCCCATGAACATCACTGGAAAAGGAGTGCTAACATACAGGAAAGCACCAGGTACCTCTGCTTACCTACAAAAGTGTAAGAAAGAATACATGACTTATTGGTTGTGTTAGCAAAGAGCAGTGTGTCCTTCTCTGATTGTTCACTGTGAGGCTAGTGAGCATTTCTTGGCCCTTTCCTCTTGTCCAGCTGAACACCCACCATGTTAGTACTACAGTTTAGCAGTTGACCTTTCCTTTCTGCCAGCTTGCCCTTGGAATCAGTCTTTCAGCTCTTGTTTCTAAACCTCAGGGTCATCTAGAGAAACTGAAGCAGTAGGAGGTTGGGGAAGGGTGATGAGAGGAATTGATTCATGTGATTCCTAGAGGTTGACAAGTCCCACCAGTTGCCATCAACAAGCTAGAAAGCAGTGTGATTAAGTCCATTAGATGATGCTCATTCCCAGTAAGAAAGGCGGGTCTCCTTTAATCTATCAATTCAAATGTTAGTGTCTTCCAGAAATATTCTCAAAGACACTCCCAGAAATCATATTTTACCAGCAACCTGGGCATCACTTAGCCCAGTCAAGTTGACTCATAAAATTCCCCATCATACCCACCCTCTGCAGAACCCCTTTATGTTTCCTCAATTCTGAAAGAGGGAGAATGTTATGCCTCTAGGCATTTTGGAGAAATCTTTACTTGAAGATACAGAGTTGAGAGTTTTAAAATAATTTATTAATTTATTTTTTTGGGGGGGGTAGGGTCTTACTCTACCCAGGCCGACCTGGAGTTCACTATGTACCATCAAGTTAGCCTTGAACTCGTGATGATCCTCCCACCTCTGCCTCAGTGCTCAGATTAAAGGCACATGCCACCATGCCTGGCTATTATTTATTTATTACAGAGAAAGTGAAGCTGGTAGAGAATGGGCATGCCAGGGCCTCCAGCTACTGCAAACAAACTCCAGATGCATGCATCACTTTGTGCATCTAGCTTACTGGATATTGGGAAATCTAACCTGGGTTCTTAGGCTTTGCAGGCGAGCACCTTAAGTACTAAGCCATCTCTCCAGGCCATAAGGTTTTTTTTTTTTAATTTTTTAATTAATTTATTTGAGAGCGACAGAAAGAGAGAAAGACAGATAGAGGGATAGAGAGAGAATGGGCGCGCCAGGGCTTCCAGCCTCTGCAAACAAACTCCAGACGCGTGCGCCCCCTTGTGCATCTGGCTAACGTGGGACCTGGGGAACCGAGCCTCGAACCGGGGTCCTTAGGCTTCACAGGCAAGTGCTTAACCGCTAAGCCATCTCTCCAGCCCCAGGCCATAAGTTTTTAAGAAGGACAAAATTATCAAAATGTAGAGTTCTGGACAATAAAGTATTTCATGTGTGCTCAAATGTAAAGGTAGTATATAGAAGTAGTACTTATAATTTCAACTGCTAGTGTGATTTCTAGAAAATTCTCTAGCCAAACTATTACTGTCATGGTGATCAGTTTTGTGTTTCAACTCTGGATCATGTGAAATATATGAAAAGCACTGCTTGTACTTTTCCTTCCAATAATGTTGTTTTGGGTTCCAAATGCAAACCTTGTGATAGGAATACCTGGTTTAAAATTTTTAGAATTTTTTAAAGACAGAAGAATATATCTTCTTGAATCAATGGTGCAAATGGCTCCTTATTTTTAAACCAAGAGCACTTGTTCCAGAATTTTGCACAGTTTGTAGCTGTTTCCATAGAAACACTTAGCTCAGATAGGAGCAAAACATTTGATACATCCAGTTCTTCTGTCTTCATGTTCATTAGTTGTCAGGAATTAGTGATACTGTGATTTCAGTTACATTTTGTTAGTCACCTGGATTTCCCCTTTATTTCTCAAGTGGCTTTATATACAGGCTTTGAGAAATAAAAAAAAAATCTCTTTAGCCTTGTAGCTTCATCTTCCCCATTGGGGTGAAGATAAGGAGCCAAAAGAGTTTTTAATGATGCTTTTGGTTTTAGGAAGTTGCTCTCTAAAAATCTGGTAATTTGGGGCTGGGGAGATGGCTCAATGGTTAAATTCACTTGCTTGCAAAGCCTGCTGATCCTGGTTTTATTCCCCAGAACCCACCTAAAGCCAAATAAGTAAAGTGGCGCATGCATCTGGAGTTGATTTGCAACAGCAAGAGGCCTTGCCACACCAATACTCCCCCTCCTCTCCAATAAATAAGTACAAATATTTAAATAATAAAAGACCTGTAGTTTCCAAGGGGAGAAAATGTCAGAGGAAATTTGAGGACCAGGTGAGATGCTGTTGTATTGGCCGACGCTTCCTTCACTACATGTTCTAGACACAGGTGTCTTGACTTTCCCATACAGAGGTCAAATGCACAATGACTTACCATTAGGTGCTTCAGTCTGCTGAAATGATGTCATTCATACAACTTAGACCTCAACTGAGATTTTATTTAACCTTGGCTTTCATAAAAGTAGGTATTTATAGGGGCAGGGTAGATGACTGTAGGAAAAGTGCTTGCTCTGCAAGCAAAGCAAGGATACCTGAGTTCAGGTTCTCAGAACCCAGGCAAAGCCAGGTGTGATTATGTAAGTTTCTGTTAACTCAGCATAGGTATGGTGAGATGGGAGGCCGAGATAGGAGAGTGAAATAGCTAGCCTGATGAAAGCAGAAATGAATAAGAGTGCCTTAAACGAAGTGTAAGGTGAGGGCCAACACCTGAAGTTGTCTTTTGGCCTCCACCCATGTACAGTGGCACATGTGTGCCTGTACTCATGAATGAACATGAGCGTGCGCACGCATACACACACACACACACACACACACACTAGATATTTATAAAAAGGAAACTAAGTAGAAGTGTAAAAAGTATCAAATCTGTGTCTAGATTTGAAATCCCTCTAAATTTACACAAGTCCCTAAATTGACACGGCATCTTGGGATGTGCCACTGAGATCTGTCATGACTTGTCACCATCAGATGGGATGATAGGTTGCCTGGAGTTCTGCTTTCTATTCCAAAAGCAGAAGGATTTTAGGAATATGGAGCTCTTAGGTATTGATTCAGATAGTTGCAGATTACTCTGGATGTAACTCAGAAGTTTTTAATATTAAGTGTACTATTCCTAGAAAAGTGCAAAACATTTGGGACTTCCATATGAATTGAGTAGTTTTGCAACATAAATACAGGTTTAGAGGTTTTAATGTGCATGGGTTTTTAGCAGAAAAGTCATTTGGGCAGATATTATAAATAAAAACAAATTATTCATATTTTATATCTGTCTGTATTAGACCTGCTCAGGGAATGGAATTCAGAAATTGCAAAATAAATATGAAACCCTAAGGCTTAATTAAGGGTTTGCTTTAATTTCTTAACTATCAGGGCATGGGGACATATGTTATAAAGGTCTTTAAAGAATTTGTGAAAGAGTATCTATGAAACTATGAAATATTTTACCTGTCAAAATTAGATAGGTGGCTTGTCCAAAAAAAATAATAAATAAATAAATAAAAAGAACTACCTTTACCGATTTTAAGTAGTTTTCATTTCTCTTTGAAAATGAACTAGGAAAAGATTTTTCTTTGCAAACTTTCATCATGACCTTGCTTTGTTTCCAAGCATTTAATTTCATTGAAATGATGTTTCAAAGAAAAACCTTTCTGGAAATGGCTTTTCCTTTAATTCTCAGAATTTGAACGATAGCCCTCATGGTAATGGGGCTCCAGGCAGCGGATCAGCTGTTTGGCATGAATCTACAAGAAGGTGCAGGGAGCCCTGGCACATCTGTGTCCTGCGTTAGGCAGGAAGTCTTAATTCCTCACGAAAAGCTCTTGACTAAGGATGCTCCCTGCAAATGGCTCGGTTCCAGGCCCGTAGCCAGACAGACAAGACATGCTGTTGGAAAGGCCAGGGGAGTGTGTGAGTAGTCAGCTGTGGGAGGAATTCTCTTATCTGGTGCTTTTGGCATTCAGAACACATAGACACAAGGACAAATGAGCCTATCTTGACCTGGCTGAAGGGGGCTCAAATGTCCACATCCATAGTATGGACACAAAGAAGACGATTGCCCATTCCAGTATATGCTAGTGCTCTTCTAGATTCAGAGATAGCTTGAAAATGAGCTTGTAGTCATTGGCATTGTTATGTGATTTTCCTTAACAAAGCTCTGGGCTTAAGTACAGAAATGCTTGCCCGGAGTTCAGCACAAGCCCATACAACTTTTCCAGATGGGTTGCAAGAAATCATCCTCATCCGGATCTTGTTTCTGCTGGGAGGCCACCCCTCCCCATATGTCCTTGCATATGTTTCCGGCAAGCTATGGAAAGCTGCAGTACATGCTTTGACTATAGCTCCTGTACTTTGTCATTGAGCCTGGGGCGGACAGGCTTTTTGAAACTTTCCCAATGCTCCCCTTCTCTCCTAAAATTCCATTTTAACTATTTATTCTTTTTTTTTTTTTCTTGATAATGCACACCACTCAAAAATTTCCTGGAAGGGGTAGAATTATCTGGACCTGGATCTTCTGCCACCCTCAGCAAGTTGAATCCTTGCAGATAGCTGCTAACCTAGAGCTGACCGGCTCAAATGGAATCTTGCTATCTTCTCATTTAAATCCCAGGAAATTTGGACTGGAGATATAGCTTAGTGGTAGAGTACTTGTCTAAGCATGTATAAAGCCCTGGAATCTTTCCCTGGTATCACAAACCATACAGAACAAGAAAACCCCCAGAAAATTGAAAAGGAGTGCTTTTAAGAATATGTTTGTTTGTGCTGGTCATGGTGGCATATGCCTTTAGTTCCAGCACTCTGGAGGCTGAGGTAGGAGAATCAGTGTGAGTTTGAGGGGCTGAAGAAGTGAGTTTCAGGTCAACCTGGGCTAGTGGGAGACCCTACCTTGAGTAAAACAGTAAAGCAAAACATATATAAAAAATGTTTGTTTGTATTCTATGTGTGACAGGCATTGATATCTTTATGGATCAAATAAACTGAAATTTTAAAAAAAGTATGAGGGCATAGTAGATTTTCCCATTGTTGTTCAAGTATTTTATATTTTCCTTTGTCTTATCTTACAATAGAATGCTCTAGAAATTTCACTGGGTATAATGTTTGAGCTTTGACACTGAGTTTTTTATGGCCTGCCCAGAGTGCTTCCTTGGGCTTCAGTTATATGATTGCCATGAATTTTAATTACATTAATTAGACATAGGTGGATGCCTAAGCCTACTTGGATTCCTACTCCTGTTCAGCTACCTCTGTGATTAATTAACTATTTTCAGTGACATTCTTCAACATCATTTTTTGAACACATTTTCAGGAAATTAGTTTGAAGATAGAAAGCAACTTATGGAATTAAGCTAGTGATGTTTAACTGGTTTGTTAACACTCTTGGAGAACTAGGCTTGAGTAAAATGCACATATTTGATCTATAGCCTCTAGGCCCTTTTATTCTGTGACTGTGGGTTTCAGATTGATTCTTGGAGAAGGTATCCTGTCTGATCCTTCAATCTCGTTGACAAGTCCCTGTGCATTTGTCTAGATTAGAGGGAGCCTCACTTGGCACAGGGTTAAGCCACAGGTTTTAACATGTTTGACAACTCCAGTCAATTGGTGGTGTCTGTGTGAAGTTAAGGGTTGAGAAGGATTCTGAAGGCTAGACCCTGCAGGCAGAAAGCCAGACACAGGTGATATCTTCTGTCCTCGGCACAGAATATAAGGAGTCTTATGGCTACTCGCGGCCTGAATTTTAGTGAGACACAGCATCTTGCCTGTTCCTAATAAAAACTCCTAAAACTCTGAGGTCTGTTAGCACCCTCCAGACCAGGTAGGGCTGTAGTGGAGGAAAGTCTGGGAACCCTAGTTATTCAACTTTGCGTGGGTATCTAGAAGCATCCAGAGGGCTTTCCAAGACCCCAGAGCTGCAGGGTCAGAGTCAGCAGATCTGGGCTATGGCCTGGCAGGTTGTCTTTGTAACAATTCCCAGGTGATTGTGAAGCCCCGCTTGTACAAGCTGCTTGCATGCCCTCACAGCTCTCTGCCATCTCAAAGAAGTCTTTGGATTTGAATTTTGGGCATGTGTGCTGAACTTTGTGCTCCACAGCACTGGGGTCAAGTTGGATCTGGCATTTCGAGTTTTATTTATTTATTTTTTTAAGAGTCATTATTGACAACATACTCCCACCTTAAAGGATTCTTTCAAAGCCCAAGCCATTTCTATTTCACTTCATATCAAGTTGACATCACTTCAGGACACAAAAAGAGATGAAGCTTATTTGTCAGGCAAGCATTTAGAAATCCAGGGGCATGGACGTGTTGATGTGCTTGGCTTATGTTGAGTACCTGCCCTCTGTAAGGCACTTTGCAGTAACATCGGGCTGAGGGCTCTGCCATAGGAAGGAGACATGGAGCCTGGAGCTCAAGAGCTATTATCTTTAGAAGCCTGTGTGTGGTGGGTGCATTTCTGTCCTCTTTTCTTCCAAGGATCCTGTTAGTACTAAGGCCCAGCCCAGCAGGCAGAAAGCCTGAGCATCTCTTGGGTGTCCTGAACAGTGTTTACCTACTGATGGTAGAGGTAGGAGAACAGAAATGAGCAGCTTTGTTCCTCTCTGGGATAGCATCAAATAGGAAAGCAGGAATCTGCAACAACACCGAATCTGGGTGTGTTGAGGATGACTAGCCTGTTTGTTAATTCTTTGAAACAAGGACCATGTAATTATTGTCATCTCACATCTCAGATGAGAACAGATTAGGCAAAGAATCTTTGTAGTTTTCATGACCCATCATTTCTAAATGTTATTAAATTTCAGGTTGGTATAATTAACACGCTGTTTATTTAACCAAGGGAGTTTATGGAATCAGTGATAGCACAGAGAATGTGTGAAGAGGAGGTATTCAGTTCATTCCTATCTTCTCCTGCCCCTTTCTCTATCTTTCTCACAGAGTCTCCAACATTCAGCAGCAGTTGGCCCAGTTGTCTAACGAGTCATGGCCGGGCATGGCTGAGGCTGACAGGGACCGGCTGCAGCTCATCAAGGAGAAGGAGGCCCTGCTGCAAGAGCTGCAGCTCATCATTCAGCAGCGGAGGTCGGCAGAAGACGTAGCCCGGCTGGAGGAGGAGAGAAGGCGCCTGGAGGAGGAGATCCAGCGTGCTCGGGCCACGTCTGTACAGGGTGCCACAGAAAGGTGGGTGATTCTCTAGGGCTTCGGGGGCAGGAGAGATGGTGCTTCTGGTGAAGAACCAACTCGACCAGCCAACTGGATGACTTGTATATGCTGTGGGGAAGATGTTCTTAATTGGTGCAGGTTAAGTATTCTTTGTGTGAATTGCATGAGCCCAAGGGTATTTCCAATTTTGAAATTTATAATAAATGAATAATTTATCATAAATTAATAATAAATAAAATTTGTGATAAATTGTTATTATTTTTTTTCTTTCTTTTACATGCTAGGGTGAACCCGCTATCACTAAGCTACAGTCTTAGAACATTTCTTTCTTATACATTTATTGATTTTTCAGATGGGTCTCATGTACCAAGGTTGGCTACCAAATTGCTACATAGCTGAAGCTGGCCTCAGTTTTCTGATCATCCTGCCTCTGCCTCCCAATTGCTAAGATTATAGACATGCTACCACTTGGGGCTGGGGTTACTCAATTTTGAAACATTTACCTAATTTTTATCCATTAAGCATTCCAAATTGGAAAATCTAAAACCTAGAAATACTTCAAAATTCCAAACTTGATTCATCACTTAGGTGATCATGTAGTTTGGGATTCTGCAGCTGTTCAGATTTGGGACTATCAGATCAGGGCCTTCCACCTCTATGGAGAGCATCCACTGCCTGGCATGTTTCCCTGCTATGTACTAGGAAGGCAGGAGCCTTGGTCTTTCATGCCATGGGAGGTTCCAGCTGCTTCTCAGGGCTCTCAAAGTTCCTAGTGCCTGCTCAGAAGTGGGACCTGAAAGCTTGGTGTAGTAGCTAATGTCCATATTCCCAGCACTTGGGAGGCTGAAACAGGAGGATTGCTCCCAACTTGAGGGCAGCCTAGGGTACATAGTGAGTTTCAAGCTAGCCTGAGCTACAGAGTGGGACTGTGCATCCAAAACGAGAAACAAGGAACTGGAGTGCTATCACAGTGATTAAAGGTGCTTGTATGCAAAGCCTAATATTCTGCCTTCCCCGGTACCCATGCAAAGCCAGGTGCACAAAGTGACACATGAGCCTGGAGTTCATTTACAGTGGCAGGAGGTCCTGGCACACACATTCTCATTCATTCTCTCTCTCTCCAAAAAATAATGATATAATAAAATTGGTATTTAAAAAAAAGAGAGGAAAGATGGAAGATGATAGAGATAGATGGGGATAGGGAGCTAGAGAGGACAGGTGACATGCCATCTGTATTGTATCCTTTCTGTCACAGGTGTAGGGACTATTATCTGGCAGTGCCTATGAAGGCCTGGGGGTGCCAGCAAGAAGATGGGGGAGGGCAGGTAGTGCTCTGGCTCCAGAACAGGGAGCCTCTGTTGCTGTGGAGAATTTCTCCTTGTAGCATTCTGGGTGTCTCCCTATTGCTTTTATCTCTGACTTTGATTTCTAGCCAGGGAAGCCTGCTCTTTCTTTTGTAGTAGGAAGTCACAGCTTTTTGTGGGTCCATTTCTGAATGTGTCTCTCTTCAGTTACTCTTGAGACTCTTTCAAACATAGGACACGTGAAGCCAGTGTCTTTTGTCTTCTTCAGTGCCAAGTTGTTGGGCCTTTCATTGCGTGCCATGTCTTCTGGTTTTCATTTGCTGTCTAAGATTGTGGAGTGTGTCAGAGGCTGTGTCTGCTTTCCACATTTAGCAGCTGTCAGTGGTTTATCTGTGGCTATTTACTGTGCTTTGGAGAGTCCACCCCATTTGTTAACACACTGGCTCCCGACAATTCGGCGTATAAACAAGACCCTAAGCTGTACCTCTCTGAGCGTTCTCTACCTGAAGTCTAAGCCACCAGAGTTATGTGATGTGTACAGATGCAAGTGTGACTGATTCAGCATATCTTCTGACTGTTCTCAGTATTGGTTAGGCAATCTTGTTGCTAATGCTTAGGTAGCCAAGTCTGTGCCCTAGCATTCAGGACTCATGACAGCATTGGAAGGAAGTGGAAGGATTTGGAAAATCCAGCTCCTAGGTAAAGGCAGAAGGACATTTTAATTTGCATGAGATGATGGGCATGCCTTTCCATCTCCTTCAAACATAGAGCTGAGTCTGAATCTTAAAAGCAGTCATGCCAATGAAGTTTTCTTTCATGCTTCAGGGCTTGTGGGCTTTTTAAGTTAAACATTCCCTTCTCTTCTGCCTTGGTATTTGATTCTGTATGTTCTGGGGAGGAGGCCCTGGAGTTCCCATTGATCTCATTTCAGTGGGGTAGGTCTGTTCCCACAAAATGCCACCTGGCTTCCCAAGGTTCCCCTACCCATATCCCCTTGACTGTAGTTGTCCTATCCACGTGGAAGTTCAACATGTTTCAGTGCTATGGTCCTAGGGAACACCTACATAGTATTCCGATTAAAAATTCCAAGCTTGAATCGTCACTTAGGTGATCATGTAGTTTGGGATTCTGCAGCTGTTCAGATTTGGGACTATCAGATCAGTGCCTTCCACCTCTATAGAGAGCATCCACTGCCTGGCATGTTTCCCTGCTATGTACTAGGAAGGCAGGAGCCTGAGTATTGATGCCTGAGTTCCAGGCATGAGGCAACAAAGCTAGACTATTACCCAGAAAGGAGCGTCTCTTGTGGGACCAGCCTAGGCAATCAGTTCTGACACAGGGCCCTCAACCAGGGCTCAGTTGAACCAAGTGAATTTTAGAATCTGCTATAAAATGACCTTGGCCATGGGGAGGGGGCTGTGTACATGTGATAAGTACCTTTCTCTCCTGTACTTTGTAACCTCAATCGATTTATGAGATGAGGCTAAAGTCCTCACATCTCTCAACATTTTGTCCACATTTCTCCATGCTGCTTTCCACCAGTGAGGTGGGCCTCTCGGGAGGAGGTTCCCTTCAGCACAGGCTGTGAAGGATTAGGCTCCGGGTAAAGCTGGCACAAAGGGACAGAACCTGGCATCTTTGGGCTGAGTTAAGGTAGCTATATGACCGCAACCCAGTCTTTGCCTGTCTTAGCTCCAGGGCCATTCATCCAGAGAGTTACAGGTCAAAAGCCCACTGAGGGACAAAATTTGAGCTCCCTTTCTTTTAGCATTTTCTATCTTCTAGAAAAAAAAATGAATTAGAGACTGGAACTTGAAGCTGTTCCTGTTGATAGCCTTAGGTAGGAATTTAAGCGTAACAATCTGGGATGAAAGAACGGCCCCTTTCTTGCCAAGCATTAACAACAGCAGCAAGTGGGACAGCAGAGTCTGGGTAAAGTGCCTTTGAACTTGCATAGCCTAGGCCTTGTACTTTCATTCTCTGAATGTCAGTTTCTTCACCTGTAAAATGGGGATAGAATTAGGTGAACAGAAAGACATGAGGTATGGCAAGCAAAGGGACTGACATTCTTTCAAATGTTAATGGAGCATTGAACTTCTTTCTTTACTGCACTCATATGTGTCTTCTGGTATTACATTAAAATCCATCCAAGAGTTTTCTTTTCACAAGCAATAAAATATCTTTCTTAAAATAACAAGTAAGTAGAATCTCATATATTACACTCAGAACAGTTTATTATAGAACTCCTCCAACTTTAGGTCCCAATACCTCCTTCCAGTGTTAAAATTACTAAGAACCCCAAAGAGTTTTTATATGAATATTTATCTGTCATTATTTACTGATTTAGAATTAGAATTGACAAAATTTTATATTATTCTACTTTATAGTAAAGAGAACATCATTATAAATGATTTTTATTATTGATAAAGTTTTTTTTTTTTGTATTTTTGAGATAGAGTCTCACTCTAGCACAGGCTAATCTGGAACTTGCTCTGTAGCACCTGGCTGGCCTTGAACTCATGGTGATCCTTCTTCCTCAGGAAGGGTTCCAGGTGCTGGAAAGAAAGTCATGTGCCACCATGACCATCTCTGATAATGTTTTTGGAGCAAAAACACTATACTGAGAGGGCTGGAGAGATTGCTTAGTGGTTAAGGCATTTGCCTGCAAAGCCAAAGGACCCAGGTTCAGTTCCCCAGGACCCACGTTAGCCAGAAGCACGAGGGGGCGCATGCATCTGGAGTTCTTTTGCAGTGGTTCTAGGCCCTGGGATACCCATTCTCTTTCTCTTTCTCTCTCTCCCTCTTTCTCTATCAAATAAATAAATAATTAATTGATTAATCAGTAAATAAATAAATCATGCTTAGAAAGAGTAGCAATATTTAAATTTTTATTGACTTCCATTATTATAGACAATAAACCACGGTAACCCCCTCACACACATGCTCCCCTCCACAACTCCACTTTCTTTTTTTTTTAATATTTTTTGTTCATTTTTTATTTATTTATTTGAGAGTGACAGACACAGGGAGAAAGACAGATAGACGGAGAGAGAGAGAATGGGCACGCCAGGGCTTCCAGCCACTGCAGACGAACTCCAGACGCGTGCGCCCCCTTGTGCATCTGGCTAACGTGGGACCTGGGGAACCGAGCCTCAAACCGGGGTCCTTAGGCTTCATAGGCAAGCGCTTAACCGCTAGGCCATCTCTCCAGCCCACACAACTCCACTTTCATCATATCCGTTTCCCCTCTCCATCATTCTCTTTTATTTTGATGTCATCATCTTTTCCTCCTATTATGATGGTCTTGTGTAGATAGTGTCAGGCACTGTGAGGTCATGGATATCCAGGCCATTTTGTGTCTGGAGGAGCACATTGAAAGGAGTCCTACCCTTCCTTTGACTGTTACATTCTTTCTGCCACCTCTTCTGCAATGGACCCTGAGCCTTGGAAGATGTGATAGAGATGCCTCAGTGCTGAGCACTCCTCTGTCACTTCTCAACACTATGGTGCCCTCTGAGTCACCCCAAGGTCCCTGCCATCTTAAAAGTGAATATATATATTGCCAGACACCAGTGGGTGTTAAACCCATAGGGCTCATTACTTCACCCATCATAGGTTTTCAGTATCAGGCATGTGCTCCCACCCATGGAGTGGGCCTCCAGTCCAATTAGAGAATGGTTGTTTTCCCCATAACAGACATGCCAATATTGCACCTATTGGCTCATTTTCCCTGGCTGGCAAAATATAAGGTTTGCAGTGTCCACTCTTGGGTATCTTCACTGGTAATTTCTCTCTCTCCCATTGACTGCATGCAGCGTGGCTTTTACCAGCTTTCTGTCAGCTGGTCGACATGGAGGAGGTTTTCAGTTCAGCTGCAGCAGGATTTCTCAGTGACATTACAGCCCAAGTATGTGGAGTCTTCAGTAATACGGTCTTGCCATCTATTCCTGATGGGAAACCAAGAGATTTGGAAAAGGCCTATAATATTTTGGGGGCATTAGGGACCTCCTTGGCCAATAACTCACTGGAAGGTATCCCATTCCTGGCACTGAAAATTTTCTAGTAATAATCTATGGCTTCTGGGTGTGCCATTGTCCAAAAAAGAAGGTTTCCATATGGATTATTCATACCCTCTTAGATTTTGATTAGCCTTTCCCCACCTTTCCTTTATTCATCTCTTCCTAACATTTTTATATAAGCCTTTTTTAGTGTCTGGCTTCTTAGGAGTCAGCTGCTAGAGCATTTGAGTTGTTGTTATGTCATTTGTGGTGAACATATGAAGATCTCACTTATACATACATAGTTGGAAAGAGGAGACATTATAGGACCCCAGACAAGGTCTTGGGGATCCCCCTAGAGTCTGTAGACAATACTTTGAAAGCTATTGGTTTTAATATCTTTTCTTTAGCTTTAAAATTGGTTGTTTGGCAGCACTAGTTATGATGTTTCAGTAAAAAAAAATCTTATGAGGCCTTCTTTATTATAACATCAGTTAAACTTTACATTCTCTTTGCATAGAAGGGAGTTTAGGATGAAGGAATTCAATTTGTTCTATGGAACCCCAGCAGATTAATACATGCTCTATACTGGAACCCAGCATTTAGTGTACTCTCACATTATTCTGCTCTTCTGTCCACCCCCTCTGTCCATGTATACTCACTCGATTCATCCATTCTCATGCCATACACTCACCTACCTACCTACCTGCCCTCCCACTCCATCAACTACTTACCCATCCAGGCATCCACCTGATCACACATCCATGGATGACTTATCTTCCCATTCATGCACTGCCCCATCCACCCACATATCAAGTGTCTGCAATGTGCCATGCTCTTCTCAGAGTGCTAGGGATGTATTTTCCATATAAAACATACAAACACTCTGTTATCATGTCACTTACAATCTAGATGTTTTCAGAATTTAAAATTATTTTAACCTAAATCACGTAAGGGAATTGATAGTTGAATCCCCCCCTTTTTCCCTCCCCTCGCTCCCTCTGTCATTTTTTGGGTGCTAGAGATAGAACCCAGGTTTTATTTATTTATTTGTTTGTTTATTAATGACATATTTTGTACATCACGTGTCGGTACCCTCTTTTTCCTCGTCCCTGCCCCCATTCTGCTGGTGACCCTTCTCAGTGGGGTTGTAGGTATTCTGTATAGGATTGTGGGTTATGCATTGTGGGAGCAGTAATCAGTCAGATTTGGGGGCAGGGAATGCCTCTGGACATGATGTCTCAACCTGTGGCTCTTACAATCTTTCCGCCCCCTTTTCTGCAAAATTTCCTGAGCCATGGTGGGTGAGTTTTAAGTCTACTTCCGGGACAAGTACTTAGGAGCCTCTGGATCTCTGCTTTGGTAGGTATTGAGTATCCTCAGGGTCTGTCTCCTATATCCTGGCACCAATTATTAGGAATAGCATGGAAGCAGCACTCTTGCTCGTCCCTCCAATTCCTCTGTGTTTTCAGCTGGGGCTTGGCTGAAGTGGGAAGGATGGTTTATCTACTCAGGCCTCACTAGCTTGTCAAAAAGAACAGATTATCCATTACAGAGTGAAGTTAGCATAGTTTAAATGGGATATGCATTGTTAATTTAGGGAGAATTTTATGTATGTTGCTCCTCTTTTAGCCAAATACTAGTGAGAGCTTGACACTGGAGAGCATAATCGTTTGTCTCCATAGGATTCTGACCTGGTTCCCAGTTCCAGATAGAGGTTCCTTTACATGGATCAGGTCTCTTAGCCAATCAGAAAGCTATTAGTTACCCACCAAGGCTGTGTGCCACTATTACACTGGCCTGTACATCCTGTCAGGGTGTTTGCTTCTGAGTAGCTTAGACCTTTGGTTGCTTGGACCATTCTTGAGCACTTTCCCTCAGTAGTTCATGTAGTGCTATCCAGTACTAGGCAGGCTAATTGTCTGGGGACTGGCTGTCTTCCAGATTCCAGACAGGTCTCTCCAGGAACCCAGGTTCTTACACAAGCTGAGCAAACATTATACCAGTGAGCTACATTCCCATCCCATATAGCAGACTTTCTTGTTATGAAAGTATTCTCTCTGTCTTTAAAACCTGCCAATTGATTATTTTTGTATAAACAGGATTCTACTTCAGGAAAAAAGAAATTGTCTACTTATGCAGCTGGAAGAAGCTACCCGCCTAACATCCTATCTCCAGTCTCAGTTAAAAAGGTAGGCTACTTTCAAAGGAAAAACTATAGTCAATTATTGTATCGCGGTGACATGTACTATGGTATAGGGTCATGTGGATAAACTGTATAATTTCTTTTTTTGGCATGTGTGTTTGTAGAATGTGTAGTATGATATATGTGCAGATGTGTACACACAATGTGTTTATGCAGAGGCCAAAGAAGAACATTAGGTATTCTCTTTTCTGCCATCCACATATTTCCTTGAGACAAGTACGTCTCTTAATGCAGCAGTTCTCTACTACCCATAGTACTGTTGTTACAGGTGAGTGTGCCCACACCCAGATGTTTATGTGGCTGCTGGTGAATTGAACTCAGGGCAACTCGAGCCTGGAAGGCATGCTTCTGCACTGAGCCATTTCCCCAGCCTTCATATAGGTATATTTTTGGCTTGGATTTCTCTTACTGGAGCTTGGAACCTGAAGTGGGCTTAACCACAGAGTGGAAAAGTGAATATGTCACATTGAAGAGAACCAGATTTGGCTTTACAATAAATAAGTCTGAGCCTCGTGCAGAGGTTGCATGCCTGTTATTTTAGCACTAGGGTGGTTGAGGCAGGAGAATCTTGAGTTTAAGGGTATCAAAGAATGTGTAATTTAACTTATAGCTTCAGAAAGGTTTAGCTATGCGCATTTTAATTCTGGAGTTTTAAAGAAAGTGCATGTGGACATTTTCCAGCAAAATTTGAATGAACAATCATGGCTGTCTTTGTCAAGTCCTTACTGTTTTGTGAAACAGGATGTTAACCGCTTTGTATGAATGACTCTCTCTGTTGCCCCTCCAACTCAAGCAGCAGTCTGCTGATGCTCACTGCCCTCTAGTGTCACTCCAAAGAGATGCCAGGCAAACTCTGCTCAGATGCTCTCCGGCTTAGAGCTGTACTCCTGTTGGCTTTGCTGTTTCCTGGGGTCACAGCCCAGGCTCTGGGTGGTGGGTAGAGGGAACAGCATGCATGTTTCTGAGACCATGACTCTCTTGTTTCAGCCTGTCTGCCAGCACCTTGACCGTGTCCTCTGGAAGCAGCCGTGGGTCCCTGGCCTCCAGTAGGGGCTCATTGGCCTCCAGCCGTGGCTCCCTCAGCTCCATCAGCTTTACAGACATTTATGGCCTTCCACAGTATGAGAAGGCTGATGCTGAGTGCGGCCAGCTTCTGCGCTTCGATCTGATCCCCTTCGACTCCCTGGGGCGTGACGTCTCCTTTGCAGACCCACAGGGCCACTCAGGCTTCCACAAGCAGAGGAGGTCCCTGGATACACCCCAGTCTCTGGCCTCCCTGTCCTCCCGCTCCTCCCTGTCCTCTCTTTCACCCCCCAGCTCACCCTTGGACACGCCCTTCCTCCCAGCTTCCAGGGACTCACCCTTGGCACAGTTGGCAGATGGCTTTGAGGTGCCAGGACTGGGTGCCCTGGACAGACTGCGGGCACAGGCTTCTGCTTTGGGAGATGAAGATTTGCAGGGCACGGCAACATTTCAGCCTCAAGGAATTCCTGGGGATGGGGAGGGACCCCGTGAGCGGGGACCCCAACTAGCTGCAGCCACCAGTGGAAGTAAGTAGTGATGGGAAGCAGGGTCTGAGTTGCCGTGAAGAAATTGTGGGCTGTGACATTGAGGCTGGTGACATTTCAAGTGCTTGGTGAACTGATAGTTCAAGAACATTCGTAGGCCTAGGAAGGGGCCATGTCTGTAATACTCTTTCCTGTCTGTGCTGGGAAAGATTGACACGGACAAAGTAGTCTTTTTCTAGGATTTCACTTGTTTTTAGAATGGGCTTACTTGTTGAAAAATGGTGGTAAGAAGTATATAGTCTTTCACATTCCAAGGCTCGTAAGGACGTAGTAGGGCCTCAGTTTATCTGCCCACCTCAGACCAACATGTGATGGTGTCAGGTATTAGCCCAATGGCTATGTCTTCTTCTTTCACTTTGACTTTATCTTTTTATTTGTATGCCTTTCTTTCCGTAAGGTTGTAACCCTGTCAAACATGGAATGAAAAGTAGTTGTGTGATTTCAAAAGATGTGCCAGTAAGTGTCAGCCATGTTGACAAATTCATCTCTCTGGTGGTCTCCAAAATGGCAGATTCATCCACCCAGTTTTGTTAGTTCAGCTCTTCCTTGGTACCAGGGTGCTGCTTAAG
This sequence comes from Jaculus jaculus, assembly GCF_020740685.1. Lineage (NCBI taxonomy): Eukaryota > Metazoa > Chordata > Mammalia > Rodentia > Dipodidae > Jaculus > Jaculus jaculus. The sequence goes on along the minus strand of NC_059125.1, from coordinate 16,429,251 downwards.
AGACCTTGTGCCTTTTCAGGCCAGCCCCCAACAAATATAACTTTCTTAGTTTTTTTTTGTTTTTTTGTTTTTCCCTCAAGGTCGGGTCTCAATGTAGTCAGGACTAACATGGAAGTCACTGTGTAGTCTCATGGTGGCCGGTGGCCGTGAACTCATGGCGCTCCTCCTACCTCTGCCTCCAGAGGGCTGGGATTATTAAAGGCATTGGCCACCACACCCGACTGTTTCTTAGGTTTTTTTAAAAAATACCAAGAACAGGGTTTCCAGAATATACCAGTGCTCAGCCTATTTAATTAATGTCTCTGTGCACTACAAAAATGCGCTAATACTTTGTTTAGTAAGCCTGAGGTAATTTGCATAGCCCAATGGATCCCTGCCCTTAAGGGAAGTATAGCAATGGCTGAAGACACGTTTGGCTGTCATTCAGAGAGGATACTCCTGGCATCAGTAGGTTGAGGCCAGGGAAGCTGCTAAACAGCTTACAAGAAAGAATGGTCCAGCCCAGAATGTCAGCAGTGCAGTGGCTCAGAAACCCTAGAAGCATACAGAGGGTGAGAAGTACAGTTGAAAAACGGAGTCAGTGTGGTGTGGTAGAAACAGCTTCTGATCAGCAGCCTGAAGGCCAGATTTCTGCTCCCTATCCTGATGAGTGCTAGCTCTGTTACCTTAGGCTCTCCCTTTCCCTGCTTTCCATCAAGGTGATATATATGGTTTTTTTCCATTAGGCACCATTCTCTTACCGAGGGCATAGATTGATGGACAGATAGAAAGATCAGCTGATCTTTACATTGATCTATCTATAAAACAGGAGTCTACTAGCTTTTACATGTGTTTAACTGGAGACTGTGCTGAGTTTCCCCTCGGCTTTTTGACATCTCTGTTATTTTCTTATCTATCCCTGTATTTGTAAACACACTGTCATATTCCCAGATATATTGTTTTTGGAACTAACACATGCAACCTTCATTCCTCCTCCTTCCTCTTCTTCCTCTTCCTTTCACTCCAGCTCAGTGTCAGGGTGTCCTCAAACTCGTGTGATCCTCCTACCCCTGCCTCCTGAGTGCTGGGGTTAAAGGTGTGTGCCACCATGCCTGGCTCCTGTTCTTCTTTAGACTCACAAGTTTGTTGGTCCACACCTGTTTCCTTCAATAAGAAATGAACTAATGGGGATGGGGAAATGCCTTAATGGTTAAAGTGTTTGCCTGAGAAGCCTAAGGACCCCGGTTCGATTCCCCAGGACTCACGTAAGCCAGCTGCACAAGGGGGTGCATGCGTCTGGAGTTTGTTTGCAGTGGCTCGAGGCCCTGGTGTGCCCATTCTCTTTCTTTCTCTCTCTCTCTCAAATAAATAAATAAATAAATAAAATATTTTTTAAAAAAGAAATGAACTAATGGCAGATTGCACTTTCCTTCCTTCTAGACTGTTTCTCCTCTCCTGCCTACTTTGATTGCCTCTTTGATTGGTTGAGATTCAAGGATATTCCTCTAAGTCATGGTGAAAATCCATACAGGGGTCCCTTGTGACAAGGGGAAAGACATAGTAGAAGAGAGCAGAGCTGACCTCATTTCTGATTCCAATCTCCTTACTTTTCCTCCTCAGGCAGACATTGTCATGTTCTAGCAGTTCAGGTTTGGCTTCGGCTACCTTCAGAGACTGCCACTGCCACCTTGTGGTTGATTCCGACATGACACTGTCAGTTGACTTGTGTCCTTAGAGATTTGAAAGAGTTGACCCTAGGTCATACTAGGTGTTTTCAAGTTGCTTGGGGTAACCAGCTTCAGGCCTGGACACAGGGGACACCCTTTACCTTGGGAATGTCTGAGCCAGGGTGGTCATAGCATGTAAACATTCTCATAGGATAATCCTACCCCATCATCCCATTGCTACCCAAGGAGCATGTAGTTCCCTCTATCTTTCAGTATTGCTAGAAACAGTACAGTAAGGTTGGCTACAGGCAACTTTTAGGAAGGTAACATTTTTGTAAGTAAAAATATAAATTGCCCAGCCCATACGGCAGTGATATTTCCATTGTGCTTTCAGTTAATCAGGTGGGTAGATGGCAGGATAGACGAGTGAAAACATAGACTATAATCTTGAACTTTTTTTTTTTACATGTTTACTACAGTTTTGTCTTTCCCGGGTTTTGAAAGATGTATGTGTCATATACATCCACTCATTAGTATTTGTTAATCAGAGTGCAAAAAGATCTTGACTTTGCCTATTTATTGTGCATATTCTGTTTAAAATTGTTGGCTGTAAATCCTGCAGTATTTTACACCATGTGATCTGTTTTCTCTCTCTTTTCTCATGCGGCGTCTCAGAAACGTTCACTGTAAGTGGCCTTGGTATGCTCCTCGCTCTCCTTTGTCGTGCAGGCTGCGGGCACATCTTGTGCAATGACTCCATGTTTTAGGACAGCTGTGGGAGGGGATAGCTTATTGTCATTGTCATTTAAATGTCAATAGTCATATAAGAATTTTTTTAAGCTTCCAGTATTTCTTTCCCATGTGTATTTTTTTTCTTCAGAATTTAATGGCATTCATTATTTTATTATGTTGGCTGGCAGCTTTGACCACAAAATGATCTTCTATTTTATTTACTTCCTTTTTATCAAGCAGTCTTCATATGCAGTTTTTAGTGTCTCTCTGTGTCTTTACTGATGAAAAGGTCAGTTATATCTTTAAAAATGAATGCATAAAAGACTTTCCTATGATCAGCCTTGAAACCCAAGAGTGGACATCTTGGGTATGCAGTATGTACTGTCTCGTCCATGGCAACTGCTTGCAGGCACTTCCTGGTGACTCCTGCTTCTAGTTACTCTGGGAATGCAGTGACTCAGCCCAGCCTCATTGCCCTGTCTCCTCTTTGCATGGACTGCCATTGTAATGATGAGAGACAAATTTGTTTAGTCTTGTACCACAAGATGGGACTATTTCGAAGGAGGATTGTTAACCTGGTGCAGTTTCCTTGAAGGGATCTCAAGTTGTGTGGAGGAGGCATTCCTGTTTGTTGTCAGAGCATGGAATGGAAATAGAGACAGGTTTTATTTGTCAAGGTTCTGTAGTGTGGGGACTCTCACATTAGCGGAGGGTTCCATGCACAGTCAGGTCTGGGGTAATTTTATGTAACAAGGATAGAAACAAAAGCTGGATATTGGAGTCCTGGTTATGATTTGGAAGTTGATATCTCAGGCCATTTAAAGATTGAACGAGCTTCTCTCCTTGGCTGACCAGAGTAGGAGAAGATAGCCCACCAAGGTATTGCATTGCAAATCTTTGGGAGGACAACTTTTGTCTCCAATTAACATAAGAAACTCTCCCATCTGTTTGTTTTGTGTGCCGTTTAATGTTCTCATATCTACTTGACATGAATACTAATTTGGTTGAAAAGAGTGATGATTGTTGTCGAACTAATCATTTCCCTCAATTTAGAAATGTATAGATGTGAAAATTTTTAATGTTTTTCAAATTTTCAAATTTTACAGAGCTTGGGCAGCAAAGAGAAATATAGACTCAACAGTGATACCTGGTTTACTAGCAAGTGGAACTGCTCAATTTGGGGCTTCATCTTTAATTCTGTTTTCTAACCATGTATGCCCTCCAGTAAAACATTAGGTTTCTGCCCATGTAACCACATTCAACATAGACATATTTATGTGTGTATTTCTATTGGGTTTGTGTAAAGGAACTTTTAACAGTGAAGAAAGGGCTAAAAACAGTGAAGAAAATGTCAGAAGGCGAATATTCCAGGATTATTTTTGGTTCTTGATTAAAGTAAGCATAAAAGATTTTTAAAAAATGCCAGGGATGGTAATGTTCTCACCCAGAAAAGCACTTCTGGAAACCAGTTTGGCCCAGGGTGCCTGGGGACAGAACTACAATAAGAATGGCAACTAAGTGTCAGTCCCAGAAGTTACCCGTCTCCCAGGCTGTCTTTTTGTTTTCTTTATTCGTTATGTGTACAGTATGTATACAGCTGTGTTGATACCATCGTTAGCCTCCTCCCTGTCCTCCCTCCTCTGCAAGGACCCTCCTCAGTGGGGATTGTGGGTCATGCATTGTGGGGTTAGCCATCAGTTATGGGGGAGAGGCAATGTCTCTATGCATAATGTTCCAACTTGTGGCTCTAGCAATCCCTCCACCCCCTTTTCCGTGAAGTTCCCTGAGCCATGTTGGGTTCGTTTTAGGTCTACTTCAGTGATAAGGTCTTGGGAGCCTCTGTGTCTCTGGATTGATAGGAATTGAGTGTTCTCTGTGTTTATTTCCTTTACTCTTGTGCTGGCTCCAGGTTCACCAAGGAAGCAGTACTCTTGCTTATTTCCCCAATTACTCTATGGCTTCAGTTAGGGCCCTGGTGAGGTACAATGGGCTGGTTCTCTCCTCAGGATCTGCATCCATCTGAAAAAGAGAAGCAGATTCTCCAATGGAGAGTGAAGTCAGCACCGGATAAATGGGATAACCATTATTAATTTAGAGAGAAGTTAATTGGTGTAGGTCCTCTTGTAGCCCAAGATTGGTGGGAGCTTGATATTGGGGAGCAGACTAGATATTTGGCTGTGGTTCTGACTTGTTTCCCAGTTCAAGCTGTGGGTTCCAGGCTGTGTTTTTAAAGGATGGATCAGTGTTCTTTGATTTGAAGATAATTAAAGTTTATTACTGTTTATTGGGTAATTGAAATTTTTGATTATGAAAGCAATAAGATGCAGACTTTTTTGGTATAAAACATAGGAAATATCAAACAACATAAAGAAGGGAAATGAAAATAGCACCTCCCAGAGTGCATAGCTGCTGTTTTCCGTGAATTGTGAAGTGGCTACCCATCATTATCTTAAGTTTGGTGTGCTCATTTGAGGTAGAAAATGAGAATTATGCATTCAAATGTGTTCCTAGACAGTTGAAGGGTTTTCAAAGAAGTAGCCAAAGTGCATCTCAAGTTTAAGGGGAACCAGAACTACATATTGAGCCCTTGTCAAGAAAAAAAAAAAAAAGAAAGTGCAAGAAGTAACCAGAAGTCTACTGCTTTAATTTTTCAGTATTAAAGACAATTGTGTGCAGTGTCTTTTCTGCATGTACATGCCATGGCTGGTCGCTGGAGCACTTAGGAACTTAGTTGTATTCTGTCCTAGAGGTCTTGGTTTTTCATTCTGTCATTTTCTGACCCCTGTCTCCCCTGTTTGCAGCAGTGACTCTCCGGGAAGACAGCGCAAAGAGGTTGGAGAGAAGAGCACGCCGAGTCTCTGCCTGCTTGTCAGATTACTCGCTTGCCAGTGACAGTGGGGTGTTCGAACCTCTAACCAAAAGGTAGGAGCTGGCCACCTTGTTTCTTCCTTCAAAAGCACACTTGCCACAGTTACTGGAATGCGCACACAAAGGATCTGTATGTAAGCAGTCCTATTTTGAAATTTGTTTTTTTTTTCTTTCTTTTTATTGTTTTCTTATCAAGGTAGGGTCTCACTTTAGCCCAGGCCAACCTGGAACTCACTACATAGTCTCAGGGTGACCTCAAATTCACAGCAATCCTCCTACCTTTGCCACCCGAGTGCTGAGATGAAAGTTATATACCACCATGCCCTGCTTTGAAAGCTGTTTGTATATCCATAGGCAGACTAATTTTCTAGCTTCTTTAAACTTCAGGAGATTGGACCTTAGAACTCTGTGGGTCTCTATGTGCCACTTGGAGGCTGGCTCTCATTACATCGTTACAGGGTGAATTCTTTTTCCCTTGTCTTGGTGAATATAAGGCCTAAAACCAATAAAGCTGAAAATGTAAAATGAGTATGTGCCCAATGCACATGAGAGACTTGTATTTCTAGAGAAGACATTCATTCCCTGGAAATATATTTCCTCCTTCCCTTCTTCCTTTAGCTACTTGAATCCCTTGTGTTGCAAAACCACTTTGGGGATTCTCTGTTTTCTTTTTATATTTTATTGTATTGGATTTTCAAGGGAGGGCCTTGCTGTAGCCCAGGCTGACCTGGATTTCACTATGTAGTCTCATGGTGGCCTTGAACTCACAGCAGTCCTCCTACCTCTGCCTTCCTAGTGCTGGGATTAAAGGTGTGAACCACCATGCCTAGCTTTTATGTTTTACTTTGATTGATGTTATTGTTTCTTTGAAAAGTTATAACTATCAGGTAGGATATTTAAGTCATTGAAAACTTCTTTTAAAGTTTTTTTTTTAGGTGGGATTTTTAAAGTTATATAGTAATTTTTAAAACAATCCCCCTCAAAAAAAAAACAACAACATAAGAATCAGGATGTTAGATATGGTGGCTCACACTTAAATCTCAATAGTCAAGAGGTAGGAGTATTACCATAAGTTCAAGGCCAGCCTGAGTTATATAGTAAGTTCTTCGCCACTCCAGGCTAAGATGGAGGCCCATGTCAAAGAAGAGGGGAAGGGAGAAAAAGAGACATTTGTGGGTAGGTACCCAGTAAATCCTGGCAATCTGTCATTGCTTCTGAGTCCCTCAATGAGGTTATTGACTTGGGTCACAATCTGATAGAACTCTTTTTCAGTATAAGACATCCTAAGTATTATAGAGCTTAGGCATAGCGGCAGTGGCCATTTCCTTCTGGAATAAACCTGGGGTGAATTTCCCATTGTATTCAGGAATGAAGATACTGAAGAATCAGCTTTTGGAGACACATGTTGTAATGACCCCCAGATCTACGTGGGATTTCTGTGAGTACACAAGCCACATTCCCTGTTGCTCCTAAAAATGTCCCTGTGGAATGGGGCCCACCTGGGTGATGCTCCCTACCCTTAATACCTCCAGTCTTCCTTCAGCCTTAAAGTTTCCCTGTAGCTGCAAGTCTGCCTTCTGGTTCCCAGTTGCACACAGCTGAGGAAGGCTGGAGGGAACCATATGACATGGGTTCTTCTTCTCCATTGTTGATATCCACAGTCACACTTTGACTGATCTCCCCTGAGTTGACAAGGGTAGAGGGAAGAGTGGCTGCATGGCTGTCTCTGAGCATTGCTATCCCAGCTGAGGACTGTCACTTTAGTGAGTCGCGAGTCAGAAAGAAGGGGGATTCAAAGTCCCAGCAAAATCCAGCTCTCAAAGACATTGCCCATATATCTGTTCACTGTCACACAGAGTGGGTTATCCAGTGGTCCTGCAGTATGACACTTGTGGATTTCTAATTTGTTTCTATACAGGTAGTAGACACAGTGTTTACACTGGCAGGCCAGGTTGTTCAGGTCTCGGTAGATTCTTTTATTTACTCTTATCATTCTGGTCCAGGATTCTCAGTGTTGGTTCCGTTGACATTTAAAACTAGATTGTTCTTTGCACTAGAGAGCTAATTGTATACCACAGAGGTCCAGCAGCATCCCTGGAATCCACCCACTGGGCACTCCTTTTCATTCCAGCTGTGACAATAAAATGTCTCATGGGGTTAGGATGGGGCAAAATGCCACTCAGGTGACAGCTACTGGTGCAGTTGAATCAAATGATCTTTTCCTTTGCGGGAAGGAATTTGCACTCCACAAGTCTGGGCTTTATTTTCTAGGCATGACAGTACCAATGAATGTCTCCTTGTGCACGTATTCCAACTGAGGAACTTTGCTGGTCTGGTGATGAAGGAAGACTGTAAAATGTAAGCTTCTGGCCTTGGAAACCTTGAGGCTGTGTGCAGTTAGTGATGGTCTCCTTTGGGTACACTTCCACATGACATGGTTCACTGGCCTGTTCTGCCTGGAAGCTGAGGGAGAAAGGAAACCACTTTGGGGGCTGGAGAGATGGCTTAGTGATTAAGGCACTTGTCTGCAAAGCCGAAGGACCTTGGTTCAATTCACCAGGACACACATAAGCCAGATGCACAAGGTGACACATGTGTCTGGAATTCTTTTGCAGAGGCTGTAGGACCTGACATGCTCATTCTCCCTTCCCCCCCCTCCTCTCTCCCCCTCACTCTCTTTCTCTCTCTGTGTCTCTCAAATAAATAAATAAAAATAAAATATAAAAATGCCCAACCTGAGTCTTGAGATGGGCTTCTCTTTTCCTCTTAAAAAAAAAAAAAAGAAAAGAAAAACTATTTTGGCACCTGAATTTACAGTAAAATACCAGAAATTAAAATATAAGCCTGGTGTGGTGGTGCACGCCTTTAATCCCAGCACTTGGGAGGCAGAGGTAGGAGGATCTCTGTGAGTTCAAGGCCACCCTGAGACTCTATAGTGAATTCCAGGTCAGCCTGGGCTAGAGTGAAACCCTATCTCGAAAAAAAAAAAAAGAAAAGAAATTAAAATATAAAAGGGAATAGTAGGAAAGAAGAGAGAGTTTATTGCTGGGGAACAGAGGAGGAGGCTGGTGGGAAGGAATTATCTAATTATTTTAAATAAAGTTTTTAATTATAATTTTATAAAAGAAAGAAAATTAAAAATGTAACCTGTTTACAACCTTTAACCTGTATATTCTAGTTCAGGCAACACATTTAAGACAAATGAAATGTACTCACAAGGAGCTAGTAAGTAAATATGCTGATTGAAAATGCACTTTAAAAAAGAGCCTAGTTTAATTAGTTGAGATACGTGATGTCAATGACCCCAGGTATACATTGTATTAATGCCAAGGAAGAACCTGTCATTGGCTATATTGGGGCTTACCCTCTCCTCCCAGGGATGGTTGGTGATGATGTGGGCCCATTTGGCTCTGTGATCTCATGATTTGTGCCAAGAGGCCTAAGGCTGGGTTCAGGGAGTCCTTGACTGAGCAGAGGAGCAGGAAATGGGTGTTGCTGCCGTTTGGAAGCCATCTAGTGACCTTGGCCCTGATTGCTACCTCTCTGTTCTCCAAGGCGTGTGCACATGCCAAGCTTAGGACTATACCAGTAATGGTCCATTCAGATCCAAAGTGGATCTTCCATCCTTAACTGTTCTTTTTGAACTAGCCTTCTAAGCACATTAGGAGCAATTTGGTATATGTGTCCAAGGATCCACCTGGGAGTGTGACCCATCTTAGTGATACATGTCATGGTGGTCATAAATGTTTGCGGCTTTCCCGCTATATGCCAAGTTCTGGGCTGGGCATGGAAAGCATAGTAATTATGGTGGTATTGCCATGACATGACATGGTATTGGCTGACAAGTGTGCAGGTAGAGTTCTAAGGAGAGTGCCAAAGAGCTCTTGCCAAAACAGGCAATCGAGCAGAGCCTTGGAACCCCCAGTCTTCAGGACCGCTGTCCAGGTCTACCAGCAAGTCACCCCTCCCTCCAAGCTCCAGTGTCACAGCAGTCTTTGTCCCTACTCTTAGTTGAGCAAAGGAACGCTCCCCCTTTCTCCAAAGGACTCTGAAGTTCACTCTGTGAGCATCTTTAGAAGGCAACACACGGAGGGTGGGGAATGCACTAGCAAGCGTCTCAGTCCTTGCTTGTCTGCCAACATGTTTCTTCCCTTGTGCTCCTAGCCACATCCGCGTCTACTTGCCCCCGCTCGACTCTGGCACTCCTAACACCTACTGCTCAAAGTCTTTGGAATTCCAAGCCCCACTGGTGTTTAATGAAGTGTTCAGAATCCCTGTGCATTCCAGCATGGTGACATTGAAGTCACTTCAGTTATACGTGTGTTCAGTGAACCCGCAGCTTCAAGAAGAACTCTTGGTATGGAGCTAGGGCCCCTCCTCCCTCACATGATGTTCTCCATCCCCTCCCCCCCCCCCCCTCCTACCTTCTTTCCCCTCTTCTCTCTGCTTTGTGTTTAAGTCTTCCTTCTATTTTCCTTCCCCCTTCTCTTCTTTCTGACTGCCTTTCATTTCTTTGTTATTCTTTTTCTAGTTTTGGTCTACATTTATCTGTTTACCTTCCTCCCTTCCTTTCTGTTCATTTGTCCCTCTCTCTGCTTTGAAACTCTGATAATAATCTTAAGTGGAATCTGTAGCTGAGAGGAGCAGAAAGGAAAGAGCAAACCAATGATCTTCTCATGCTTGTTATTTCAAGGTATTGTCTCAGGCAACATTTGCAAATCCCCCCAATGAAATAGCTTCTATATTATTCCCATTGTCTGTCAAAAGACACAATATGCTTGATGGATTTAGCAAATAAAAACATAGGATGATCACTTAAAATTTAATTTTAAGTAAATGATAGGAATTATTTAGTATATATAAATCTCAAATACTGCATGGGATGTACTTTTACTAACACCCGCATTCATTTGACATTCAAATTCAAATTATCTGGCTATCCCAAAACTAGGCCTCAAAAGAGATTGGGTTAGTCTTTAGTACTCAGCCAGCCAGTTCCCAAAGTATAGTATAGATGCAGCCAGTCCTCTATCATCTCAGAAATTCCTCTGTGATTCCTTTGGTGACACATGAATTCTTCCAATAGGAATGAACCACTTTTCTATCCTAACACTGAAGAGTGACCTTGATAGTTTTAGGGACTGCAGTTATTAAGTGAAATCATTCAGTGCTGGTTTTAATGTTTCTTGTTAATCCCCATACAGGGCATTTCTCAGATAAACTTGGCTGACTGTGACAGTTCAAGCGACATGCAGCTGCGCTGGTACCCTGTGCAGGTCTTCACTAGCTCTGAGCCGCAAAGGTCGAGAGAGCCCATGCTGGTGGTGGAGAGTGCCACGCGGGATACCATGCATGCTGGCTCGGGGAAGACGGTACTTGGTCCTGGCTCAAAGAGCCAGTCTTTTCACAGCTGCTTTCTTCACGTTCAGACTGACTTTGCTGTGTGTACACTGCAGTGAAGAAGTAGAGGTTCAAGGGAAGGAATTTGAAGTAGATATGTCCACACATATAGCCATATCACGAAAATGTGTCTTTAGTGCAAACATGTTCATGATCAAGAGTGGCATTTTAGTTTGGTTCAGATTTGCTCCCTCAGAGGTGAAGAGTGTGTGGTTGTGAATGGTGGGGTTGGTTCTATTGCATGGCTGAGATCAGGGTCTGCTCACAGTTCCCAGAAGCATCCTTCCTTTTTTCTTCCCGCAGGATGCAGTGACAGTGCTGCTGGCCAGAACCACAGCGCAGCTGCGAGCTGTAGAGAGGGAGCTGGCTGAGGAGCGAGTGAAGCTGGAGTATACTGAAGAGGAGATCCTGGAGATGGAGCGCAAGGAGGAACAGGCCGAGGCTGTGTCTGAGAGGTGAGAACCGGACTTCTCTGCCCCTTTCCGGCTTCAGGAGGGGACAGAAGTCTGTTCAAATCCTTAGGCAAGGTGGACTTCCTGCAGGCAGGCTAGGTAGGCTTTTCAGTGCCTGTCAGCCCCAGCTCTCAGAAGAGACGTTTCTGGGTGCAAGCTGCATTCTTCATCTTTGCCTTTGTGGAATATGTCAGCTGATGCTTCTGCACCATTACTTAGCCCAGAGTCTGGTGGGGGGAATTGATGCTGATGTGGACAAGGGTAATACTCCAAACTCCATATGCCAGCCTTCTTCATTCCAGAATTTCTCTTCAGGAACGGTACTATTGAGTGGCTCTCCTTTGTCAGGAATGAAGAAGACACCCCCTCCTCTTGCATTTTTCATATTTGCTTTTGAAGTAGTGTTCCACTGTGTACCCAGCCACAGATTCTTCTTGAACATTGGGATTAAAGTCATGTGTCACCATGACCAACTCAAAATCCCTTATTATTTTTTTTTTGTGTGTGTGGGGGCAGAGCTGGGACTTGAACCTAAGCAAGTACTTTCTACCATTGCTGCAAATCCCCACTTTGAAAACCCTCCGTATCTCAGTAGTCCACCTGCCATACCGTTCACTCATTTAAAGTGTATGGTTTACTGGTTTCTAGGACCATCACTGTCTGTTGTAAAGAATTTTCATCATGATGAAAAGACCCCTGTCCTATTAGCAGTCACCCCCCATTCCTTGTTCTCTCTTGCCCTATGCAACCCCAAATCTACACTGTCCCTATATACTTGGCCTCTTATGGGCATGTTTCTCAGTGGAGTCATGTAATGGCGTAGTGTTCTTTTACATGGTGCCTTAAGTGGCGCATTGGTGAATCCTTGAATTGACTCTAGAAGCCTACAGGAAGTGGACAAGTAGTTCAAGTAACTCTGGTGAAGTGGTTTGTCTCTCTGTCTTTGGAAGCACACACGTGTTTCATTCTTTTTGTAGTTTTAAATGAAGGGTGTCATGTTTCAAAGCGCCCTGTTTCTTCATACAGCTTTTTCTGAATTTGGTTTGGAGAAGAATTTGCTTTTGGAGTGATAGTATCTAGTCAAGGGAGGGGCATCATTGTCCACACAAGCAGATAGCCAGCCAGGCAGGGTTCTGTGGTGGAGTCTCTGGCACCTTCAGTCGATGTATTTGGGTGTTAAATAAAGATAGACTGTATTAATAAAAGGCATTGAAGTGTTGTGTTCCCCAGAAAGCTTTATAAGAACAGAAGCTCTTTTAGTTATTGGAAAGAAATGGGGTTTTCTAGCTACTTTTGCTAGTCTGCCCCTAAAGGCAGGCGTGAAAGAAGTTGCATCTGATGAGCACACTGTGGGCTTTTGCCATGTCTACCTTTAGGAGTTGGCAGGCCGACTCAGTTGATAGTGGCTGTAGCAACTGCACCCAGACCAGCCCTCCTTACCCAGAGCCCTGTTGCATTGGTATGGACTCCATCCATGGGCACACGCTTGCTGGCCAGGCAGATTCTTACATCCCTGAGGAACTTCGGTCCCTGCCTCTTAAGGTAAGCAGAAAACATCAAAGGGACCTATAAGCATGCAGTGTCAGGACAAACGTGGAAAGAGAGAGAAAGAGTATGAGGTGTGAGGACAGGGGTAGAGGAGAGATACTGTGGAAAGTCAGAGCTTCTAGGCTCACATGCAGGAGTAGAACGTGTATTCAACAGCCATATAGCCTGATGGGTGTTGAGAAAAATGAAGAGGTGTGGTATAGAAGAACAGTGCTCCTGGATTTGGGAGTGATAGCTAAGCAAAGGCTAAGGACTTAGGGCAATAAATTATTGCCTAAGATTTGTAAAGGCTTCACATAGATATAGAAGGTCATAGAGAAAGGTTCAGCACTTATAGATTAAAAGGAGAGGACAGTTGCAACGAAAAACAGGAGCTGTTTTTAAAACCCTTTTTAAATGCCTTTTTTTTTGTGTGGTGACCCATTCCTATCTTCAGAAACAAGTAAGTATGAGGTAGTTTCCTGGGTCCCAAAGGCTTTGAAGGAAGCCATGCTTCTCATTATTCTCTCCCCTTTGTCACAGGAAGAAAATAAAAGTATACTTTTGCCCTTCTGATCATTTCATCCATCACATGTGGTTGACACTGCATCCATACCTTGCTGAAACTTTCTTTCCCTAACGGCTCAGTGCACAAAAACATATTACTGCTATGCTCCTGAAACACAGGGATGAATCCACCTTCTGGAAAACTTCCCACGCTCCAGCCTGGGCAGCAGATTGGCATAGCCATTTGAGATTAGGCCACCAGAAATACATGATGTTCTCCTAGTTATAACCTTGACAGACAGCAGCCTTCAAATGAGTAGCTATTTCAGTGTCTTTTCCCTTCCCTAAGTTTTTACTTCGAAAGCCTTCAGATCTATTGAAAATTTGCTCAGTGTAAACCTGTGAACCACCTGAGGGTTTCCAAAAGTTCTGACTCCCAGTCCCCACCTGTTAAGAGTGATGGAGATCTTGAGGGTGAGACTTGAGTATCATTGTTTAAATCCTCTCAATGTGATTTGCCCTTGAAATGTGTAGAAAAATGCAATGAGTACCCATATTCCTGTCATCTGAGGTCCCCTTCCCTAAATTTACATTCTGTTTTTCTATCTGTATATATAGGATACAGCCAGGAAAAAAAATATTAACAGAAAGTTGCACCCTGGCTGTTGGAACAGCCAATAGAAAGGATAAGCCAGCGTTTTAGATTGTTAAATGGGTCACCAAAGAAGAGGAGAGTCAGGAAGTAGTATTTATATTTGTTGAAATGTTTGCAATTTTAGAAAGGGTTTCCATTTTTGAATATAAATTTGCATTTCCAGTTTCGAAAGGTCAGGATTGTGAGATGATGTGACTGCTGGGGAAAACTGCATGTAGCTCCCTAGAGAGAACGAGAAGTACTGCTGGGCATGATAGTTCAAGCCTGCCATCCCAGTACCCAGTGGCAAGATCACCATGAGTTCATGGCCAGCTTGGACTACAGTGTGAGTTCTAGTACAGCCAAAGCTATATAGCAAGACCTATAGAGAGAGGCAGACATTTCCTGAAACTTTACGGTCCTACAGCGCTGCTTCCATCTGGTGGTAGATATGAAAGGCCAATTACTCTGGCGCTGGGGAACAACCAGAAAGGCAATTGTTCACATAGCAGTTGTTTTGTGGAACAGTCGTAGTAGTAAATGAAATACCACCTAGGTTGACAAGGAGACCACCACAGAAGACCTCTTCCCAGAAGAAGCAGTGAGCATGCGCAAGGAGCGGCCCGGCCGCCGGGCCCGTGGGTCGCCCTTCGTTCGCAGCAGCACCATTGTGCGCTCACAGACCTTCTCACCTGGAGCACGGAGCCAGTATGTCTGCAGAGTGAGTTGGAATTTCTTTGCTTCCAGTCTGTAATGTTTCCTTTTTGGTTCTTTTGATCATGTTAAAAACACTTGTGCATTGTCCTGACTCCTACCAAGGAATGTAGAAACACCATATGTAAGTGAAACTAAAACCAGTGCTGGACATTCGACACCCTGCCTGACCCTGAGCCTGTTGAACTGTAGCTTTCCTCTAAGTTTTACCTCATTTCTTCCTGAATTGTCAGTGCTGTGTGTGCCCTACCTCATGTGCAGGAGGCAGGTTGAACCATTTCCACGTCAGCCCCAGGAAGACCAAATCAAAGCAGGGACTGTCAGGAGTTAGGTTAAGATCTAGGAGGCAAGTTGTAGTAATATGTCCTCCACATGGTTAGAAGCCATGAAACTTGACCATATGGCTGGGAAGCAGGCTACCAACCAGCTGCAAGTTTGTGGTTGCTAGGGATTGGGTTGTAGTTCGCTCACATGGAAATTGATACCATTTGAAGAAAGGTAGAGATGTTTAGTCAGATCACATTGGGAGGCATCACCAAATACTAACACCCAGGTCACACATGGGGCCTGAGAAGAAGCACTTTTGAAAGCTCCAAGGTGCTTCTCATGTGCACACAGGTCTAAAAACCCTCAGGTATGTGGGTGGGACACCCATGCCAGTATAGTTACTGAAGGTATGACAGTAAGTTCAAGGCAAAACATGGGCAGTGCCAGTGTAACAATGGCACCACTGACCTGGACAGAGATGGGGTTTGTAAGGTGATTAATTGTGTTTGTAATGATGATTAATTGTGTTACTGTATATACTCGCTAGAAGGCTGTCCTTACAGTCTTACCTTAGACTCCAAGCAAACCACCAGGGAGCAGACTTGGCTGCTCCTTGAGGAGAATAGGGTGGTAGTAGGGCAAATTTCTTTCACTCACTGGAAGACTGGAAAATACTGTGCTGGGCTCTGTGCCCTGCATAAAAGCCTGTTTTTATTGAGGATAATGTTAGAGGCCTCATTGTTTATATACATGTTGGGTATGATCACAGGGCAGGTAAGCTGCCATGCCACTGGGTTTCTTGAATATCTTTTGTGAATTGGCACATGAAATAAGGCTGGGCAATCAAGTACTTAGCCTTGACAGATACACATTGACCCTGTGGTGAGACCCTGCTACCACACGAGATCCACAATACAGGGACTCCCATAAAGAAGTATTGTTTATTTTCTGCTTTAAAGCTACACCTTTTCTTTTGATTGGCATAGTGGGAGATGGTGACATTGGCTTCTCTGATTACCAGGAAAGTCTGTCTTTTTTATTTTCCAACAAGCCATTATGCCAACCCCAGAAAGGAAAAGCAACTATAAATGATTGCTAATCAGTGAAGCATGCTAAGAACAGTGCCTGCTTTCATAGACATCGTACTTAATAACACGTTGTAGTTACTGTGAGATTAGATTGATAGACATAAAAAGGACCGGAATGACAGCTTGGTTTGGTTTGGGTTTTGTCTTTTGTTTCTGCTTAAAAATACACTAAAAAAAAGCCTGAAGTGTACTTGAGTACCTTGGAAAGTGAAGAGTCTCATCCACTGTAAACATAGAAAAGAGTGAATTTCTAATAAGTTGTTTCTCACCATCATTCTTTTCGATGCAGCTTTATCGTAGTGACAGCGACAGTTCAACACTTCCCCGGAAGTCGCCCTTTGTCCGAAACACTTTGGAAAGACGAACCCTTCGCTATAAGCAGGTGTGTGCCACACAACCTAATATGGAATCTATACTTGACCTATGAGTTATTTTTATAACCTTAAAAAGTAGTATTTTAGGGAAGACTTAATCATATTAATTAAAAGGTAATATTTTTATTTTTATTTCTCATAACATTTTTTGAAAAGGTTATCAATATTTCTTAAAGATATGATTCTATGTAATTCATGTCTTTATATTCTAAGATCAAATTAGTAATAATTTCTATATAATGTATTTTTTTTCTTTTTGACAGGAGAGTATGCATAGTTTAGAAAATTTGAGTTTCTTGACATATGATGCTTCTATCTAGGACTGTTTGAGGGTTTTCATTTCCTTACTCACCAAGTTATATCTTCAAATTACATATTATACCAGCTTATAAAGTTGTGCTTTATAAGATAGTGGGTCACTGTCTTTTCTGGGCAAGAATACTTTAGAAATATATATTTTAAAAATCCAAGATTTTTGTGGTTGGGGAGATTACCCAGTGAGTAAGAGTACTTACTATGCAAACATCAGGGTTTGAGTGAACCTGACTTGCTCTGAGTGTGATGTCCCCAGAATCCATGTAAACAACTGGGTATGGCTATGCATGCCTCTAACCCCAGTGCTGTGAGGGGTTGGAGACCAGCGAGTTGCTCGGGCTTGCTAATCAATCACAGGGATAAAGTGGAAGCACTAGGTTCAGTGAGAGACTGTCTCAAGGAAACACATGGAAGGATGATAGAGGAGGATGCCTAATGTTCTTTCTTTTCTGGCTTCCACATATCTGTGCATGAGCGGTCTGCATCTACACACCTATGCACACACACTACACCACACACATTCAAAGATTTCCATGTGATGTTTATACTCAGAATAGCTTCATACTAAAAATGATAACCTAATTCAGCTATAAAAGTGTATCTCTATAGCATCAGTGTAGACATTGTGAAGCGTCAGTGTAGATATTGTGAACTGGGCCATTCTTTGCTCTGGGGATTGTCCTCTGCTCATTAGGATGTTGAGCACCATCCCTGGCCTTGACCCACTGGATTCTCAGAGCATTTACCCATGTAATTCATTGAATCAGTTTTCTGTTGTGTATTTAACTTTATTTTTCTCCTTGTCATAAGCCTTAATTGGGCCACTTTTGTGTGCTTGCAGTTGCACCTTTCAGATGCAAGTCAAAAATGAAATCTAGCCAGGCGTGATGGTTCACGCCTTATTCCCAGCACTTGGGAAACAGAGGTAGGAGGATCACCATGAGGCCATCCTAAGACTACATAGTGAATTTCAGGTCATCATATGGTAGAGTGGGATCCTAGGTAAAAAAAAAAAAAAAAAAAAAAAAAAAAAACCAGAAAAAAAGAAAGAAATCTCAAAACCAAAGAAAAATGTATTTCCAGCTATAGATATGGTTTGTCAGATGGCATTTCTGTAAGATTTTGTTCATATTTGATCCTGCCACCTGCATTTAAGAGTGTGTATTGTTCCATGCTTTTGCAAACACAATTATATATTTTCATTAAAGAAAACAGTTTATTACTGACCATGATATTGAAGTATGCATTTAAGATTGCCCAAGGGCTGGAGGGATTGTAGAGTGCTTAAGGCATTTGCCTGCAAATCCAGATGACCCAGATTCGATTCCCCAGGACCCATGTTAGCCAGATGTACAAGGGGACACACATGTCTGGAGTTCATTTGAAATGGCTGGAAGCCCTGGTCTGCCCATTCTCGCTTCCTCTTTCTCTGTCAAACAAATAAAATATTTTTAAAAAGATTGCCCAAGTTTTTTTTTTTTGAAGTTTTGAATGCATAGTATGTATGGAGAGCAGTGTGGTGTGTGTATTTGCTGATGGGTGCCCCATGCACTTGTCTGTAGCAGCTGGAAAAGAATGTCTGGTTTTTCCTTCCTTCACTCATCCACCTGTTTTCCTTGCAATGATGTATGGAGTCTGTTACTGATTCTGGAGCTTCATGTTTGTGATCCCCAGTGACACCCCCATCTCTGCTCCCCACAGAACTAGGGTTTCAGACATGCATGGCCGCTCCCACCTGCTTCTGTAGGTTCTGGAGATTTGAACAGTCTCAAGCTCCTTCAAGCCCTTCTGCTTGTGCAGAATGTGTTCTTAACTAGTGTACCATATCTCCAGGCCAGCCTGTATTTTATTAAATGTGGGTCATACTTAGAGAAGTACCTATGATTGTGGAAGAACTTTGAAGAAGGTGGAGCTTGTACCAGCCCAAGGCAAGGTATTGGTTTGCGTGCTCACTGGTGCCCCCTGCCGTCCACAGTCCTGCAGGTCTTCTTTGGCTGAGCTCATGGCCCGCACCTCCCTGGACCTGGAGCTGGATCTTCAGGCATCAAAGACTCGACAGCGACAGCTAAACGAGGAGATTGGCACTCTCCGGGAGCTGAGGCAGCGTCTGGAAGATGCCCAGCTGCGAGGCCAGACTGATTTGCCACACTGGGTGCTCCGAGATGAGCGATTCCGCAGCCTACTGAAGGAAGCGGAGCGGCAGGTAAGAACAGGCTTAGAGTGTGCTCCAGGCTCCATTTAAGAGTTCTCCAGCTTCTGCCTTCATGTCACTACTCTGTGCTCCAGTTGTGGGCATCCCCATAATTGAGTGGTCCTTGAAAGGAAACTTGTCCGTACTGTGGGGTGATTGGTTGGGTGGTTGGTTCTTCCAGGGCTGGCAGTGCACTCATGCTTCTCCTTTTGAAAAAGTAGCTGTAAAAAAGACTTGCTCAGAAAATATTTCTGTTGCAGACCAGACAGACTAAACTTGACTACCATCAGGAACAAGTAGCTGAGAAGATGTTGAAGAAGGCTTCCAAAGAGATCTACCAGCTGCGTGGGCAGAGTCACAAAGAGCCCATCCAAGTGCAGACCTTTAGGTAAGGGAGAGATGGCCCCCATGCCCAACCCTACTGTTCACTGCTGTTTTATCAGCACGGTGCCTGTGATACCAGAAACAGCACAGTAACCACTGTGAGAGGGAAATCCCAGGCATCCACTACAAGCAGCATTTCTAACCATTACTAACCTTTTGATGTTTTCTTCTTCTTTTTAATGGTGAACTTTACTGTTTAACCACATTACAAATTGGTCACATTCCTCACATACTCTTATGTTCTTCTACCTGCATTCTCATTCCACAGAGTGCCCTCCTCCATGGAGTTTTCAGTATTCAATATGGGTCATGAATACACCAGTCAATTTTTGCTGGGAGCAGTGCCTCAGGATACTCATTCTCACTCTGTGGCTCTAGAATTCTTTCTTCCCCCTCTTCTGTAATGTTCTCTGAGCCTTGTATTACAAGTCACCTTGAATGTTGAGCTCTCTGCATCTTCTGATTTTCTTCTTTGATGAGATTTGAGTCTCATTAGTATCTACTGCTATCTCCCTGGAGGAGGTTCTTAGGCTACCAGTGTGAGTAACAGCACTCATATTTAATCCACCACTTCCTCTGTAATGTCTCCTAGGCCCTGGGACATGTGATAGTGATGACTTATCTAAAAGACTTTTTGATAGGCATACCCTCTCTTCTTAGCTGAAGAACAGTGGGAGCTTCCCTCTTGACTCTATGACCTTCCCATCCATGGGATTCTGACTTGGTTCTCAGCCCAGGTATGAATTTCCTCCCACTGAGCAGGCCTTGTATCCAGAAAGCCATTAGTTACCCCTATAGCTGCTGTGCCACTATTGTGCAGGCGTGTACATCTCACCTTGCTGCTTGATTTTGTTGTTTGCAGGATCCCCTGCTTGCTCACTCTGTTGGTGACCATTATCCCCCGGCAGCTCACATAGTGCTTTTCCACACTATGATGGCTAGCCAGCAGGGAGCTGGCTTCTTTCTCAGTTCCAGTATGATCTCTTTATGATCTGTGATTGCAGCCTACAGTGTTTGAGCAGTAGAGTCTTGGTGTTTAGCTCTGGAGGGTAATCAAGTGCTTTGACAATGGCCTGCATTGTTTGGAGGACCAAGTTCTGACACTGTGGTGTTAGGATTGAGCTTTCTCCATCCCCTACAGGGTACTTCTGCCTGGAGTATACCTCCTTCTTAAGAGTTATATTTTTTAATAAACCAGAGAAAGTTTTCTATGGTAATGATTCATGCCTTTATTAGTCTTATGTATTTCCTTTCTTCCCCCAAAACTCTTCCATCTCCTGTATTTCCTTCCTCCAATTGCATGTTAAATAATCGCTCCTCTCATCCTTTTCCAATTTCCCACTCTCCTAGCCTCATTGTAGTTCCTTGCCAATAGTGCTGATGCTTTCTAAAACTTACAATCAACTTAAGCTGTCTCAGGTTAGGAACCTAACATGCAGAGTTTGTCTTTCGGACCCTGTGTAATCTCACTTAGTACAATATTTTCCCCTTGTATTCTCCTAATATTTATATAGTTTTTTTTAATGCTACCTGTCACCATAATATAGAAATCAGTCATTTAAAAATTGAAATATCCCATGATGCTACATGCTTATTTAAGTGTAATGTTTTATCTATAATTTGCCCAGCCACTCGATGTTACAACTTGCTGTTGCTTTCCAAACAAACACTACAATAAATAACTGATTTATACACATATTTGTTATCACCTTTGCTTTTTAATTAACTTGATTGGGACAAAAATCTACTTATAGGAAAGAATACAGATTATAGAGTTGAGTGAATTATTGCTTAATCAAGCATCGTCAGTAGCTTCAGCTTCCCCTCACTTAAAGAAGCCACTGTCTTGAATTCTAATAGCATGGATTCATTTTTTTAATATTTATTTTATTCCTTATTCTAATAACATGGATTCACGTTTTTATTTTGTAGTTGAGGGGAATTGCTCAGCTATATCTGTATTTGTTTATGCCTATGAAAAATCAAAGCGAAATTCATGGAACATACAATTAGCTGTTTTAAAATGAGCAGGTCAGGAGCGTTTGGTGCATTCAAGGTGTTTTGTGCCATCACCCACCACCATCTAGTTTTCAAACACTTTCATCAGGCTCAAAGAAAAGCGTCTCATATCCATTTGGCAGTCCTACCCACTCCCATCCCTGAGCCCTGCTGACCATTCATCTACCCTACCTTTGAAATCGCCCCTTCCAGCTACTTCACATAGATTAGACTACATGACATGCAGGGTGTAGTTGTTAGGGTCTTGCTCCATTCAATCACCATCCTACTCCTGAGGTCATGCACATTGCAACAAGTGGTAGTGTTTCTTTCCCTGTCATTGCCTAATACCACGTCTCTGACTTTTAGGCTTAGTACTTTTTTCTTCATTTTTTTTGTTTTTTGCCAGGTAGGGTCTTACTGTATCCCAAGCAGACCTGGAATTTACTCCATAGTCTCAAGGTGGCCTCAAACTCTCAGCAATCCTCCTGTCTCTGCTTCCAAGTGCTGGGCTTAAGGGCTTGCACCACCACACCTGGCTCTAGCCTTTTTTGATATTCTAGATGTTCATATCCTTGACATGAACTAGCACGAAATGCTATGTCTTTCTATCCTCGGTTATGATTTAGAACTCATGCATCCATATTTTAGTTTTTTCATTCACTTATTAACAAACAAATATTTTCTATATACTGTATATTATATGCCAGTTAGTAGTTTAGGCTGTAGGGATAAATATACCACTGTGTTATTAGGGATTGAAATTTATTTGTGCTATATTTTTCTTCAGTACTTGGGATTGAACCCAGGGCCTCATATGTTAGATATGAGCTCTACCTCTGAACCACATCCCCAGGAGCTTATACATGCTTATAACCTATAATTCTTTCCAATCCTAGGGAGAAGATAGCATTTTTTACAAGACCAAGGATTAACATACCTCCTCTCCCAGCCGACGACGTTTGATGTAGTGCATTGTGCACATGAAGTATTTATCTGCCTGTTTTATTTTCATGAAGTTCTTAGATTAGCTAAATTTGTCTTTAAAATATTTGTGCAAAGCTATTAATATACACATTTTGTAAAAAAAAACATATATCTATACATATATATTTTATAATAGTGACGGCAACAGGGCTTGGTTTTTCCTTGTTGTGAATCAACATCTCTAAAGACAGGTTATTTTATAAAAGATCAACTATCATGTTAAGAGTGTACAGTTTTTATGCTGTTTTACTTGACTTAAAGGCTGAAAGACAGAAACGAAGTGAGTTCAGGCAAATTCACTGTATTGTAATTTATTTATAGTACTTTTTTTTTCCTTGAAGGAAAATACTGACTTTAAGTTGTATTTTAAGACTGAATTTTTGTTCTTCAGTATTTGTCATACAGTAGAATGGAACTTGGGGCCGGTTTTGTTTCTGACACCTGACACGCAAACACTATGTGCTGAATTCGTCACTTGTATCAGTTTTTCATAGGTGCATTTACCATGTATATTGTACACTTTCACTCTCTGTGTGTTTTGTTAAAATATCAACTACAGTGGCTCAGTCATATTTTGCTAGCTGTGTATGCGTTGCAGGGCTCAGTGTCCTGTGTGGCCTGGGCACTGATAGCCCTTTATTGCTGTGTTGTCTATTGCATATCTCTGTGCTTACCACAAGTCTGAAGCCAGCAATGGAGCCTCCGGCATCCCAGGTTTCAGCCTGCCTGTCCACCGGTGGCTGTTGGCCGTCCACACTGCCTGCATTGGTCAGAGCACATGCAGCTACCTTGGCCACCTTGGGCTGATGTGACAGACAGAAGGGTGGGCGTGTCCTCCTGCTGTCCCACTGGGTTGTGAAGGAAAGTGAAAAGGGTGTATAAAGCAGATAACAATGGCAGAGACATCAACTTTGAAGGTGCTGTGTGTGTGTGTGTGTGTGTGTGTGTGTGTGTGTGAAGAAGGACATGTGGGTAACTTGAATTACCCAGCAAGTCACTTACAGGAGAGTATTTGAACTAAATCAGAATGCCTCCCTCACATGGGAGTCTACCCAGTATTGTTCATGAGGGAACAAAAATTAATGGAATAAAAATATGCCACAAGTTTTTAAATGCCAAAAAGTCTAGTTTGCCTACACACATTTATCATAAATGAATTGTGCTCTCCTTTCTGAGGCCTTGAATGAGTAAATGAAGTAGTCACAGGAAATGTCAAAGAAAACAGAACTCTTCCTAGAGCTTTCTCCTTTTCCCTTGGAAATGTCCCCTTTAATCAGGTCTATTCTTATCAGCCTGTAACTTCCTTCCTAATGTAACCCACTTTCCTTTTTAGAATTGTTAAAAATGAATTTTATAAAGGCATTTCATTGACATGCGACCAATCACAGACAATGGAATTTGTCAGTGGTGGTAAGACTGAAAATTTTATGCTTTTCATGGATGTCATCTCTTGCTATGCATTCCTGCTTCTAGCTTTGCTTTTTTGCTCCTCCCCCACTTTTTTCCAATTCCTTTTTATATGAACCTACAATAGAAGTAGAGGCCCAAGGCACCAATCCTTAGAGCAATGCCAGTGGCAGGCAGCATTGCCAGGCAGTCCCTCTCCCTATGCTCACAGGCTGCTGGGACCTTAGCCTCCAGCCAGAGCTAGCTGCGGTAAGCACCAGTTATACGTAGAGCCAACCTTCAAAGTCACACCTCACTCCAAGCTACTCTCTGTGGGTTAGTGAATGAAGGCAGCTTTTCCGCCAACTCCTATTCATAGTTGAGAGGAAAATCTACTATCCTGATACCAAAAGTCCCCAGACCCATGTTTTCTGAAGTGTCCCAGCCTCCCTTACACCAATGTCCCTGTGGAGTGTTGCCCGGTTACTCTTGCCCCACAGGGGGTCTGTGCTTTGGGGTCAGTCTGAGGAGGATTATGTGGCCTTGCCACCTTCCCATCTCACCTCTTCCTTCCATCTGGCCTGGCTGTGCATTTGGAGCACATGGAAGATGATCTGTTTTGTGCTTCCCATCTACTTAAGATATCTCCCACTTCAGACAAATGAAGTCCTGTGGGTTTAGGGAGGAAAAGTTACACCTACTGTGTAAGTTTAGGCATATGTTTGGCCTTGTAAGGAAGAAATCTGCTGATCTCTGAGCTGTCCTGCGCCTGAAGTGATCTGAATTCTGCCGTCGGGGTTTCTGAAACCACCACATGTAGAAGGGAATTTGGGGTTTCGCTTTATCTAATCACTGCATTGTCAGGCTTTGGTGATTATTGCTAAAATAAGTAACCTTCTGTTGTGGAATAAGTTATAATCAGTATTCATCTCTTTGTTTTTGTCACTGTGCTCTATGATTGTGTCATTTGTATCGTTTGAAAGTATTTCTTCTATAAAATTAAACTAACCTGCCTTAAGAACAAATAGAAATGTGTGATGTGGGTTTTTTTAATTTACAATTTTATGGAGACTTAAATATATTTGAAAAAGAAGGCAGGGAAGGTAGCCCTGTGGTAAAATACATGTTTACTATGTACAATGCCATGAGTTCAATCTCAGTGCCAAAAAATAAACACATGCTTATTTTACATATAAGATAGAGATACAAAATCAAGCTGGGAATGGTGGCACATGCTTTTAATCTCAGCACTCAGGAGGCTGAGGTAGGAAGACTGTCATGAGTTTGAGACCAGCCAAGAGCTACAGAGTGAGTTTCAGGTCAGCTTGGGCTGGAGTGAGACCCTGTCTTGAAAACAATAACAAAAACGGCAAGAAAAAATTAGATAATAGTACAACAAATGCACATGTAATGTTTATCTGGCTTCCACACAGGCCAATCATGTTTCTTTTTCCACACCTCTACTCACTTCTCTGTCTTGTGACATGAAGCACAGCTCATATAGCTTATTTCATTTGTGAATGTTTTAGCACATATTGCTAATAGAGAAAAATGCCTGCATAGTGCCCATATTATACTTTACTGTATAGTAACTCTAAATATCCAAGGTTCATGTACCACTTGTCTTTTCTCATTCTTTTAACTCAAATAGAATACACTTATGATAGTATTTATAGGTATGAGTTTTGGGGTAATAACTTTAATTTTTCACATGTATGTTTATAGTTTATGTGTGTGGAACATGTGTATATAGGTACATGTGGAGGCCAGAGGCCAACCTCAGGTGGTGGTCTTCAGGTTCTGTTCATAACTTTTGGAAACAGGATCTTCCTTTCTTAGTGTCCACCTAATTAATACAGGATGATCTCAGCCCAAGATTTTAATTACCTCTGCAAAAAGCTCTTTCGAATTAAGGTCACATTCTCAGGTCCCATGGTTACATTATCTTTTATACTACCAAAAGGTTACCATTCTACCAAGTATAGAGCTAGATGTGGTGGCACAGGCCTGTGATATCAGCCTTTGGAGGATGAGGTGGGAGAATCTAGAAAGTTTGAAGCTCACCTGGCCTACATAACAAGTGTGAGGCCAGCCTGAATTGTGTAAATCATATCTCAAGTCAATTGACTACAATTTGTCTTTTGGCTCCCCCAAATTTACATCCATCCTACATACAAAATACATTTTTTTTTTCTAAGCTGGTGAGATTGCTTCAAGGTACGAGCACTTCCTGTCTGAGCATGAAGGCCTGAGGAGACCTGAGATTCCACTAGAGTTCAAGCCCCAGGACCCACATAAGCAGCTGAGCATAGACATACACATCTGTACTTTTACAACAGAGCAAAGATCAGGGAATCACACACTCGTGCACAAGGCAAGCACTGGAATCAGTAAGAGACTCCAGCTCAAATAAGAAATGGAGGAAGAGTGGATGGAGCAGAACACACATCCCTCTCTGGCCACTGCAAGTGAGTGCAGCCCACTACAGGCAAGCACATGTAAGGAGATTGAGGCAAAGGATTGGAAGTTCAAAGCCAGGCTTGGCGACACTTGCATACACTACACATACCTACACACATACCACACCATGTACCTACCTAATTACACACACAAACAGAAAAGAAATACATTCTTTTCATCCTCACGTTTTTCAAAGTGGTATATACAATCTTTTTATTCCTTTTTACCTATGTACATTGAATTTGTGCATTATAACTTTATTCAACCATCTTCTGATTATTTCTTACCTTCTGCTATAAAAAATCATTAATTATGTTTGTTTGACAATACCTCACATTTTTGCCAGGAATGATTCCTGGAAGTGGATTGATCCCTAGAAGAGAAATCTCTAGGCAAAAGTGTAGCTACATATGGAATTTTGTGACATATCACTGTATTTCTCTTCTAGTAAGTGTCCCATTTTGATTCCCATCTGTAATGTATGATGCAATTTGGCCATGTCCTTGCCAATAGCATGCCATATTTGTGAGTCCTTGCTACTTGTAGAGGGGAGAAAACATAACAGTCTAAGTCAGTACTATTATGAGTGGGCCTACTTCCTCTCCCTCTCCCTCCCTCCCTCTCTCTCTCTCTCTCTCTCTCTCTCTCTCTCTCTCTCTTTGAGGTAGTATTTCACTCTAGCTCAGGCTGGCTGACTGGAAATTCACTATATAGTCTCAGGCTGGCCTTGAACTCACAGTGATCCTCGTATCTCTGCCTCTCAAGTGCTGGGATTAAAGGTGTGTGCCACCACACCCAGTAGGTCTACTTTCTTGTAGAGGCCTGTTGATAGTTGTTTTTTTTTTTTTTCTGTCAGCTCTTCTTTTTTTCTTCTTTCTCTGTACTTCCCTAGCTATTCTTTTTTTTTAAAGTATTTATTTATTTATTTGAGAGCGACAGACACAGAGAGAAAGACAGATAGAGGGAGAGAGAGAGAATGGGTGCGCCAGGGCTTCCAGCCTCTGCAAACGAACTCCAGACGCGTGCGCCCCCTTGTGCATCTGGCTAACGTGGAACCTGGGGAATTGAGCCTCGAACCGGGGTCCTTAGGCTTCACAGGCAAGCGCTTAACCGCTAAGCCATCTCTCCAGCCCCCCTAGCTATTCTTGTTTGTTTGTTCTTCCAAATAAATTTTGAGTTAATTTGTCTAGCTCTAAGAAAAAAATGAGCATTTTGTAGGAATTGCCTTGAACTTACCAATTTTGGAGGGCTGATATCTTTATGATAGTCAATACTCTTACCTAAAAATTATGCATTTCCACTTGCTCAAG
The DNA here is from genome assembly GCF_020740685.1 of Jaculus jaculus. Classification (NCBI taxonomy): domain Eukaryota; kingdom Metazoa; phylum Chordata; class Mammalia; order Rodentia; family Dipodidae; genus Jaculus; species Jaculus jaculus. The sequence continues at coordinate 16,402,011 of NC_059125.1, read as the reverse complement.
ACTCACTATGTGCATTTCTGGGATGCTTTTGTTTTGCTTATGTAAATTTGAATGTTGCTTCTCTTGCTTATTTTGTTTTCTGTCTTTAAGTCAGAAAATAGGGCTGGGAAAAGGGTTCAATGGGTAAAGTGCTTGTTGCCCAAGCACGCAGACCTAAGTTTGATCCTCAGCCCCAACATAAAAGCTGATTGCGGCAGCACGCGTCTCTGGCCTTTGATCCCAGCACTGGGAAACAGAGACAAGAGGGTCTCTGGAGCTTGCTGAGCAGCTACTCAAGTCTAATTGATGAAATCTTGGTTCAGCTAAAAAATAAGATGGAATCTCGGCAGCTTGGAGGAAATTGAGACAGAGGATTGGAAGTTCAAAAGCCAGTCTTAGCTATACAACAAATTTGAAGCCAGCCTTGGCTACATAAGAACTTGTCTCAAAAAATAGGAATGTTGAATCTGAGTGTGGTGGCGCACGCCTTTAATCCCAGCACTTGGGATGCAGAGGTAGGAGGATCATGGTGAGTTTGAGGCCACCCTGAGACTACATAGTTAATTCCGGGTCAGCCTGAGCCAGAGTGAGACCTTACCTCAAAAACTCAAAAAAAAAAAAAAAAATAGAAGAAAAGGAATGTTGGACTGGAGAGATATGGCTTAGTGGTTAAAGCATGTGCTGCAAAGCCAAAGGACCCAGGTTCAATTCCCCGTGACCCATCCATCCCATGTAAGCTAGATGCACAATGTGGTACATGTGTCTGGAGTTTGTTTGCAGTGGCTGATTATCCTGGTATGCCCACATGCCCATTCTCTCTCCCTCTCTCCGTCTCTCTCTCTCTCTCTCTCTCTCTCTCTCTCTCTCTCTCTCTCTCTCTCCACACACACACACACACACACACACACACACACAGGCTGAAGATACTGTTCAGTGGGTGTTGTAGTCACTGTCTCATTGCTGGGACAAAGCACCTGACCAAAAGCAGCTGATGGGACGAAAGTTGTTATTTGGCTCACTGCCTCAAAGGGAAGTTTCATGATGGCAGGAGAAAGCATGGCATGAGCAGAGGCTGGGCATCACTTTTGCCATAGCAGGTGGAAAACAGAAAGAGGATAGCAACTCAAACTCTGGGAAGGGGAGCTGGTTAAATCACCCTAAAGCCCACACCAGCAACATGCCTTCTCCAGGAAGTCTCCACCTATCCAATTGCCATCAGCCAGAGAGCAAGCATTCAAAACACAAGAGTTCATAGGAGGCATCTGAATAAAACCACCGCAGTGGGAAAGAGTGCTTTCTGTAAAAGGATGAGGACATGAATTTGATCCATAGTACCATGTAAAAAGACAGCATGGTCATGTATGCCCACATCCACAGCCCCAAGATGGGTGTAGACAGAAGAATCATGAGGTCTTGCTGGCCAAAGTTCTCTGGCCACCACACAGGTGTGCATAGGGTGTGCACATACCATTCACACACATCTATATGCATATATACAGGCTTGTACACTACACATACATGCACACATAACAAGAAAAAAAAAAACGAAAGATGGAAAATAACTGGGTGTAGTGGTGTACACCTTTAATCCCAGCACTCAGGAGGCAGAGATAGGAGGATCACGATGAGTTCAAGGCCACCCTGAGACTACAGAACAAATTTCAGGTCAGCCTGGGCTAGAGCAAGACCTTACCTCAAAAAATAAAAAAATATAAGATAGACAACTACACTAATGGTTATTTATGTGGTGTGTGTGTGTGTGTGTGTGTGTGTGTGTGTGAGAGAGAGAGAGAGAGAGAGAGAGAGAGAGAGAGAGAGAGAGCACGAGTGAGAGAGAGAGAGCAGATATTCAGATGCCACAATGTGCCTGTGGAGGTCAGAGGACAACTTTCAGGTTGTACATTCCACCTCTTTTGAGGCAGAGTCTCTTGTTGTTTGCCACTCTACTCTGCTCATAAGCTTCTGAGAAATTCTCCTGTCTTCCTTCTCACCATAGGCACACTGGGATTATGTAAACCCTTCATAGCTTCCAGCTTTTACATGGTGTTATAGCCAGCTTCATGTTCCTGGAACAAATACCCAGCCAAAGGCAGCTTAGAAGGGGAAAGGGGCTTATTTCAGGCTTTCAAATCCTAGCTGAACACCACCAGTGGTGGATGATGCTGGATCATTTCCACAGATCCAAGCAGTGAGATACCACCAGAGCTCAAACTACTCTCCACACACCTTAGAGCTGGGCTCAAAATCTACTCCTAAACACACCTTAGGGCTGGCCTCCAGGATCTATCCCAAGTGACACGACCCCTGTAGCAGTGACCTGCCTGCTCAGGTTGCAAGCTCAACTTTAATAAAACACCCAAGTCTATCCAACTCACGTCCTCAGAGTTGCACAACCTGCACTCTATCCTCTGAGCCATTTTCCCAGTCCCAACTGAAGTCTATTCTGGGTGGCAAGTGTGTGGCACAGACCTGTACTTGGAAGGCTGAGGCAGTAGTGTAAGTTCAAGGCCTCTGAACAATTTAGTGAGACCCTTTCTCAATGTTTTTTTTTTTTTTTCGTACCAGAAAGGCCACATAATTCTTTAATAGGTCAGGTTTATTTTTTTACATAATAGCACATCAATTTTAAATATTATCACATAAAGTATGGTAGACAAAAGGAATTTTGCTTCATATTTAGAAAATGATTTACAATCAAACTTGCCAATAAAAACCCAAACATAAAAAGCCCATTTTGACAATAAATATAGCCCATGCCAAAGTAGTATAAATTAAGCCAGAAGTGTTCAAACAGAAAACACCTTTCATCCTAGTATTTTGTCACTTTTAAAACGGTTTCCTAAAATAATGGAAACTCACATTCAAGGATTGCTGAATTGTTCTGATTTGGCTCCTTTGGTGTCTGTTTTTGTACCACTATTGTTCTTGGGTTTATCTTCTTCCTTAACATCTGCTTTTTTTGTCCTCTGTTTCGTTCCTGTCTTCTTCAGTCCTAGCTTTCTTTGCTCTTTTCTTATAGTAAGCCACATTTCTATGACTTCTTTCCCCTTCACCCTCAGAATCTGAGAATTCTTCATCACATGCTATCAGCCCGTCTGATGCTTGAATAGCAATGCTCTTGTCCGGATCTTCTCCATCCTCATCACCACCATGTCTATGAACAGCGTCTTCTGGAGTAATTTGCATCTGGTCACCAGCTGCATTGGTAACGTACAGTGCAGATTTTCAAATAAATGTTGTGTTATCTTTTCCATGTATTCTGGCATGTTCTGGATTGTCATGTTTGATGGACTAATGTGCAGTTTTCAATTTGTTCCAAAATACTCAAAAGTATTCATTATGAGGCAAGTCATTGGGGATCTTAATAATAATCCTATAATAATAATATAATAATAATAATAATAATCAAGGGCCACAGCTGTCTCGTAGGTCCCACATCAAGCCATGGTACGGATTATGTAGCATCAGCAAAGGCAAGAAGAAAGATTTTACAACTTCTACACAATTGGCATGACCTTTGACAGGGAGACTGCAGTACCCATGCTTATTAGCAGATAAGGAGTCGGCAGGACACTGCAACAGCGCCAGGCAGACGCTTCCATCACTTTGGGGATGATAGGCTTAAATATCTGCCCAGATGACTCATCAATACCATCTTGCATTGGAAAATTGACGGCACAGTATTTTCCTTTCCCAGCATCACTGTCCCTCAAGTCTCAGATGTCAGGAAGGTATTTCCCAAGTCTATGGATTGAACCAGTCATCCCACACTCTGTTACATAAAAAGCTTCTTCAACACCATCACCATGATAGATACCTATATCAATATATAAGACTCTCTGATGACACTTGAGTAACTTGAGCATGGCCAACACAATATCATTAACATAAAAGAAGCCCAATGCTTCTGACTTCTGGGGATGATGTAATTCTCTAGGCCATTTAGCAGCCATATGGGTTTGCTGGAGGTTTAACTTTATGACCCCAGCAACTGAGCCACCAGTGGAAATCTGACAAAACTCAAAGAGCCCATCAAACGCTGGATATTAAGTATATTTCCATATTTCTATGTAACTCAAAATTTACCAGCAAGTTGTGAATCATGCAAAGTCTGTGAGGCTTCATGGGGTGACTCTGTCCATAGTAATAGCTTTTAATGTCACTGTCTTCATAGTAGGAGACTTTCTTCTTGTATCCTCCTTGCAGCTGCTGGCCTCCACACAGGGCCACTCCTTTTCTGGAAGCCACCACTGGGACAGCCTTGAGGGACAGGTTGGGGGTACCAACAGCACTTGTAGCCACCCAGCCAAAGCCCAAGAACATGGGGCACCAAGTCCTAGACACCAGCAAGGACAAGAAGCAGGGTCAATACACACACACACAAACACACATATATATATACAGAGAGAGAGAGAGAGAGAGAGAGAGAGAGAGAGAGAGAGAGAGAGGGAGGGAGAGAGAGAGGGTCTCGCTGTAGTCCACGCTGACCTGGAATTCACTATGTGGTCTCAGGGTGGTCGCTAACTCACAGTGATCATTCTAACTCTGCCTGTGCTGGAATTAAAGGCTTGGACCAGCACTCTGGCTTAAAATATTTTTTAAAGGACTAAGGGTTGGAGAGATTGCTCACTGATTAAAGGTGCTTGCTTGCAAAGGTTGTTGGCCTGGGTTCTCTAGAACCCACGTAAAGCCAGGTGCACAAATTGGCACAGCACATGTGTCTGGCATTCATTTGGAGAGGCAAAAGAGATCCTGAAAGCCCATCTCTTTCTCTTTCTGTCTCTCTCTGTCTCTCTCTGTCTCTGTCTCTCTCTCTCTAACACACACACACACACACACACACACACACACGTGCATGCACCAGGCCCTAAGTTATACTATTTTCTTCTTCCAGATTTTAGTGGGAAAGCTAGTGTTCTTTAACAGGGTCTTACTCTAGCTCAAGCTAGCCTAAAATTCACCATGTAGAGCAGTCTGGCCTCAAACACTCAGCAATCCTCCTGCCTTGGCCTCCTGATTGCAGTAATTACAGCCGTGAGCCACCATGTCTAGCTTAAAGCTAGTGTTTTAGCCTGCTTTCTGTTATAACAAAATATGAGATATTGAGCAATTTATAAAAATTAAAGTTTCATTTCATTCTGGAGACTGGGAGGTCCAAAAGCCTGTTGACAGTGTAATCAAATGCAATGGGTTTATATCTTGGTGAGTGCAGAGCCTGAATTAGCCTTTCTAGGAAAAAAGGATGGAGAAAGCTTTACATGCGACAGGCAAGCAAAGCATGGGAGTCATTTCTGGAGCAATGCCCTCCTTGAACAAACGAAACTTGAGGCAAAGTGCATGAATTTAAGAGTTTGCCCTTGACAAGAGCAACCTCACTTATGGCTAACAACAGCATAGCTCCTGGTCAGGGCCTGGTGCTGCTGCAACAGAACACAGTAAAAAGTCAGAAGGGGGCTGGAGAGATGGCTTAGCGGTTAGGAGTTTGCCTGTGAAGCCTAAGGACCCTGGTTCGAGGCTTGATTCCCCAGGACCCATGTTAGCCACATGCACAAGGGGGCGCAGGCATCTGGAGTTTGTTTGCAGTGGCTGGAAGCCCTGGCACGCCCATCCTCTCTCTCTCTCTCTCTCTCTCTCTCTCTCTCTCTCTCTGCCTCCTTTTCTCTGTTTGTCACTCTCAAATAAATAAATAAAAATAAACAAACAATTTTTTAAAAGTCAGAAGGCAAGCAGACATGGGGGAAGAGATGAAACATGAAGGGCTGCCTCACTTTATGGTCCACTGCCCTCACTGTCACTGACCTGCTCCCTTGAGAATGGTCTACTTTGTTTTCGTTGATTTTTATCCTCCCTTCTTTCTCTGCCCCCATTTTCTTCTTTCCCTCAATATCCTCCCTCCTGTTTACACGCCACATGTGTCCTTTCACCCTTTCCTCATCCCTGTTTTCATTCTATTTAAGGATTTAGTCACCTTGCCAAGGCCCATTGTCTCATGTACCAACATTTCAAAACCAATTTTGGAGGAGGCAGACCATATTTAAACCATAGAACCTAGGGGTTCCCTGTTAAATAAAATGTTGGTTTAGGGGATAAATCTCTCTCTCTCTCTCTCTCTCTCTCTCTCTCTCTATCTATCTATCTCTATCTCTCTCTCCATCACCACCACCACACACAGAGACAATGTTAAGGAAACATCCATTATTTTCTACTCTCTTGAGAGCAGGTATAGATAGCTTTCTTTACTCCTTGGAATTGAACCCTGGGCCTCACACAGCCTGGGCACCACATGGGATGGGCACATGCTCTGTTACTGAACTATATCTCTAGCCACTTCTTCAGTATTTTAAAAATATTTTTGCTGGGCGTGGTGGCACACGCCTTTAATCCCAGCACTCGGGAGGCAGAGGTAGGAGGATCGCCGTGAGTTCAAGGCCACCCTGAGACTCCTTAGTGAATTCCAGGTCAGCTTGGGCTAGAGTGAGACCTTACCTCAAGAGTCTCAGAGGCCCCCAACACCTCAGCACTGAAGCAGACGAAAAATGAACCCAACATGGCTCAGGGAAATTTTGCGGAAGAGGGGGTGGAAAGAATGTCAGAGTCACATGTTGGGTCATGATACGCAGAGACACTTATTGTACCAATAACTGTGGGCTAACCCCACAATGCACGACCCATTTACATAAACAAGGAGGGTCCAGTGGGAGGGGGTAGATCATGGATGAGCCTAAACAATGGTACCAAACTGCCTGTATTTGCTGAAAAGAAAACTAATAAATTAAATTTTAAAAAAAAAAACAAAAAAATATTTTTATTTATTTGTGTGTGTGTGTGTGAGAGAGAGAGAGAGAGAATGTCAAGGCCTCCTGCTCCTAGTGAACTTCAGATGCATGTGCTACTTTGTGCATCTAGCTTTACATGGGTACTGGGGAATTGAACTCAGGCATGCAGGCTTTACAAGCAAGCGCCTTTAACCGCTGAACAACCTTCCCAACCTGTCTTCATTGATTTTAACATTGTAAGTTGGATTTTTTTTCAAACTGTTCTTTTCTATATGCTGAGATAATAACATAATTATCCTTCTCAGTTCTACAAACATGTTTGAGTATATTAATGGATTTCCTAGTGGTGAATTACTGTTGGTTTGTAAAAATAAGCTCCAGTGATTACAGTGATTGTATTTTAATGTGCTTTTAATCTGATTTGCTAGTATTGATGTTTTATGCATTGATACATGAATCTCCCCCTTTTTTGAGGCAGGATCTGACTTAAGCAGCCCTGCATGGCCTCAAACTCACTATGTATACCAGATTGGCTTCAAACTTGCAATGATCCTTTTACCTCTGCCTCCCAGGTCCTTGGATTGCTAAAGATGGGCAATACCATATGTGGCAATGATGGATACTGTGAGGTCATCAATTCAATTGTCACTTCACGTCCAGAAGACAGCACTCTTCCCTATTCTCTGGCTCTTTCATTCTTTCTGTTCCCTCTTCCAGAATGTCTCCTGAGCCTTGGAAATAGATATATAGATGTCTCATTTAGCATTGAACTTTCAACAGTCACTTACTCTCACATTTTGAGAAATTTTAGGTCTTATTGGAGAAAATAACGGTTAAAAAAAATGCAAGGGGCTGGAGTGACGGCTTAGCAGTTAAGGTGCTTGCCTGTGAGGCCAAAGCACCTAGGTTCGATTCTCCAGGTGACAGGTAAGCCAGATACACAGGGTGGCACATGGGTCTGAAGTAAGTTTGCAGTAGCTAGAGGCTCGAGCACACTGTTTCCCCCCCCTTTCCTTTTCTCTGTCTATAATAAATAAATTAAAAATTTAACAATTAAAAACAATGCAAGTTCTAACAGTTCAATGTCATATCCCATGAAAACAAATATTAATGATGTTTTTCATTCTTTTTCTTACATTGGGAGAATTGTTATGAAGTTATCTATACCTGCTCTATGCTTTAATTTTTACAGGGGAGCTTATTAAAACATTTTATCTATTTCCCCCATGGAAGTTTGTCTTTTTAAAGAAAAAAAAAGATTTTATTTGTATTTATTTATTTGAGAGAGAAAGGCAGAGAGAAAATGTACACACCAGGGTCTCTAGCCACTGCAAACAAATTCCAGATGCATGTGTCACCATGTGTATCTGGCTTACACGGGTCCTGGGGAATGGAACCTTGGTCCTTTGGTTTTTCAGGCAAGTAACTTAATTGCTAAGCTATCTTCCCAGCCCAAAGTTTACCTCTTAAAACTTGTCTCTTGAGACCACTTTTGGTAAGCTGTAATTTTTTTGAGAATTATTCTGTTTTCCGATTTATTTGTAAAAAGCTGTCCAGGTGCAACTTCTTCTCTGATTTTCCTCCTTTCACTGATTCTTTTCTTCTTGACATTTCCTACTTTCTGGAATTGTGGGATGTTTTTTCCATATTTTTCCTTGATTAAGTTAGCTACTGGATTAAAAAAATAAACACTTGTTCCTTAGTTTTAAAAGAAAAACAGCTTTTTGTTTTGTTATTTCTGTGGTTTTGCTATTTTACGACTCCCAAAATACTGCTTTTATATTTTAGCCCTTATTTTTTGTACCTTATATAGTTATTTTTAAAATTATTTATTTATTTATATGTGGTTTGGTAGATGGGTGGGTGTGTTCCAGGGTCTCTTGCCACTGCAAATGAATGTCCATCCAACTTTACTTAGGCACCTTGAGAATGGAAGCATGGCCAGCAGGCTTTGTAAACAAACACCTTTATCTTCTGGGCCCCAAGCCCCTTAGTTACTATGTGTTTAACTCTAAAATTCACATCGCTAAATTAATTTAGCGTTATATTTTTTCTTTCAACAAATATGCTGAGTTTTCATTATTGTGATTCTTAATATTTATTTACTTATTTATTTGACAGCGAGAGAAAAAAAAGAGGGAGAGAGAGAATGAGAGAGAGGGGGAGAGAGAAAGAATGGGTGTGCCAGGGCCTCTAGCCACTGCAAGTGAATGGCAGATGCATGTACCACCTGGTGCATATAGCTTACATGATCAAACCTGGGTCCTTATGCTTCACAGACAAGCATCTTAAGTGCTAAGCCATCTCTCCAGCCCCATTATTGTGATTCTTAAAAAATTCTGCTACTTCACTTTGTATTTCTCTTTCAACTCATCAAATGTTTTTTTTTTCAATGTCTTTAATTTTTTTCCACATGTAAATTTCTCCACAAATTTTGGTTGCTAATTTCTAGTTTTACTGCTTCATCTTCAGAAAATCCTGTGTACTATTTACATTCTTCGACATTTTTCCAGGGTTTTTTTTTTTTATAACCTACAATATTAGTAGTTTTGTGACTATTCTGTGAACAGCACAAAATTTTAACTCATTCATGTTCAGAAATGGATCGATAAATACATTTATACACATAATATTTCTTTCTGAGCCTGTCTTAACAAATTACCACGATGTTGGTGACTTACAACAACAGAAATACATCCTTTCAGTTCTGGAGGCCAGAAATATGACGTGTGTCAGGGTAATGTACCCTCCACAGGCTCCAGGGAAAGGTCCTTTCTGCCTCTCAACTCCTGGGGACTCCAAGAGTTCCTGTGCTTGTGACCCCATCCCTCCTGTCTCTGTCTCTTTCTCCACATAAGTCCCTCTGGGTCTATAGTTCCTCCTCTGTCTCTCATGAGGATATTTTAATTGTATTTAGCACCATCCTCACCTATGATCATCACATGCAAAGATCCTTAATTGCATTTGCAGAGACCCTATTTACAAATGAGGTTCTATTCACAGGTTCCAAGAGTCAAGGCATGGATAAAATCATTGTCTCTTATAATTGTGTCCATCTCTCCTCTCCACATACACACACACACACACACACACACACACACACACACACACACACACACACACACAAGCTCCAGGGGAGAATTTTTGCTGCCTCTTCCAGCTCCTAAGGGCTCCTAGCATGTATTGCTTTATGGCCCCACTTCTCATGGCCCCATTTACCAAATCCATTTTTCACATGACCTTCTCCTCTTTGTCTCTTTCAATCCTCAAATCTTCTGCCTCTTATGATATATGACCTACTGTAAGCTTCCTCTTGAAGATCCTTAATTGGCATCTGTACAGATGTTATTTCAACATAGTCCTATTCTGAGGTTTTCAGTGGATCTGAATTTGAGGAGCAGAACACACATACATTTCAACACTGTACCTGCATCCAGATGTGTGTCTAAGCACTACTTAGCTGATGTCTCAGTTATTTCCTCATTGCTGGAACAAAAAACTCAACTGATTGCAGTGGGGAAAACAGGGAAGGAGCAGGATCAGGAAGCTGGCATCACATCATCATGTCAGCAAAGGAAATAGATAGTGATGAATGCTGAATATCTGGCTAGCCTTCCTTCTCCTCTTTATACAATCCAGGACCTTAACCAATGGAAAGGTGCCACCCACAGGATGGGTCCTCCCACCTCAACTAAGAAAATTTCAGACATGGCCATAGATTTGATTGCATAGTGACATCAGAGAGCTAGGGGTATGGAGATTCAGTGTTCTGACAAAAGCCATCGCTGTGGGCTGGAAAGATGGTTTAGCAGTTAAGCGCTTGCCTGTGAAGCCTAAGGACCCCAGTTCGAGGCTTGATTCCCCAGGACCCATGTTAGCCAGATGCACAAGGGGGCGCACACATCTGGAGTTCATTAGCAGTGGCTGGAAGAGCTGGCGCACCCATTCTCTCTTTCTCTGTCTTTCTCTGTGTCACACGTAAATAAATAAATAAAAATGAACAAGAAAATTTAAAAAAAAGCCATCACTCTAATGGCATGCAGCATGTATGCCAGAGCCATGGCAGGGAGGTAGAAAAGATAATTACCACTCTTCTACCCTTTCCTTCATGTATCCATCTCTCTTTTCCCAGGCTCTTCTTGGCCAGAATTAGCAAGTCCCCTGGAAACTAAAACATGGAGGCCTCTCTGGGAGGGAAGACTGTCCAAAGAAGTGTGCAGAATAGAACAGACCTAAAGACTATCAAAATTTCTTTATTCAGCACATATTTTAAATGGAACTCATGTCAAGCCATTCTCTATACTAAACAAAAAGGATGCATGTGCTCTGGCTTGCCTTGTCAAACTTAAAGAATGCCAAAGAAAACCAGGCAAGTAAACTGACAATGACACGATGCTACAACCAGAATACAGGTTTATAAATCAACATGCTTAAAGGAGCAAGCCCATACTTCAGATATTGTTTAAGGCTTCAAAAAGGGTTGAATCTAAGCAGAAACATGAATTCCTTGACCATCATTACCTTTTATTGGGCATGGTTTGAAGATCCTTACATATTGTAATGCAGGAAATTTTTGCAAGGTCACTAAGAACTAAGACTCATTACTAATCCATGATTTAAATATGGGAATTTAACAATACAGACAGATTCCTGTCAAACTGATAACCAGAGATTATACATCACAGCTGATTATTGGTTATGTTGTTAGGGACCTCCACAGGTTTGCTCAGGTCTTGTCCACTTGAGCTGGTCTGGGTGCATTAACAGTTGTATGGTTGTATTTCTCATTGTATTACTGGTAGTTCTAACTTTTGAAAGCTGATACCTGATGAATATTTAAAATTCATTACATTTTATAGCTGAGGGCATTGAGCAGTGAATCTCTGCACAACTCTGTATGCTGCTGAGTTTCAACTACATCATAAGAGATACCATGGCTATAACAGCTGTCTTCATTTTCTGTTTCTTTTCCCCTGTGCATCTTTATACATGTTCTGCTTTTGGTCTTTTTTGTGTTTTTCTGAAGATTAACATTAAAAGTAGCTTTAGTCAACATTTGATATTCTAAAAATAGTTTTCTTCTTAAAGATAGTTTGCCTGTACATTTACTTTTGGTATTTCCATATAAAAAGTCCTTTGGGCTCTGGTCTGGGAGACACACACTTTCTCTTGCCCACCCCTCCTCTGATGACAGTTGTTGGAACTTGATCCATGTTTTGGGTTCCTTCCATGATGCTCAGTAAAGCCTTTGAATTGAGTGTAATGCTTCTTAGAAATAACTACAACCTTAGTGGCTTCAAGCAACACATATTTATTCTTTCGAAGTTCTAGAGGTCAGACATTTCCAGTGGGTCACATTGGGCTCAATGTAAGGGTGATGTTCCTACTATACGTGCCCAAGGACAGTGTTTCATTCCCTTTTCCAATTTTAGGGGCTGCTTATAATGTTTTCTTATGGTCCTATCATCCAACTTCAAGAAAAGCAATGGAGGAAGCATCTCCAACTCTCCCTTTCTGAATGCTTCTTTCATTGGCAGGTCTCCTTCTATAACTGATCCTTCCTGCTTCCTGTTTCCCTCTTATAAAGACCCTTATGATAACACTGCAACAATCCAGATAATCCAAACCAATCTCCCCATCATCTCAAGATCTATTGTTGATTACATCTGTACACACCATTTTCTCATGTAAGCCAACATCTTCAGAGGTCCTACAGGTGAAGAACTGAACATATTTAGGAGAGGGCACTGTTCAACCTAGCACAGAAGCACACTCTTTGATGAGCATGTCCCTGCAGGCATCTCCATCTTAGCTTTGGAACCAGTGATCAGCTGCTCTTGTCTGCTCTAAAACAAGTTCTAAGGCTCCTGGCAAAACATAAAACCTGTCGGTGTCATTTGAAAACACCTTGCCTGAGTTTTGTGGCAGAGGAAAGCATCCCTGTGGAATCTATGCCTTTTTATCATTCCCAACAACAGATGCTTTGGCCAAATTGTGTTTCCTGCCCTGAAATTATAAGTACATGCCAAGGATAATGAATGCAAATTGTTTTACTGCAGCAGAATTCATTTAACAGAAATGCTTAATGGCTCTAATAGAATTATCTGTGATGATAGAATTGTTCTCAATCTGTTCCAAAATATCATAGCCACTGGGTGCATGTGGCTCTTGGGCATTTAACATGTACCTAGTATGACTGGAAAAATGAATTTTAACCAATTTTTTTTTTAATTTAGGGTTTCTCTCTAGCCCAGGCTGACCTGGAATTCACTATTTAAGTCACAGAGTGACCTCATTCTCACAGAGATCCTCCTGCCTTCCTAGTGCTGGGATTTAAGGCATGTACCACTATGCCAGATGAATTTCAACTTTTAATTTAAAACAACTCCTATTTAACTATGTAGATAGCAACTGCAGCTGGTTTAAGTTCAGAAACAAATGCATTTATTTCCTATCCAAAGCACTGAGACAAGTATAGCAGTTACCTTCTCATTCTTGGGACAAAACACTTGAAGAGAGAAGCAGCTTACTGGAGGAAAAGGTTTGCTTCAGGCTTACAGGTATATATATATTATTGTGGTTTTCGAAGTGTGGGTCTCATTCTAGCTCAGGCTGACCTGGAATTCACTATGAAGTCTCAGGGTAGCCTGGAACTCACAGTGAGCCTCTTACCTCTGCCTCCCAAAAGGGCTGAGATTAAAGGTGTGCACCACCACACCTGGCTTTCAGGCTTACAGTTTTGAGGGGAAGCCCCATCGTGGCAGGGAAAGCGTGGCAGAGAAGGTAGCCAGGATGTCACATCTTGTTCCCATGGCAGTGAGCAACCTCTAAACACCCAGTGGGTTGAATTAATCAACCTCAATGTCAAATTCCAGTAACATGCCTCCTCCGTCTAGTATCCATCCCCCCCCCCCATGTTCCACCAGGTGGGGACCAAGTAGAAGAGGCTTAGTCATAAGCACTTGAAGTTATGGGTGACATTTTACATTCAAACCAAGTTGTACTTGTTACTATAAGTGACAGCTTTTATTAAAGGCTAGGTTCAGAGTAAGAAGAACTATTTCATACCAGAGTGGAATAAAATAAAGCTACTTTTATGGTCCATGTGCAGTGAAGATGCTATATAATGATGGTCACTGTCTATCCTCTTGTAACTCCCCATTCTGTGGCTTGTACTCAGCCACTATGGGACAGCCTACACCATGGGAATCATGACATGTTCCAGCTCCAGTCTGTTCCTGTCTCCTCATGGAGTGCTGGATTGTTTGACACTGTCTTACACACCTTAGTGCATATGCCAGTTTGAGGTGATGGTCTACTGATCCACATTTGGTAACATAGACTTTTCATCCTAGGTGCTCAGGAGGGTGAGGAAAGAGGATCACAAGCTTAAGACCTGTTTGGGCTACAGAGTGAGTCTAGGCTAATGGGGCAACTTAGCGAGACTCTGTATCAAAATAAAAAGTCAAGAAAAGTCTGGGGGTATAGCTTGATGGTAGAGTATTACCTAGGATGTGCTAGACCCTGGATTCAATCCCCACTATTGAAAAAACAATAAGATGGCTTAGTAAATTGCCTTAGTGCAATCTGAGTTTCCTGGACCCCAAAGAGAAAAGGGAGACACTATCACCCACACAGTGCTAGGTGTTGAAGAAAAACACTTCTATGGATTCTTAAAGAACTCAACCTTGATCTTAGTCCTTAGAGTTACATCCATTAAGGGAACCCCTTCGGCTAGATGGCAGTGCAATGCAGTCCAAATTTCTGGCTTTCAAGATGTCCATTATCATCTACAGATACAGCTCAGAATGCCTAAAAAAGTCTAAGCTTCATATTCCTACATTGCACATAGAGGTTATTTAGTCCCCAAATCTTTAAACATATTGATCATGTGGATAGCACCAAGGCAGATGTGGGAGGAACTCATTAGTTTATTCCAATTTATTCATACATTCACTCATTCATTTGTTCATTCAAAATAATATAAGTTCAGGTCATAAATTCAGAAGCTTTCACCTCAATATTTTATAAAATCCACACTATATAGAATAAATAACCATATACTCAAGGCTGAACTTTGGAAGTGGTAAGAGCAGCAGTTGCTTTGGGTGCAAAACTTAACAGGGCATCAATAAACCAGTAATAAAGATAATATATTATTTGTCAATATCAAAATGAATACAAAAATTACAATGTGAAAAAATTCAAATTTAAAAAATAGACTACTGGGGCTGGAGGGATGGCTTATTGGTTAAGGCATTTGCCTGCAAAGTCAAAGGACCCAGGTTTGATTACCCAGGACCTAAGTAAGCCAGATGCACAAGGTGGCACATGCTTCTGGAGTTTGTTTGCAGTGGCTGGAGGCCCTGGCATGCCCATTCTTTCTTTCTGTCTGTCTGTCTCTCTCTCTTTCTCTTACTCTCTCAAAAAAATAAATAAAACTTTTTAAAAATTTTAAAAAATTAAAAAATATACCACTGGACTGGAGAAATGGCTTAGCTGTTAATGAGCTTGCCTACAAACCCAAAGAACCCAGGTTCGATTCCCCAGTACCCAGATAAAGCTCAATGCAGGGCTGGAGAGATGGCTTAGTGGTTAAGCGCTTGTCTGTGAAGCCTAAGGACCCCAGTTCGAGGCTTGGTTCCCCAGGTCCCACGTTAGCCAGATGCAAAGGGGGCGCATGCGTCTGGAGTTCGTTTGCATAGGCTGGAAGCCCTGGCGTGCCCATTCTCTCTCTCTCCCTCTATGTGTCTTTCTCTCTGTGTCTGTCACTCTCAAATAAATAAATAATTTTTTTTTTAAAAAAAAAAGCCCAATGCACAAGATTGCACATGTGTCTGTAGTTTGTTTGCAGTGACTGGAGGCCCTGCTGCACCTATTCTTTCTCTATCTAACTCTTTCTCTCTCTCATAAATAAAATTTTAAAAATAGAGTACTATTGTTTATTTGAGGAGCCTGCATTATCATGTAAAGGTAATAATCATTTCTAGTCAGCCAGGCATAAAATGTCTTGTGTGTACCCTAAACTTGGATTTATGTGGCTTGACAATGGCATGCAAATAAATTGAGCAATGTGTGTGTGTGTATGCATGCATTTTGGTTGTATTAAGTTTTCCTTTTTGGTTTAAAATATCATTTTGATAATTATATGTGGGGGTTTACAATATTCTTTATGTCTCTGGTTTCAAATAAGTACTGCTTCCTCTTACATAGGACTCACTTAAGCAATACAACAGCCCCAAATTGTGGATTCAATTTGCAGAAGTGTTTATAAAACCTTGAAAAAATGCACAGATAGTTATATTGTAATATAATCATGGTATAGCTTAAAGATGCTAATTTGAGGTTGAGAGCATTTGTCTTAGAGGTAATGATAAATGTTGGGTTTTAAAATGTTTGTGTGTGTGTATGTATAAATGTGTATGTGGCGTGTGTATATTTGTGGGCATGTGTATGTGAGTATGGGTGCGTGTGTGTGCATGTGTATGTGCAGGCCAGAGGTTGATGCAGGGTGTCTTTCTTAACTACTCTTTACCTTTATTTACTGATGCAGGGTCTTTTACTTGAGCCTATTCAGCTAGTCTTGCTAGCCAACTTGCCCCAGGAATCTCCTGTCTCTGCCTCCAAAGTGCTGGAATTACAGATGGGATGCCATGCCTGACTGGCATTTATGCAGGTGCTGGGGAGCTTATGTAGTGAGTGTCTTATCCACTGAATCATCTTCCCAACTCCGGTGATGGGCTTTCAACATGGGTAGACCCAGCTCTTTTCTCCTTCCAAGAGCTCTGGGAATGATGTCAGGAAGTGACATGAATCTAATTTGCTGAGTTCCATGCTATGAAGCTATGGGATCAGGAGTGGTGACTGGAGGAGAAGCCAGGGAATGGCGGGGATTGGGGGTTGCATGAGACCCAGAGTGACCACATGGTGCTCTAGCTAAGGGAGCAGGAGGCTAATGTCAAGGCTATCTTTGAGCCTGGACAGGTAAGAACATAGCATTATCCTTTTTAATAGTATGCTGGAGTTGGAGAAATAGCTTAGTGGTTAAGGCACTTGCCTGCAAAGCCTAAGGATTGGTTCCCAAGTACCCATGTAAGCCAGATGTACACGGTGGCATATTCATCTGGAGTTAATTTGCAGCCACTAGAGGCCCTGGCATGCCCATTCTCTCTGTCTCTCTATCTACCCATCTCTCTCTAATAAATAAAATATTTTTTATAAAATAGTATAGTTACTGTAACTTTCAGTGAGTTGTTGGCAAGGGAGGGCCCTGATGCCCCCAAAACATTATAGATCACTGCAGATGCCTTTGGTTTTCCACCGAGAATAGATGATAAGACCGTATTGCTAAAGACTCCACATATTTGAGCTGCAAGGCCACTGAGAAATCTTGCTGGAACTTAGCTGATAACCTCCTCCATGTAGACCAGCTGACAGAAAGCTGAAAGAAGCCATTCTGCATGCAGTTCAATGGAAGAAAGAGAAATCACCAGTAAAGATACTCAATAGTTGGACACTGCAAGCCTTATATTAGGCCAGCCAGACCAAATGAGCCAACAGGTGCAACAGTGGCATGTCTGTCATGATGGAAACCAACTGCCCTCTAATTGGACTATAGGCCTGCTCCATGAGAGGGAATCCATCACTGATAGTGAAAACTTAAAACAGGGGTAGTTATGAGCCCTAGAGGTGCAATGTCTGCTGCTGTCTGGCTAAATGTATATACTATGCTTATCAAACTGCCCAGTAAGTGCTTCTCTTAATGTTCATACCCTTACAATAACGTTACTCTCACTTTTGGTAGAGAATCTTCTCTTTTCAGATGGCAGTGACCTTTGGATAACTCAGAAGGCTTCATGGTGCTGGAAAGAAGTGACAGGAGTGCTCAGTACTGCAATAATTCTATCACACCTTCCAAGGCTCAGGGTCGATTGTGGAAGACGTGACAGAAAGAATTTAAGAGCCAAAGGAAGGGTAGGACTCCTTACAACGTGCTCCCCCCAGACACAAAATGGCCTGGATATCCATGACCTCACAGTGCCTGACACTACCTTCTCAAGACCATCATAAGAGGAGGAAAAGATCATGACATCAATATAAAAGAGAGACTGATTGAGAGGGGGAGGGGATATGATGGAGAATGGAGTTTCAAAGGGGAAAGTAGGGGGAGGGAGGGCATTACCATGAGATATGTTTTATAATCATGGAAGCTGTCAATAAAAAAAAATATATTAGTAAAGAAAAAAATAAAATGTGACTGGAGAGATGGCTTAACATTTAAGGCATTTGACTGCAAGCCAAAGGATCCAGGTCAATTCTCAAGAAATGAAATAAGCCAGAGCAGAAGGGGGCACATTCCTCTCACGTTCATTTGCAATGGCTGGAGACCCTGGCAAGCCCATTTTTGCTCTCACTCTCCATTTCTCTCTCTCTCTCCCTCCCATCTATTCTGAGTGTTCCTCTTCCTCTCCCTAGTTCTCTCTCTAGAATAAATAAATAAAACATATATTTAAAATTAAAAAAATAGTATCTTGTGGTTAATATGCTTCTGTAAGAAACAAATGACATCCTGGAGATAAATGTGCCTGGTGCACACAGTGTTTGTTCCATGTATGTAAGGCAACATGGAAAATGTCTGTTTTTAAAATATGTAGTGCAGTTTATGAGAGTGTAAACTGTTAACAGCCACTATGGATACCAGCATGGAGATTTTTCAACACTCTAAAAGTCTATCTACTATATGACCTAAAAATATGACTACTAAAGATTCTGATTACTTGCACAGCCATGTTTATTGGTGCTCTGTACACAATAGCTAGGAAATAGAATCAGACCAGGTACCAATCAACTGATTAATGATTAATGAAAATGTAGTGCATATACACAATGGAGTTCTAGTTGGAGATAAAAAAATGCAAATATGAAATTTACAGGGAAATAGATGGATCTGGAAAAAAGTTAAACTGAGTTAATCCACGCTCAGAAAGATAAATGACACATGTCCTCTCCTCTCCCTCCCTCTCTCTTTCTCTCTCTCTCTCAATCTCTCTCCCTCTCTCTCTCTCTCTCTCTCATGTGGCTTCTAGCTTGGAATAGTTAGATTTGTTTGTAATTTGTAGTTAGTGTCAGTGAAGTGAAGAGGAAACTAGAATGAGGCTTGGAGAGAGGAGACACAGGAAGGGATTGAGGGAAGGGATAGTAGACAGGAAAGTGGAGGAACAGAATGCACGAGATAGAAAAGTCTAAGAGAGGACAAGAGAAAGGGAGGGGAAGGAATACACAAAACTAAAGTTGTTATGACTAAGTACTATAGCCTTACAACTTTGTGTATATATATAGTTAGAGTACCCTGCTGTCTTGCTGTGGTGGACAAAGGTTTTTCCTGAAGCCATGGGTTGTTGAAAGTTAAATCACAGTGCTAGAAATGGGACACCTTCCCACAGTGAGCTATTGCTCAGGGAGGCCTGTGAGACCCTCTAGACAATGCTGGTCATTAACAGAGCATTTGGTTGTCCACCAGAACCTGATGATATAACTCTACTGCCGAAGACACCACAGGCTTCCACTGTAGGACATTGAGAAATCAAGCAGAAACTAATATGGAAGCCAGCTCCCTGCCTGATAGATAGTTTCTATAGTGCTACGAAGTGCTACGTGAACTATTGGCCCTGGTGTGCCCATTCTCTCTCTGTCTCCCTCTTTCTCTGTCAAACAAATATATAACATTAAAAAATTATTAAACAGTATGTTCATATGTTCTCCAATTTAAAAAAGAAATGTAGTGCACTCTAAACTCCAAAATCTTTACACCAGTATCTCTGGCCCAATCCCTAGGCTCTCCCACAGAGGGAACCATTAGTTTTTTATGGGACTGTAACAGTTACCTTCTCATTGTTTGGATCAAACACCTGACCAAAGGCAGCATATGAAAGGAAAAGGATTATTTCAGCTTAGAGATTTGAGTGGAAGCTTCACCATGGCAGGGAAAGTATAGCAAGGGCAAGATAGAAGGAGAAAGAAGTTGTCTGAGTAAGCTAACTAGCCTACACCTAGTAGGGTTAGACTACTGAACCTCAGGGTCTGGCCCCAGTAACACACCTCCTCCATCAAGGCTCCAGCTATCAAATTGTTACCATTTGGGGTACAAGCATTAAAAATACAGCTGATGGGGAAATATTCATTCACCTACCACAGGGGACTTCAGATCTGGTGTATATACAAGAAGCTGGTTATACCTGCCTTGTGCCCTAGTGCTCCATAAGCAATTTATGATGAGGCAGAGCTTCCAGCATATTGTCATCTTCAGGACCTCATGGGAATAGAATTACACTGGGTAAGTCATTGTAAACTCTAGGTTCTCAACCTCAGCCCTATTGATATTTGGGGCTAGATCATTCACTATCCTGGGTGGCAGTCTTGTGCACCCTAGTCTGTTCAACAGTATCTCTGGGTTTTACCATTGGAAGCTAGCTACTGCCATCCTACAGTCCCTGGGTGAGGCAGCCAAGAAAGTCACCTCATGGGGAAAAGGAAGCAATATCACCCTCATTAAGAAGTACTGCCAACTTCCGGTTAAGATGGTGGTGTAGGTACCACGCAAAAGAAGCCTAGGGGGAAAAAGTCCAAAATACTCAGCAAAATACACACTTTTACTAAAAAGTGAGGTGTATAGGAAATTGAAGCAGCAGTGGAGAAGTAGAAGAGATCCAGAGCATCCAGAGCCCGCACAGGCCGGCAAAAGTGGCCTCGGCAGGTCCACCGACTGCGGTGGTGGCAGCACACCAGAAAGCCGCCAGGCTTGGCTCAAACCACAGGAAAAGCTAGGTGAGGGGAGCTTCCACTCACACTGGAGCACTCCACAACTCAAGAAACGTAAAGGGAGAGCAGCAGTGAACAACGGAGGAGCAGATCACAAGGTAGAAAAACACATGGAACAGCGAGAGAGCTAGAGCAGCATCAGCTCCTTCCCCTCCCCCATTGCCTGTGCCCAGCTCTAGCGAACAGAGCAGTGGTCTGAGGACCCAGCCACGCCAACTTGACCCAACAGTGGGACCCAAGCAGGAGCAGAGTCTGGCAGCAACATCAGCAGCTCTGGCACCGGCAACAACAGCCCCAGCAGCGGCGGATCCAGTAGTGGCAGCTTCAGCAGCAGCAGCAGCAGATCCAGTAGCAGCAGCTTAAGTGGCAGCAGTGGCTGAACCAGCAGCGACAGCTTCAGAGGCAGCAGTGGCTGCAGCAGCAGCATTGGATCCAGCAGCAGCAGCTTCAGCAGCAGAGGTGACAGACCCAGCAGCATCAGCTTCAGCAGCAGCAGTAGCAGTTCCAGCAGTGGGGGTGCCGATCTGCAGGGCTACAGTTGCCAGCCTTGGCTTCCCTGCAGGAAAAGCCAGTGCCCAGCTCCAGAAATCCGAACAGCAGCCCAAGGACCCAGCCAGCAATTCGACTGAGACCAAAATCATCCAAAAAGTTAACTGGGATTGCACCAGGGTAGGGTCTCACTTGGTCACAAGCTGACTTGGATCCCTCAACAGACCAGAAATCTTAACTTCTTTGTTGATAGAGGATCTGGTTGTTACAATAACTACTCTTGCATAATTACTTGGTCCTGTTTTTGATTGAATGTGTACAGTGTTTAGTTAAATTTTAGAATCTACCTGTATTTTATTCCATACAGCAAACTTGAATACTCCCGTAGCAGGGAAACTGAACCACTAGGAACACCTTTGTAGATAATCTGAGAGCCTTCAGAGCCACACCTAACACATAAGCTCCTACCCTGATGATATATAACATCGAATCAATTGATACAGCTAAGAATACTCAGCTAGCTAGAAAATCCAAGCATTAACTTAATCCAAGATGCAAAAATATATACAATTATAACACAAAAAACACTAAAAAGTACCGGGCATGGTGGCGCACGCCTTTAATCCCAGCACTTGGGAGGCAGAAGTAGGAGGATTGCCATGAGTTCAAGGCCAACCTGAGACTCCATAGTGAATTCCAGGTCAGCCTGGGCTAGAGTGAGACCCTACTTGAAAAACCAAACAAAAAAAGAAAAAGAAAAGGAAACACTAAAAATCAAGACAATATAAATCCAACTAAAAGTATTAATGCATCAGAAATGACCTCCAGTGAGAACGAGTTAGAGGAAATGCCTGAGGAAGACTTCAAAAGAATGATTGTAAATATGTTCAAAGAGGTCAAAGAACAAATCAAAGGAATCAAAGAAGAAAATCAAAGAGGAAATCAAAGGAATCAAAGAGGAAATCAGAGAAGATGCAGGACAAGAATTTAATGAAATAAATTTAATGAAAAAAAATTAATGAAATAAAGAAGGCAGTACAAGACATAAATAAGGCAATAGAAATAATAAGGAAAAACCAGGCAGAATTACTAGAAATGAAGAACACAGTTAATGAAATAAAAAACTCTGTAGAAAATTTCACCAGTAGAATGGATGAAGGAGAGGACAGAATATCTAAGCTAGAAGACCAGGAGGCAAATCTAATACAGTCCAACAAAGAGAAAGACAAACTTATAGAAAACTAAGAGTGGGAATTTCAAGATATTCAGGACACTATGACAAGATCAAATATAAAAATTCAGGGCATAGTAGAAGGAGAAGAATTCCACTCCAAAGGCATACTAGGCATCTTGAACAAAATCAGAGATGAAAACTTCCCCCAAATTGGGAAAGAGGTGCCAATGCAGATACAGGAAGCCTTTAGAACCCCAGGCAGACAAAACCTTGAAAGAACCTCTCCTCGCCATATTATAATCAAACTTCCAAACACACAAACCAAAGGAAAAATATTGAAAGCAGTTAGAGAGAAAAATCAAGTTACCTACAAAGGCAAGCCCATCAGGATTACATCAGATTATTCAACACAAACTTTAAAAGCCAGAAGGGCTGGGAGTGATGTATTCCAAGTTCTGAAAGATAACAACTGTCAACCAAGGTTACTTTATCCTGCAAAGCTATGCATTCAATTAGACGGAGAAATAAGGACATTCCATGACAAAAGCAGGTTAAAGTAGTATTTAAAGACAAAACCAGCTCTACAGAAAATACTTGATAGAATCCTCCATGCAGAAGAAAAGGAAAAGCACACATACAAGTAACCTGGAAAAAACAAGCAATACCCAAATACTAGTTACCACAAGAGAACAAAGGTAGAACTGGAACCACACACAAAAAAAAAAGGCAAACATAAATACACACATTTTAATAATATCTCCTAACATCAACGGCCTCAATGCCCCAACCAAAGACATAGGTTTGCAGATTGGGTTAAAAAGCAGGATCCTACAATTTGTTGTCTCCAAGAAACTCACGTTTCTACAAAAGATAGATGATATCTTAGGGTGAAAGGTTGGAAAATGGTGTTTCAAGCAAATGGGCCTAGAAAAAAAGCAGGGGTTGCTATCCTAATATCAGACAGGGTAGACTTTAGTCCAACATTAGTCAAGAAAGATAAGGAAGGTCACTTTATATTGATTAAGACACACTCCAACAGGAGGACATTACAATCCTAAACATATATGCACCTAACATGGGAGCTCCCAAACTCATCAAACAAACACTATTAGAACTAAGATTACAGATAACACCAAACACAGTAGTGGTGGGTGACTCTCATAAATTGACAGGTCATCCCAGGAAAAAATAAACAGAGAGGCATCTGGACTAAATGAGGTCAAAGAAGGATTGGACCTAACAGATATATACAGGACATTTCATCCAAATGCCACAGAATATACATTCTTTTCAGCAGCACATGGATCATTCTCTAAAATAGACCATATATTAGGACACAAAGCAAATCTTAACACATTCAGGAAAATTGAAATAATTCCTTGCATTCTATCAGACCACACTGGAATTAAACTACAAATCAGTAGCAAGAAAGGCTATAGAGCATACACAAAATCATGGAAACTAAACAATACACTGCTAAATGATGAATGGGTACATGAAGAAATCAAGAAGGAAATCAAAAAATTTATAGTGTCAAACAATAATGAGAACACAACATATCAAAATCTCTGGGACACAATGAAGGCAGTTCTAAGAGGTAAATTTATAGCCTTAAGTGCCTATATTAAGAAATTAGAAAGGTTGCAAGTAAAAGACCTAATGCTTCACTTTAAAGGCTTGGAAAAAGAAGAACAAGGCAAACCAAAAATCAGTAGACGGGAAGAAAAAATAAAGATTAGGGCAGAAATTAATGAAATAGAAACAAACAAACAAAAAAACAATCCAAAGAATTAATGAAACAAAGAGTTGGTTCTTTGAAAGGATAAACAAGATTGATAAACCCTTAGCAAATCTGACCAAAAGAGAGAAGAGACACAAATTAGTAAAATCAGAGATGAAAAAGGTAACATCACAACAGATTCCAGAGAAATTCAAAAAATCATAGGTACATACTATAAAAGCATATACTCCACAAAGTATGAAAATATGAAAGAAATGGATGATTTCCTTGATCTATATGACCTACCTAAATTAAATCATGATGAGATTAATCACTTAAATAGACCTATAACAAGCATGGAGATCCGAACAGTTATCAATAATCTCCCAACTAAAAAAAGCCCAGGCCCGGATGGATTCACTGCTAAATTTTACCAGACCTTCAAGGAAAAGCTAAAACCATTGCTTCTTAAGCTTTTCCATGAAATATAAAAAGAAGGAATTCTACCAAACTCCTTCTATGAAGCCAGCATCACCCTGATACCAAAACCAGGCAAAGATAGAACAAAAATGAAAATTACAGACCAATCTCCCTCATGAGCATAGATGCAAAAATTCTCAAGAAAATATTGGCAAACAGAATACAAGAATATATTAAAGAGATCATTCACCCTGACCAAGAAGGCTTTATCCCAGAGATACAGGGATGGTTCTATGTACGCAAATCTATAAATGTAATCCATTATATAAATGGGTTGAAGGACAAAAATCACATGATCATCTTATTAGACGCAGAGAAAGCATTTGACAAAATCCAACATCCCTTCATGATAAAAGTCCTACAGAGACTGGGAATAGAAGGAACATATCTCAATATAATAAAGGCTATTTATGACAAGCCTACAGCCAACATATTACTAAATGGGGGAAAACTGGAAGCGTTCCCTCTAAAATCAGGAACAAGACAAGGGTGTCCACTGTCCCCACTTTTATTTAATATAGTTTTGGAAATCTTAGCCAGAGCAATAAGGCAAGAGACACACATAAAATGGATATAAATTGGAAAGGAAGAGATCAATTTATCCTTATTTGCAGATGACATGATTCTATACATAAAGGACCCTAAAGACTCTACTAGCAAGCTTTTAGAGCTGATCAAAACCTACAGCAATGTAGCAGGGTACAAAATAAATACACAGAAATCAGTAGTCTTCATATATGCTAAAAACAAACACAGAGAGGATGAAATCAGAGAATCACTCCCATTCACAATTGCATAAAAAAAATAATAGTAAAGTACCTTGGAATAAACCTCACCAAGGAAGTAAAGAATCTTTACAATGAGAACTTTAAAACATTCAAGGGAGAAATTGCAGAAGACACTAAAAAGTGGAGAAACATCCCTTGTTCCTGGATTGGAAAAATCAATATTGTGAAAATGGCAATCTTACCAAAAGCAATCTACACATTTAATGCAATCTCTATCAAAATTCCAAAGGCATTCTTCATGGAAATAGAAAAAACAATCCAAAAAAATCATTTGGAATCACAAAAACCTCAAATATCTAAAATAATACTGAGCAACAAAAATAAGGCTGGTGGTATCACCATACCTGATTTTAACCTATACTACAAAGCCATAGTAACAAACACAGCATGGTACTGACACAAAAACAGACATGTAGGTCAGTGGAACAGAATAGAGCACCCAGATGTAAGTCCATGTAGCTATAGCCACCTGATATTCGATAAAAATGCCAAAAATACTCATTGGAGAAATGACAGCTTCTTCAGGAAATGGTGTTGGGAAAACTGGATATATATCTGTAGAAGGATGAAAATAGATTCTTCTCTGTCTCCATGCACAAGAATTAAGTCCAAATGGTTTAAAGACCTTAACATCAGCCCTGAAACTCTGAAACTGCTAGAGGAAAAAGTAGGGGAAAGCCTTCAACATATTGGTCTTGGCAAAGACGTTCTGAATACAACCCCGATTTCTCAAGCAATAAAACCACAGATTAATCACTGGGACCTCATGAAATTACAAAGATTTTGCACTGCAAAGGATACGTGAAAAAAGCAAAGAGGCAACCTACAGAATGGGGAAATATCTTCACCAGCTATATATCTGATAGAGGATTAATTTCTAGGATATACAAGGAACTCAAAAAGTTAAATAATAAGGAAGCAAACAAGCCAATCAAAAAAATGGGCTATGGAGCTAAATAGAGCATTCACAAAGGAAGAAATACGAGTGGCATATAAGCATCTAAAAAAAATGTTCTATGTCACTAGTCATGAGGGAAATGCAGATTAAAACTACATTGAGATTCCATCTCACTCCTGTCAGATTGGCCACCATCATGAAAACAAATGATCATAAATGCTGGCGGGGATGTGGAAAAAGAGGAACCCTTCTACACGGCTGATGGGAATGCAATCTGGTCCAGCCATTGTGGAAATCAGTGTGGAGGTTCCTAAAACAGCTAAAGATTGACCTACCATATGACCCAGCTATAGCACTCCTAGGCATATATCCTAAGGACTCATCTCATTTCCTTAGAAGTACATGCTCAACCATGTTTATTGCTGCTCAATTTATAATAGCTGGGAAATGGAACCAGCCTAGATGTCCCTCAACTGATGAGTGGATAATGAAGATGTGGCACATTTATACAATGGAGTTCTACTCAGCAGTAAAGAAAAAAGAAATTATGAAATTTGCAGAAAAATGGATGGTTCTGGAAAGGATTATACTAAGTGAGGTAACCCAGGCCCAGAAAGCCAAGCGCCACATGTTCTCCCTCATATGTGGATCCTAGCTACAGATGATTGGGCTTCTGCATGAGAAGGAAAATACTTAGTAGCAGAGGCCAGAAAGGTAAAAGGATATATAAAGGGAAGAGAAAGGAAGGGAAGAGGGTACTTAATAGGTTGGTATTGTATATATGTAAGTACAACGATTGAGATGGGGTGGTAATTTGATGGAGAATGGAATTTCAAATGGGAAAGTGTGGGAGTGGAGGGTGGGTATTACTATGGGATATTTTTTATGATCATGGAAAATATTAATAAAAATTGTGAAAAGAAAAAAAAAAGAAGTAGTGCCTTGGGGGCTGGAGAAATGGCTTAGTGGGTAAGGCGTTTGCCTGCAAAGCCAAAGGACCCTGGTTCGATTCCCCAGGGCCCACATAAACAGATGCACAAGGAGGCACATATTTCTGGACTTCATTTGCAGTGGCTGGAGGCCCTGGCATGCCCATTCTCTCTTTCTCTTTATCTGCCTCTTCCTCTTTCTCTCTGTCTCTCTCTAATAAATAAATAAATAAAATATTTTAAAAATATTTTTCAAAAAGTAGTGTCTGGGGCTGAAGAGATGGTTCAGAGGATAAGAGTGCTTGCCACGTAAACATGAGATCCTGTGGGTTTGATTTGTGCTCAGCTTGATCCTAAACCCCCACATAAACATCTGGGCAGGCAATACACACCTACAACCCCAGTCCTGTGGGGAGCAGAGACAGGAGATTTGCTAGGGCTTATTGCTTAGCCACTGTGATAGAAAATGGCAGCTCCAGACTCAGTAAGAGATACTGTCTTAAGGAAACACATGGAAGAGCAATAATACATCTGATATTCACCTCTTCCACATGCAAGTGCATGGGGTGCATACATTTGCATACACAAGACACATCACATATACTACAAACCTAGTGTTCTAGCTGGACATGGTGGCTCATGTGTGTAATCCCAGCACTCAGGAGGTTGAGAGAGGAGGATTGCCATGAATTTGAGGTCATCCTGGGCCACAGAGTCAGACCTTATCTCAAAATAGAAATCAGTGCTCTAAATATTGTGTGGCATTTATGTAAAACTGGAAACTAATGAAGAGGAAATGCTGTAGAAGATTTCAAGGTATAAAATTAGAAATCTGTGAAGAAAAAAAGGAGCTAGGATAGAGAAGTTAATGCTCAGTAGTTCTTCCCTAGCTACTGAACTTTTCATGAAAGATAGTGATGACCAACATTCTCTCTCCCTACAGGGTAGAAGAGTAAAAAATGGACTTACAGGAAAAAGCAAATGACACAATGTTCCCTCTGTCCCCATTCCTGTCATGCAGCTCCTCCTCTAAAGATTGTTATGAGCAGACCATATGGGAAGGCTGGAATTTTTTCTTCCAAATTTTGTGCTCAAGGCTTGAGACTCTGCAAAATAACTCTGCATTAAAGATTAGCCAAAAATGTATGTTCTAAGATCATATCTGCTATTGGGCTTTGAGAAAACCTTCCTATTGTTATAAAAGTAAGATATGTTATTTGAAGAGAAACTAGATTACATAGTAAAACTAAAATAAACAAAAATTTAAAAACATCCTTAAAACTACTAAACAGTGAAATATCACATTTGATATACTGGTAAATTCATCTCCTGATTATTTTCCATGTTCATATACAGAGGTAGAGTCCTTGATATATTATTATATATGTATATTGTTATAATATTGATTTATTTCCACACTGGGCAGAAGGATAAGAAGTAGAGTTATGGGAAAGAGAAAATGACACAAGTGTTTATATTTATATACATATGTATTTTACCACATTAATATTTAAAGGTATATGTACATATGTAACTGCAAGTATATTACATTCAGGCACAAAAGATGGATGTTTTGGAACTTGATTGTTTTCCTTTCAGATCAGTGCAAATGCCTTTTATAATTATTATAATAATTATTATTATTTTTGGTTTTTCGAGGTAGGGTCTCACTCTAGCCCAGGTTGACCTGGAATTCACTATGGAGTCTCACGGTGGCCTCGAACTCACGGCACTCCTCCTACTTCTGCCTCCTGAGTGCTGGGATT
The DNA here is from genome assembly GCF_020740685.1 of Jaculus jaculus. Lineage (NCBI taxonomy): Eukaryota > Metazoa > Chordata > Mammalia > Rodentia > Dipodidae > Jaculus > Jaculus jaculus. Next base: position 16,373,194 of record NC_059125.1, on the reverse strand, counting down.
AAAGGCGTGCACCACCACGCCTGGAGCCTTTTGTTATTCTTAAGTATCTACAGCCATAGAAGTTTTAATTCTTGACTTGTGAGGAATTGTAAATTATAATTCCAAACTATAATTTCACAATTCTCTGGAGATTGAGCTTGCTTCTAGTCCTTTGAAATCATAAATAATATCACAGCAAACTTTGCCTAGTTGATTCTTTGCACACTCTTTTTGTGTCCAGGGCAAATTCGTGGACATAAATTGCTCGAGCGAGTGGTGCTGACAGTTTTTGGGAGCTCAGAGTAATTGGTCAAATTATGCATACTTATAAAGTAAGAACTGTTGTTCATTTTACATTTTCTTGGGTGATTCAAAGTTGTTTTTTTTTTTTTTTTTTAATTTTCCCAGTCTTTGCCAAATTGACAATTTACTACTCATGGGTACTGGAATAGGTATTTTATTCTATTGAAAATCACATGGCCCAGTTTTAGATGGTAATGTGTGCGTGCGTGCGTGCGTGAGTGCGTGTGTGTGTGTGTGTGTGTGTGTGTGTGTGTGTGTTTTCAACTGAGCAGTCACCTGGAAAAAGACTTGAAACTAACCTTTTGGTTAACAAAAAAAGTAAAACAAAAACCAAAGTAAAACAAAACAAAAAAATCCCCACAACACCTCCTTCCCAAGAAAACAAAATGAAACAAATGAAAACCTGTCCCTGGACTCGGAAGATGATACCTTCCCGTTGGGAGTTATACTTCGTTCACCCTCTCCAACTCCCATTGATTTGAGGAAAGTGCGTGGAGTAGTAGCCCAGCCTCTGAGAGTCCACGTCCAAGAGGAATGGTGCTCTCCACACACTTGCAGGGAGAGTAGGTGGCAAACCACATTGAGAAGGCGGTACTTTGGAGGCAAGAGGTGACCTGGAGGGCAGGGCTCAGCTCAATGACTGGGCTGAGCACGTGACCTCCCAGACTGCCTCCGGGGGCCCACTGTGCAGCTCGGGGTGAAATCGACTCTTGGCAGGAAAACAGAATTTGTCAGTTTCCGTCTGCTTCAGACCCTCAACCCAAAAGAGCTGGAGATCACGGTAGCAATTGAACATTGTATCTCAGGAATACAACAGCAAAAGGTAAGTTGTTTACTACTCAGAGAAACAAGTGACCTAGAACACTACCACTGTCGATTGAAAAAAAGATAGTTTTGAAAATAACATTGCTGTGAGAGGCAATGACCCCAAATAGGACTTTGACATTCTCAACAGAAATTTGGTTAATGTGGAAGGAATGGTGTTAAAAGGGTCAGTGTTAAATATAGAAGGACATGAAAGGTGCTTGGAGTGACAAGAAAATTTCACTCTAGCCTTCTTGCAAAACAATCTATTTCACCTGTCTTTGGGGGTGGAGTGAGCAAAGTGAATGTTAAAATTGTGATTTAAACTTAAGTGAAAGTTAATCGATCCAGATAAAACCAGGAAACAAAAGCACATTCTGCTTTTGTCTGTTTACATTTCAGAACTGTTTATGTGATTTGGCAAAATAAAAAAGTTTATACTCAAATTGCTTTAAGTTCCCAATATTCTATTTCTAATTTATGAAATAATCTTGAAATTTTCTAAGGCTGTCTAGGGAGGTCTGGTTTAGTTGTGAATGACAAACGTTGATAGTGTATATACTTTCGGTAGTAGTAGAATGACTTACTTTTACAGAATGTCATGCATATTAGACAATGTGAAATGCATTATTTTGAATTAACTCATCCTTGAGAGATTAACTGCCTTACTAAAAGCTTTCAGAAAATAAAAACAGGTGCAGAGACAGTCTCATGCAATAGACCTTCATTTTAAATAAACACATATTAAAGTAAGTAATATAACTGTGCTGTGTCCATTTTTTCCCCTTTGGCAAATAAGACTTCTATTGTAATGAAGCTATTGAAAATACTCAAAGCATTTTCATCTGCACAATCAGTACAATATTCCCTAACGAATTGCCTCGATATGATATTTGACAAACGGCTTGAAACACTGAACCTCTACAAAAAGTATGTTCGTGTACACTGTATTTTAGGTGTCATTTGCATTTTTGCAAAATATATTTCTCTATTGCATTTGATAAAGCAAAATAGCAGCTTGTATTTCTTTTCATTATAATCTCCTTATTGCTACCTCGTTTGAAATCCTATTACACGCTTGGAGCGTGTAATAATTTTGATTGCTCCTTCTGTGTGCCTTGCATCCCATAATTCTTCGTGCAAGGCCAAGCAAGCTGCACCCATCTACGGAATCACTGTGAAGGGAGATCAGCGCGAGGGTTGCTGTCCCTGGCGCCTCACCTTCTGGTATGTCTAGGGTCTTTTCAGGCGCCGCCTCCCACCTTCCCACCTCGCTCCCAGCCAGGCTCCCAGCGCGTCACGTGGCAGCGTAGAGCCCGCCTTCAGGTGACGTCACGGCGCTCGCGGGCAACGCGCTGAAGAAAGGATGCTCTAGGATGCTGTCCAGGTGGGCGGCCGCGCTGGACGATGCAGTACTGCAGGTAAGGGGCGAGGAGACCATTTGCCCTTTCAAGCGGCCCGGGCTGCTTAGACGCTGCAGGTCAAGTGCCTGCCCCATGGCCTGCAGCCCGAGGCGGGTAGGGTCCCCCACTCGAAAACCGAAAGTGGGGCCTTTGGATGCTGTGACGCTTGCTGCCTACAGCTGCCTCCTCTTCTTGCCTGCTCCAGCCGCTGTCGGCGTTGCTGCTGCTGCATGCACCAGGCGGGGAGTGGCTACCTTGAGAAGGCGATCAGGGGCCAACCCCCCCCCCCAAAAAAAATTACAGAAGTCTTTTGCTCAGGACCGGGGTTGCCAGGGGCGGGATTGGGATGGAAAAAATCTGAACTGATCTTTGCACATGCATTCTAAGGTGAAAGCTAGAACAAGTAGCTTTTAAAAGATAGCCAGAAACCTTTTCCCCACCCTCTTGTACTGGTTAAATAATTACATCTTTGTTAATTCTTCTTACAGGGGCTGGCTCTCAAAGTGAGCCTAATTTCATTCCAAGCCAGCTTGCTGGGGAATGACAACTTCTTGGTTAGTGGTATCAGAGCAAAATGAGCAATCCTAAGTTATTTGCATTATTTTGTCAGGTTCCAACATTTGATCTGGTCCCTTAGACCACTGGCCCATCCTGACATGCTCAGGTTCCAACATTTGAGTGTATTTTTTTCATCCATTTGTTTTCAGAAGATTAAAAAAAAAAACACAGTATCCAATAATAAAATAAAATAAGATGCAGCTTGCAAAGATGAAAGTCCAGCGTAAGAAATGGCTGACTACATATCTAAGAATAAAATGGTCTTTAGTAGGAGTTGGGGTGGAGATAACTAACTCCAAACCCTCGGAAGTCTCAATGTTCTTTGTAATTCCTTTGCTGAATGATTCGTTTGATGAAGGAAGGGACTTGATGACTCAGCAGCAGATGGAGGGGTCAGGTGACACCTCAGTTCTGGATAGTGGGGGGTGTGGGGTGTTAGTGGCCTCTTTTGGCATTGTGTACATTCCTTTCTCCTGTTTTGTGGCCAGGACATGTGTGTGGGCACCCTTAGGGGGAGAATAGAGGCACTTTTTTTTTCTGAAAATCTAGACCCTCTGGAAGCGGAGGCGTGGGGAAACTGTACTAGAACTCACACCATGAACAATTCCACCCACCAGCCACTTTGGGGAAACAGCTATATTTGAATTGACAATTAAAGAAAGCATTTCTTTCAGACTTTGAGATATCCTGATTTCTTGGTGCTGTAGTTCAGAGATTTATTCATTGAAGTTTCCTTCCCTTGGTTCAGGTTGTCTGCAAGCATCAAGATTGGCTGATGGTAGAGCTAAGCGGGTAGATCATGTGTTTAACATGTGTGAAGCTCTGGACTCAATCTTCAATAACAGGAAAACACACAAAAAAGGCTCCTCATGTCCCACTGTCTTTTCTCTCCCAGCCTGCCCTACACTGAGAAAGGCAGGTGATAGAGGAAGGGCCAATAGAGACCTGGATGCCCTTCTGGCTTTCTTGTTGTGTAACCTTGGAGAAGTCACTTTATGTCTTAAAGCCTTAGTTTGCTCAGTTGGAAAGTACCAATGGCATTTAGGGTTTTTCTACTTTGGTATGCTCATTTGGGCTGTTCTATGCATTGTAGGAGGTTTAACAGTGTCTTGAACCTCCACATATAAGCCCCTCCTTTCAGTTCTGCCCTGTGAGGACTCCACTGTTTCTGGTTTCAAATCACTGAATTAGATTATAGTCTGTCTGTCTCCCTCCCTCCCTCCTCCCTCCCTCTCTCCCTCCCTCCCTCCCTCCCTTTCAGCTAGGGATAGAGTCCAGAGCCTTTTATGTACTAGGTAAGCACTCTACCACTGACAGATACTCCCAACTCTTGGAGAGTTTTTAAGTGATTTTACAGTTGTAACATTTCTAGAATTTATTTTCCTATAATTTGTACAGCATAGAGCCCTTGGTCAGAAATTTGATTTCCTTTCATCAACATGAAGGCCTTTTTATGATGAGATTTCCCACACATATTTTATGTCAGAAGTGGAATGGGATGTTTGTATGCCTTTTGTCATGGGGGGATAGCCTGGCCAAAATGTGAGTGTTGGGGAAAGAGAAACAAGTGCTAGCTGAGAGTGGTCCAAAACTCACTGGGATGCTTGTTCCCAGCTAGAGCTGGAGTGCACACTGTACACAGTAAATCTCAACCTGAAGTAGAGCCTGCAGTGAAGAGGCCATTTGCTCTTTTACAAGGGTGGGAACCACAGCCCTCATTGGAAATGTCTGAAGGACAGAGTGAGATGCTGTCTTATGCTATCCTAAATGTGGTGGGGTTAGGATGATGACAATGTCTGCACAGCTCATAGAAGACCAGTGTGCCTGCTTGCTGAACCTGCAATCTGACTGGTCCCTCAGGGTAGTGATGCATGTAAGCTTTTAAGGTTTTGTTGTTGTTGTTTCGTTTTTTTTTTTGGGGGGGGTTGTTGTTAGGAAAGTTTATTGAATGTGCAGTTAGATACCATGTATGTGAAAATTTTTTTGGTTGAATAAAAGTAGTTGAACTAACAAAACATTACATATATATATATAATTTCTCCATCTACCCATCTATCCACCCTTCCCCTATAGCTATCTACCCGTCCACTTATATGTTTGTTTAGAATTGTATTATAAGAAGTTGGCTCACATGATTATGGGAGCTTAGAATTTCTGCCATCTATGGTCTGTATAATCTTGGAAAGCTGTGTTGTAACTCAGTGTGTGACATACTTGGAAAATGCTATCAATCAGAGTCCAAGTCCAAAAGCCTGATAACCAGGAATGCTGGCAGAAAAAGATGATCCATGGTTCAGCTCAGAGTGGAAGAGTTATGAATTCACCCTCTTCTATTTTGATGACTGAATACTCACTCTCCTTTGATATTGTCCTTGACTATGCCTCTGTTCTTTTATGAAAATAATCGTCTACAGCTTCCAATATATAGAAGCTGAAGAAATTTTTCCAAATTATTAAATTATGTTTCCACATTGATTAAAACTTCTGTCTTAATGTTTTTTTTTCTCAAACATACCAAAAACATTTAAAAGAAGATATATTGTGCTTCAACACTTTGCTCACAAATTGATCCCATCAGCCACTCTAATTCATACCCTGCTTACAAGTTCTGACTTTCAAAAACGTTAGGGCATGAATACAATTCAGGCAAAATTTGTGCCATTAATTAGCATGGATCATTTTTATTTCAGTTTCCAGTAGTCTTCATTTAAGTCTAGAAATTTTCGAGAACAGACTACCATCCATATTTCTACCATTGTTTTGTTCATAGCCATGTGAATATTCTCTAAGAGGATTAAAGATTTTTATACAGCTCTTGTCCCTCACAAGAATCATATTCAATGGGACATTCGTGGCAATTTGCAGTTTCCTAACAATTTTTCAATCTCTCTGCATTATCCTATTCAAAAGTGGCATTCTAGCTGCCAGTTTCATGTTTATTATCTATACTATTTATATTATATGTTTGGCTTTCATAATAAAAATATTATCATAACCCCTCAATGGCTTATGTAGAATAAAAAGCCAAATTTAAAGATAAAAGTCTATACACTTTAGCAATCAGACCTTGACTGCATGAAGTCTAACCCACTGACTTGTGATGTCTCCTACAAACATTTAGAGCCTAACTCCCAATCACCCATGACACCATTGCCCCAAATGGCCAGTCAATAAAGACAACTATTGCTGTAAAATGTAATACATCACAAGGTATAGAGAAGTCCACTTGCTTCCTCAGATATGCTCACCACATAAGTGGTCCATGAGTTAAGCTAAATTACAAGCCATCAGCTGTTATAGTGATGCCTACCCCTTTCAGCTATTATTGTGATCCCTCCTCTAGGAGCTTGCCTGATGGAGCTGTGTCACAGTATATTTAATGAACGATCTATGTTTGTCTTTGTATGTGAGTTTGGAAAGAGTTTTTAAAAATTCATATATATCCCTGCCCCCCCGAAGGGACCCCTCCTTGTTGGGGATGCTGGTTATCCCCATGGGGATTGTAGGTTGTGCATTATGTAGGTAGACATTAGTTATGGGAAAGAGGCAATGTCTCTGTGAGTAATGTCTCAACTTGTGGCTGTAGCAATCTTTCTACCCCCTGAGCCTTGTTGGGTTCGTTTTAGGTCTACTTCAGTGATGGGCTCTTGGGAAATTCTATGTCTCTGGATCTCTGGTTTGGTAGTTGTTGAGTGTCTTCAGTCTCTATCTCCTTCACCCTAGTGCTGATATCAGGTTCACCAGGAAAGCAGCTGTCTTGCTCATTTCCCCAATTACTCTATGGTTTCAGCTGGGGCCCTGGTGAAGTGTGGTGGGCTTATTCTCTCCTCATGTTCTGCATCCATCTGAAAAAGAGAAGCAGATTCTCCAACAGAGAGTGACTGGTTAAATGGGATAACCTTTGTTGGTTTAGAGAGAATTTAATAGGTGTAGGTCCTCTTGCAGCCCAACATTGATGGGAGCTTCATATTGGAGAGTGAACTCATTATTTGGATATGATTCTGACTTGTTTCCCAGTACCAGCTATGAGTTCCTTTTCACGGAGCAAATTTGTTAGCCAATACAAAAGCAGTTGGTTACTCACCATGGCTTTATGCCACTATTGCACTTGGGTGAGCATCACATCAGATTGCTTGGTTCTCAGTAGCTTAGACTTTGAGTTGCTTGGACAGTTGTTGGCCATTTTCCCCCAGTAGCTCATGTAGCCCCTTCTGGCACTAGGCAAGTTAACTCTCTGGGGTCTGGCTCTCTCCCAGACTCCAGCCAGGTCTCTCCATGTTCTGTACCAACAGCATATGGTGTCTTCGGCAGTAGGGTCTTAGCATTAATCTTTGGTGGGTAATGAAGTGCTATGTCAGAAGTCTATCTTCTTTTGGGAAACCTTGTCGGTGTCTCTGATCAACAGCTCATTGTGGAGGTCAATTGCATCCTGGTAGTTGGAGTTAAAGAGCAGTGCCAAGGGAAAAGAAGGAAGAAAAAGAAAGGTAATATCAAAGAGAAAGAAGAAAGAAAAAGAGAAACAGGAGAAAGTTAAGGTTAGGCTTCATCTTACCCACTCCAGGGCCCTTTGAGTCAGGTGTTCCCTCTAAGGCCTTGATGAGAGTTCAATCTTTTAGTCTGTCTTCCAGGATATAGACTTTTATGGTACCATTTCCATTTGGGTCCAGTTTTATGTCCCCCCCTTACCTCCTCTCCAGCCCCACCCTCCCTATTGTCCAGTCCTTGAGATGCCTACCAAGTATGTCAGCATCCTGGGCTGATCCAAGTTAGAAGTCACAGGTGAGAGAGTCCATGCAATGATTGTCTTTCTGCGATTGGGTGAGTACACTGTCAATGATCTGTTCCAGGTTCAACCATTTTTCTTCAAATTTCATTGTGTCATTTTTCCTTACTGCTGTGTAGAATTTCATCGTGTAGATATGCCATGTCTTGGTTATCCATTCATCTAATGACGGACATCTGGGTTGATTCCATCTCTTAGCTATCATGAATTGAGCAGTTATAAACATGGTTGAACAAATATCTTTGAACTGAGGCATGGAGCTTTTAGGGTACATGCCCAGTAAGGGAATAACTGGGTCTGTTGGTAACTCTATAGTCAACCTTTTTAGGAGCCTTCATATTGCTTTCTATAATGGTTGTCCATCTTACATTCCCACAAACAGTGAATGAGGGTTCCTATTTCTTCACATCTTCTCCAGCATTTGTTGTCATTAGATTTTTTAGTGTCTGATATCCTTACTGGGGTTAGGTGGAATCTCATAGTTGTTTTAATTTGCATTTTCCTAATGGTTAGAGATGTTGAACATTTTCTTATGTGTGTTTGCCACTTTGTATTTCTTCCTCTGAGAATTCCCTGTTCAGTTTTCTGCCACACTTTGTGGATGGGTTGTTTGATATTTTATTGTTTAGGTTTTTGAGTTCTTTGTAGGTTCTAGAAATTGGGCCTCTGTCAGTTGCTGGCAAAACTTTTCTCCCATTCTGTGGGTAGTCTATTGGCTCTGTAAGCTTTAAGTTGTAAGACAGGACTCATATTTGAAGGTCTGGTCTTGATACTTAGGATGGAAGGTGATTGACCACATCATTCCATGCTTCAGAGCAGTTGCTGGTCCTGCTTCCTCAGCTTTGGGGAGGACCAGATAGATGGAGAAGGATGTGCATGTTGGGATTCTCCTGAGAGACGTGAAGTGGTGGCAGTAGTGTTGCTGCAAGTTCAGGGAGTGGTTTTCTGGGAACTAGAAGGACTTGAAAATACTTTTGTCCCCTGGCCTGAGACTATGAGGTGCTCCTATCCCCATTATCTTAATATCATTTCATGCTCTATAAGTCTCTCCTTCACCACCTGACCTCCTGGAAAGGCTAGGAAGGTCCTCCAGGGAAAGGTTGTCCTTTAGTGAGACACACTATGGCCCAAGGCTAGGGTGACAGTAGCTGTCCACTTCACAGGCCAATTTCTTCTCAGCCTTGTTTCTTGAATCCAGAGCAGGCCTACATGACTCTTGTCACCTCAATAGACTTGCCTCCCCCCTGGAAAAATCTGGCTTTGCCTCTTCATTAGTCAGTATCATGAAAGCACATTAGAACAAAGTGGTGAAGGCATTCTTCATCACGTGACAAGAGACCGAAAGACCCAGTTTAACTTATGGCCCTTGATTAGATCCTGGCTATAACAAAACATAGAGTAGGCATTTTGGGGACATTTAGAGCTTGCTATGTGCCTGGCTATCAGATGATGGAAAGAGACTATTGTTGATATGGTGAGATGAATCTGAGACATCCACTCCTGGACATCACACTCCTGCTGGCCCTTGGAGTTGGGCCCACACCTAGCAACTAGCATGAATACAGTATGGTTGCAGTGAAGGAGGGCACACTTCTACATTGGAGTTTAAAGAGCTGAGCCTTTGGCCTTGAGTGTTCTCTCTTTCTCATCCTCCCCCACACTACGAGCCAGAACCTGCTGTGGCCTGAGTGTGCTTGGCAACAGGTCCCTCTGCCCCAGCTGAGGTTTGAGAAGGTACAAGTCTTCTGGAAGACTTGTATACCCAGCACTCAGCTCCTCAGAACCAGAATTCCTGCTCCAGACTTGGTAGGATAAGACATGCTTTTATCCTGTTGCAGTATTTAATGGCAACCCATTTCCAGCATTACATCATTTATGTTTATGGAACGAGGGTCTTTCTTTTTGGAAATTCTTCTTGAAGTATTTTAAGATGTCATGATAGCATGAATTGAATGGTTTTCTATTCTCCTCCTTTTCTGTGGTGCATGTGTACAGTAGGCAAGTGTTCTACCATGAGCTACATCTTCTGCCCTGTTTCCTTTCTGTAAAAATGTATTTTTGGTAGCAGTTTGACATATGACTGAATAGAAGACAGATGTTTTATTCTCCTAACTGTATCCTAACTCAGTCTGTAATACTTCACTCCTGCCCCTTCCCTCCACTGCCCATGGGTGTGTTGGATGTAGGAAAGCCTTGTATTGAGTCTTGCTTTACCATGTTTTCAGCCTCAGTCAGAGGGATTCTTTGTCCTGTGCAGGGGTTCTTTTATAGATCATGATATATATTTTAATGACTTTTTTCTTGAAACATTAATATCTGCACATGGTAAATGTTTCAGGGTAATACAAAGACCATTTTGTTTCCTTCTATTCTTGGTTCCCTGAATCCATTTCCCAAGGTAAATATCCATAAAGAACTTAGCTAAACAGTAGTCCACAAAGTGTTTGTGTATATCACTTACCTCTTTTTCCTTTATTTTTGTGTGTGTCCATATGTGTAAGTGTGCTGTGTACATGTCACAGCACATATGAGGAGGTCAGTGCACAACTATGGGTGTCAGTATACATCTTTCACCTTGTTTAAGTCAGGCTTTCTCGATTTCACAGTTGCAAATGCCAGGTTAGCTGCCCCATGAGCTTCTGTATATTCTCCTTTTTTTCACCTCCCTTCTTGTCCTAGGTGTGCTGGGTTAACAGATGCTAGCAACATAACCTCCATCTTTATGTGGGTTCTGGGGATTTGCACTTAGATACTCATGCTTGCATGCAAGCGCTTCATTCATTGAGTCAGTTCCCCAGATGCCTTTTTTTTTATTGGCAGGTAATATGCACAGAGTAAAATGCAAGGTGTTTCCTTCCATTGGTTTTGACAAACCTACACGGCAAACACTACTTGTGGTGGTTTGAATGTAAAATTTCCCTCATAGACTCAAGTGTTTGAATACTTAATTCCCAGCTAATGGGGTGGAGCCTTGCTGGTGGAAGTATGTCATTGGTGGTGGGTCTTGAGGTGTTACAGTCTGGCCTTGCTTTCTATTCTTTCTCTCTACTTCCTCCCTGATGATGTGATGACTTGACACTGGCTTTCTGCTCCTGACATGCTTTCTCAGCCTTGATGAACTTACCTGATACTGTAAGCTGAAATGAACCTACTCCTTCCATAAGCTGCTTCTGGTCTGGTATTTTATCCCAGCAATGAGAGAGAATTTCTAATATACTACCAGACCCTATGAGAATTCCATATTGTCCCACTTGCTAGAGAGAGCCAACAAGGATTCTGGTTCTTGTCAGCACAGGTTTTTGCATTCTTGAACTTCACATGGTTGGAATCATCTAATATTTGTACATCTAGCTGCTTTCATTCTGTGTGATTTTATATTCCATCATAGCTGATGGAAAGAAATGGTTTATTTCCAGCTTGAAGCAATAACTCATTCCATTTTTTTTTTGTTTCTTTTGAGGTAAGGTTTCACTCTAGCCCAGGCTGACCTGGAATTCACTATGTAATCTCAGGGTGGCCTCGAACTCACAGCAGTCATCCTACCTCTGCCTCCTGAGTGCTGGGATTAAAGGCGTGCACCACCATGCCCGGCTCATTCCATTTTTTTTTTGTAAATAATACTTTAAGAAATAAAATTGGGTAGCTGGATATGGTGACTCACACCTGTCATGCAAACACTCAGAAAACTTGCCATGAGTTTGAGGCCAGCTTGGACTGTAAGGGTTCGTCTAGGCTATAAAAGTAAATTTAGAACATTTGATACCTCACATTTCTCTATCTAGTGTTAGGAGATTAGGATGCATCATTATTCTTATGCTGTGTCCCATCTGGTGGGTCTTATGGAAATTTAATAAGTATTGATTAATGGACATGTTAATTAGCTAGTATTTTTTGTAATATATGGTCATAGTATTATATGAATGGAAATGCTCTAGAGAGGAAACAATTATCTGGCATTAATTAAATGAGTAGAATTTAGGTGAGCTTCAAAAACAAATTTTATATTTTACATCTGAGAAATAGCTGTCTGATGAAGTCAAGTGACTTATCTAAGGCCACACGGATAGTTGTGACAGAGATGTAGAACAACTAGGATGCCTTGGTTATTTTTCCAGTCTGAACTGTGTGAGGGCAGACACCATGTGTACATTTTCAGTGCTGTGACTATAGTATGTAGCGCATAGCTCCTTAAGCAGTACTTGTAGCAGTTACCTCTCTTTGCTGGGACAAAACACCTGACCAGAAGCAGCTGCTAGAAGGAAATGGTTTATTTACAGCTTAAAGTTTAGAGAAGTTTCATCATGGTGGGAAAAGCATGGCAAGAAATGATAGCAGGGAGTTACCTCTTGTCACATCAGCTGGGAGGGAGCAGCAAGACTGAGCGAGTGTGGCTGTAGTATAAAATCCCAAGCTCAGCCCTAGTGACATACCTTCTCCAATAAGGGTCCATCTTCCAAAGGGATATAGTAGGAAGCTAAATCAGAAATACTGGAAGATATGGGAACATTTCACACATTCAAACCACCAGAAGTTAAATTAGAAAATAAGTGGTATGCCTGTTATTGTGGTACATACTTATAATCCCAGTACTTAGGAAACTGAGGCAGGAGGGTTGAGTGTTTGAGACTAGTGTAGGCTACATGGTGAGTGCCAGGGCATCCAAGGATCTATAATGAGATGTTGTCTCAAACCAAGTGTTGCATTACTGTCCTATGAAAAGCCTTAAAAGCATTTTCATAATACAGTATTAATTCCAATTTCCTATTTGATACCTCAGTGTGGTTTTAACTTAGCAATTATTCCTTAGATTTCTGGTGTCTAGAACAAAGTCTCAGAAATTGATAATGGTTTATATTTGGGTTTGGATGATTCTTTTGTTTTATTTATTTATTTTTTTTGAGACAGGATCTCACACTATAGTCCAGGCTGGCCTGGTACTCCCTAAATAGCTCAGAATAGTCTCAAATTGCATTGATTCTCCTGTCTCAGACTTTTTAAAAAGGTTTTATTGACACTTTCCATACATATAGACAAAATACCATGATCATACTTCTCTCATACCACCCTCTCTTTCCCCCTCCTGAATCTCCCCTCCACAGAATCCCTCTTCTTTCCAACTAGCCTCTCTTCTATTTCGATGTCATTATTTTTTCTCCTGTTTTGCAGATCAGCCACTGTGAGGTCATTAAGACCACTTTATGTTTGGAAGACAGTATTGTAAGAACTCCTCCCTTTCCTTTGGCTCTTACTTTATTTATGCCACCTCTTCTGAAATGGTCCCTGAGATATGGAAGGTGTGATAGAAATGATTCAGTTCTGAACAGTCCACTGTCATGCATTCTCAGAACTTTGGTGAGTTTTGAGTCTTCCCAGTGGTCAGTACCATCTGAAAAGAGAAGCTTCTCTAACCATACATGAGAGCAGCATTAATATGGGCATATTAATAGGCACAAACATAAGTATTTAGAAGGCAGTTTGGTGTGTATAGTATATCCATTTCGCCAGATAACTATAGTTGTAGTGCCCCCCCACCAAGCAGTCTCAGATGTCTGAGTGCTGAGATTACAGGCATGTGCCACTATCCTCTGCTGGGGCTGGGCGATTCATTATGGTGGTGCCATGTTGTGCCCAGTAGGCTATTTAGCAGCTTTCCTCCCTCTGTCCACAGTCTGGTGACAGCAACAGGAGTTCCTTGGTGACCACCCGCCGAGGAGCTGAGAGCCACAGGACCAAAATAAGGGAAGGCCTTAGAGCTCAGAGAACGAGAGCAAAAGAAAAATCAAAGAATCATGAGAGAACTAAATCTGGCTTGTCTCAAAATGTTACATCTAGCACACCGGAGCCCAGGCATGGTCACTTCCTTTTTCCTCCTCGGCCCTCCCCCGCCCACCTGCACTTTCTTTCCTTTTCTACCGCAGTGTGCCTTACACAGGACTGGGTAGGCTGGGGAGTATGCAGCATGGCACACTTCCCACAGCCCCAGGCCCACGTGTCTGCCTGTCCCATTTTAAACCCCAGCCTGTGTGCTGGAAAGGAGATCAGGACAACTTCATGTGGCCTCTGGTGATACAATTGCCTCAGTGTTCTCTACCCTCACCCAAGTGGGGGATGGGGGAATGAGAACTCTGTGTAACTGGTGCCAAGAGGCAACAGTTCAGAGTTTTCTCACAGACACCTTTCAATGACAACAACATATGTAAAAACAAAAATTAAAAGCTGGGGCTGAATAGTTCAGAGGCTACAAATGCTTTGTGCACACCCATGTACATACACTGTGTATACCTACACCATATGCCGCATATTATACACATACCCCCAAAGGGGAAAAAAAAAAAAGCTACTGACAGACTTGATGATAAGCTGAGTGTAGTGGAAGACATCTTTAATTACAGCACTTTGGAGGCTGAGGTAGGATGACCACTGTGAGCTCAAGGCCAACCAGGGCTATAGAGTGAGTTCCAAGTGAGACCCTGTCTCAAAAAAAAAAAATAATATACTGAGAAAATACTGCTGATAACAACTGCAGTTGACATTGTGCTCACGGTGTTCCAGACACTCTTCTAAACACATCACACATAGTGAATTGTAAGACTTTTGATGCTTTATGAATTAAGAATTGTTTCCCTGTTCTTTTACAGATAAGTAAGCTAAGGCAAAAGAGAGGTTACCTCATTGATTGTGAGCAGGGAGCAACACTAAGGTCAGTCCCCAAGGTCTTCTACCAAAGCAGCCTGGTAGGACACAGTCACCTTAGGACCCGGATGCTCTCTGCTTACACTGAATGGGCATTGGAAGCCATGTTTCTCCTAAATTTTAGGAGCTTATCAAAGACACTTGAGTTAACCTGCCACTACTCCCGTGAGCAAAGCCACACAAAACCCAGCTGTATCCATTTTCCTGGGCTGCTGTATCAACATATCACATACTGAGTAGCTCAGGTAACAACTTCCCTCACAGTGCTAGAGGCTGGAAATCTGACATCAAGTTGTGGGCAGGGTTGTTTCCTCCTGAGGGCTATAAGGAAGAGTCCCTTCTCGTCCTCTCTCCTTGACTTGGCCTCCTGTAGTTGTCTGTGTCCAAATTTCCTCTTACAGGGACACTGATCATGTTTGATTAGAGGCCTACCCTAGTGACCTTACTTCAAATTGATTACTTCTGTAAGGAGCCCGTTTTCAAATAAGGTCACTGTCTTAAGTACTGAGGGTTGGTATTTCAACATAGAAACTTGGAGGTGGACACAATTCAATCATAAGAGTACCAAAGACAGTGCTGGAGAGCAATCACACTTTATGTTACTCCTCTTGGGACTCTCATCTTGGCCTTCTGCCCAACATTTTCTGGCAATTTCCTACCCACAGAAATTCACTTTATGCTTCCCTGTGACGCCCCTACTCACAGATTGAAATATATTAAGCAGACACTGATGACTAGCAATTTTGTCAGTTACATGCAGAGAGGCATCAAACACAGCTTTGATGTGTCCCTCCCATGTCCTCATCTAGCCACAGGAAAGAGAATGAGGCTGCTGTGGCTGAGGTGGTGGCTGAAGTTTCAGTCACTTTGCATGCTTTGGGAGGAAGCAGGGTTGGTGAAAGGTATGACTAAGCTGGGAAGAAAAATAGCTCACTGTGGTCAGACCTCCTATATACTAACCACAAAGTCCTTTGACACCAACCAACACCTCCCAGGCTTACCCTGGAGAAGGTAAAGTATGTTTTGCATTTAAGCAAATAAACTCAAAGTGGGTTTAAAGACCTAAGAAATGAGTAAACAGGTCCAGGCCATAAAGCCCTGGGAGAACTGCTGGGCCAGCACAAGTACAGACTCTTGATGGCCACCAGGAGAGATGAGTCAGCAGCCCCCAGGCCAGGCCTGGATCAGGCCCCTGGGAATCAGCAAAACAAGCTTCTGTATGCCCTTGTCACATTAGCCAACCCGTGACCAACCCCAGCTGGAGGTGTCCACCGCATGGGTTTCAGTCTGTTACACTTGCAACGGTTGTTGCTGCATCATTCCTCAGTACGGCTCAAAGGGCTTGACCATAGCCCTTCATGACACCCCTCTTGGAGCTTCAGAGTTTGTTTTTTTTTTTTTTTTTTTTTTTTTTGAGAGCGACAGACACAGAGAGAAAGATAAATAAAGGGAGAGAGAGAGAATGGGCGCGCCAGGGCTTCCAGCCACTGCAAACGAACTCCAGACGCGTGCGCCCCCTTGTGCATCTGGTAACGCGGGACCTGGGGAACCGAGCCTCGAACCGGGGTCCTTAGGCTTCACAGGCAAGCGCTTAACCGTTAAGCCATCTCTCCAGCCCAGCTTCAGAGGTTTTAAAGGCACTTTCCCCTCGTTGAACACTTTGATGTCAAACTTAGATGCGGTCCAACCAATGGTTAGGCACCCTGCTTTTGTGAATTGCTGGCTTTACTTCCCACTCTTCCACTCAACAGTCATTTCCTCTTTTTCTCAACACCAGTGACTGCACCTCAAGTTTGACCAGGTACCCCAGAGCTCTGATACATCACCTTCTCAACTGGGGCAGTTTTTCCCATTCTTCCACCTTTTGAGGACTTTAAAAAAGTTTTTTTTTGTGTGTGTGTGTGTGTGTGTTTCTGGTATGTGATCATATATATTCCCTTGCTGCACCCCACACACTCATCTGTGACAGGCATCATTCACTTGCAGTGGCTAGAGGGGAACACTGGGTGTTCCGCTCCTTTGCTCTTTTGCGTACTCTTGTTTTTGATCCAGAGACTATTTGTACTGCTTCTGCAGCTCGCAGAGCTTCCTCAAGTCTAGGGTCTCTACTCTATGGGACTGGGGTTACAGGCATGCATGGCCATGCCCATCTATTTTGTGTGGGGTCTGCAGATTTGAACTTGGGTAGTCTCAGGCCTGCTGAGGCCTTCATGCTTATACAGGAAGTGTACTTAACCACTGAGAGCAGTCTCTCTAACCTGACAGTGACTTAAAATTATTTATTTATTTGCAAGGAGAGAGAGAGAGAGAGAGAAGTATATTGGCATACCAAGGCATCTTGCCACTGAAAACAAACCTCAGATGCACTTGTCACTTTGTGTATCTGGTTTTATGTGAGTATTGGGGAACTGGAGAATTGAACATGGCCAACAGGCTTTGCAAGAAGACACCTTTAACCATTGAGACATCTCCTCAGCCCAACTGTGCCTTTTTTTTAAAGAAAATATTTATTTATTTATTTATTTATTTATTTGAGAGGGACAGACAGAGAGAAAGACGCAGAGAGAAAGAGAATGGACATGCCAGGGCTTCCATCCAGGGTCAGGGCTTCCAGTCACTGCAAACGAACTCCAGATGTGTGCGCCCCCTTGTGCATCTGGCTAACGTGGGTCCTGGGGAATCGAGCCTCGAACCGGGGTCCTTAGGCTTTACAGGCAGGTGCTTAACTGCTAAGCCATCTCTCCAGCTCCAACTGCGCCTTTTTAAAGTAAGATTCTACTAGCTCAAATGAATTTGAGATGGCAGGGCATTCATGCAAGGCAGCAAAATGAAGTGAACAGCTTGCACTGATATGGGTGCCACCATTCAAGATGGCATTAAGGATCCTCCCTGGATAAACATAGACCCCAGTGCTATGTCTCTTCTGTGTATCTTTTTTCCTCTCACTGCTTTTAAGGAGCCTTCTTTTTTCACTAGTGTGTGCAGTTTGTGATAGGATTGGGTTGAGCTTGGTTTCTTTTTCTTTTTGAGTTTCATGTGTGTGTGTGCTTGGAGTTCATTGAGCTTCTTTTGTCTCTGAGGCTACAGTCTGATAGTTTAAGTCCTTCTGCATAACATGATTTCCTATAATGGACATTCTGATTCGCCTAGCAAAATTTATCTCAGAGAGCCGGGCACATGCCTTTAATCCCAGCACTTTGGAGGCAGAGGTAGGAGGATCGCTGTGAGTTCAAGGCCACCCTGAGACTACACAGTGAATTCCAGGTCAGCCTGGGCCAGAGTGAGACCCTACCTTGATAAACCAAAAAAATGTATATATTTCAGAGAAATGTCCTAATACACTTTAAGGTGGAAGATATATATGTATATATAAGTATTTATTATATAGACATATATATTTCTCCCAACTCAGTTCTGGGAATGGAACCCAGGACCCAGGGGACTGAAGGGACTTTAAAACCAGCTTCTCTGTTGAGCTCTCCCTCCCATACTTACATGAGAATGGCAAAAAAAAATGTTGGAGGGATGGCTTAGTGGTTAAGGTGTTTGACTGCAGGACCCAGGTTTGATTTCCCAGGACCCATGTTAGCCAGATGCGCAAGGGGGCGCACGCGTCTGGAGTTCGTTTGCAGAGGCTGGAAGCCCTGGCACACCCATTCTCTCTCTCCCTCTATCTGTCTTTCTCTCTGTATCTGTCACTCTCAAATAAATAAACTAAAAAAATTATAAAAAAAAGAAACTGGGTGGGGGCAGCAGATCCATGTGGGCAGTGTCATTCACATGTGTGCAATCATGCAGTAGTATTATGACTGTTAGCAAGAAGGTCAAGGTCAAAATTTCTCTATGACTTCCTTCTATAGGACTTGGCAGGCTCTGGAGGTACAGGGAGAGCCTCCAGGATATAGCTCTGTGGGGATCTACTCATTGAGCGTGTGTGCATGTGTGTGTGTGTGTCTGTAATATGCATTTATGTAAGAGTATGAGCATTATGGAGACAGAAAATCTTGATCTCTTTGTTGTGTTTATTATTATTATTATTATTTTATTTTTTAATATATTTTTTATTTTTATTCATTTGTTTATTTATTTGAAAGCAACAGACACAAAGAGAAAGACAGATAGAGGAGAGAGAATGGGCGCGCCAGGGCTTCCAGCCTCTGCAAACGAACTCCAGACGCGTGCGGCCCCTTGTGCATCTGGCTAACGTGTGACCAGGGGAACTGAGCCTCTAACCAGGGTCCTTAGGCTTCACAGGCAAGCGCTTAAATGCTAAGCCATCTCTCCAGCCCATTATTATTTTATTTTTCAAGGTAGGGTCTCCATCTAGCTCAGGCTGACCTGGAATTTATTGTGTAGTCTCAGGCTGGCCTCAAACTCACAGTGATCCTCCTACTCACTGCCTCCCCAGTGCTGGGAATAAAGATATGCACTACCATGCCTGAAAATTATCTTTTTGTTTTTTTGAAACACAATCTCATATGGCCTGGACTGTCCTCAAATTCACAGTATTGCCAAAGATATCCTTCAATTCCTCACCCTCCTGCCTCCACCTCCCCAGTGCCAAGATTACAGATATTTATCACTACATCCAGTGCTTTGTTATGTTTTTTTTTTAATTTTTTTTTTTAAATTTTTATTTATTTATTTGAGAGCGACAGACACAGAGAGAAGGACAGAGAGAGGGAGAGAGAGAGAATGGCCGCGCCAGGGCTTCCAGCCTCTGCAAACGAACTCCAGACGCGTGCGCCCCCTTGTGCATCTGGCTAACGTGGGACCTGGGGAACCGAGCCTCGAACCGGGGTCCTTAGGCTTCACAGGCAAGTGCTTAACCGCTAAGCCATCTCTCCAGCCCTTGTGTTATGTTTTAAGCTTCCTCTTCAATCTTTCAGTTTGGAGCCTTGTAAGTAGGTGGCTAGAGTAGTAGTTGCTACTGCTTCGACCATTTGTAGCAAAACCTTCGTGTCTTTGGGGCTGAGGAGATGGCTCCACAGGTGAAGGTGCTTGTTTGTAAAACCAGTTGGCCTGGATTCAATTCCCCAGACGTCCACATGAACCTGGACAGGCATTCTCTTGCAGCAGCAAGTAAGACCTTGGTGCTATCACACACACGCACACACACACACAATTCAATTATTTTATTTTATGCAGATGAAGAGTATGACAACAGACAGAGGGGTGCATGACGGTAATCTCTGTACTCAGGAGGCTGAGGCGGGAGGATTGTGGTGTTGAAGGTTAGCCTGGGCGACAGAATCAGAATCTGTACCCCCTCCCCCCGCCAAATAAAGAACAACTACAACAAAAAAGATCACAGTGCTCCGTTGGGTCGTGTGAAGCTAGCAATTACTTTGTACTAGATGGCATTATTTCAACATCATGTCGTGTTTGTTGGCTTAGGCAGAATCTGAGTCAAGACAGAGCAATGTATCCTCATGCCGCGTGAACTCTGGTTACTCTGTTTACTGGAGGACGAAGCTAGGAACAAGGAGCTGGGGATCAGCTGGTGGATGACACACCGGTGTCTCACTGCAGAATGTCTTGTGACCCTGACTCCCCAGCTACCTACCTATGTCAGGACAGCGCCAGCATCTTCTGTTTCCCAGCTATCATCCACTGCACCTCCCCCAACCTAGCCCGCTGACTTCTTGTTTGTGGTTTTGCTTGGCTTTGCAGATTGACCATCCAATTGTGTGTTTTGGTGAGCTATAACTTTCTTCTGCCCGTTTTTGACTATTCCATAAATGGAATCATGTAGTGTGTTTCCTGATGTGACTGGGTTGTTTTGCTCAACATTCCGTGCTTAAAAGTAAGCATGTTCTAAGACCTACTTGAGAAGCTAATGACAGCACAGAGAAACTGCTCAGTTACAAATGTGGGCTCTGCAGGCCAGAGGATGTGGTGATCTGCAGCCTTAGAGGAGGAGTTCGCAGGAGGCAAGACAGAGTACGGAGAAGGAGTTACAAGTTGGAGTAACATGGGGAAAGGTGGAAGGATTCATTGCGTGGCACATTTGCTGGGCCAGCTGGTTAAATGCTGGGGCGCTCCCTCTGGTGGCCACATACTGCAATCATACTTCAGTTGAAACCGGAAGTACCCAGCCTGGTGCCCGAAGCTGGTAACCAGCATGCACTATTTCCTGAGTGCTGCACCATGTATAGCCCACGTAGGTTTGAAGAGACTTCTGAAAGATGCTTGTGATCAGGTATTGAAGTGAACGTTGCTTGCCTGCTTATTTTAAGGTGCCACCTGACCTAGTCCTGTCCCAGAGCTTAATGTTTGCAGGTCCTCCAGCTGTGTGCTTCTAGAACTCCTCTTGCGTCCTATGCTTTTCATGGGATCTTGTAAACACTGCAGGGGACTGCTCATTATGATGACCTTGATTGCTCTCTTAGAACTACACTGTCTGGGCTGGGGAGATGGCTTAGCGGTTAAGCACTTGCCTGTGAAGCGTAAGGACCCCGTTCGAGGCTCGATTCCCGAGGACCCACGTTAGCCAGATGCACAAGGGGGCGGACGCCTCTGGAGTTCGTTTGCAGAGGCTGGAAGCCCTGGCGCGCCCATTCTCTCTTTCTCTCTGCCTCTTTCTCTGTCGCTCTCAAATAAATAAGTAAGAATAAACAAAAAAAATTTAAAAACTACACTGTCATGATGTATTTTTAAATTTTTGTATTTATTTGCGTACATGTGTGTACATGTGTGTGTATCTATGGGTGCATCAAGGTGTCTTGCCATTGCAGAAGAATGCCTGACTTTATGTGGGTGACTGGGGAATGGAACTCTACCTGGCAGGCTTTGCAAGCAAGCTTCTTTAGTCACAGAGCCATTTCCCAGCCCCATGTCATAAATGTTTTTATTCATAAACCAAGTTTCCTGCAATCTAGAAGAATTAGTTGGGGAAATCTTTTTGATTGGAGGATTTCAAAGAATCTTTCTCTCTCTTTCTCCCTCACTAGCTCTCTCTTTCTGCTAGCAACTACTTGTTGTTTCCTCAAATCATCAAGGTTCAAACTCTTTTAAAAAATATGTTTAGTACCATGCATCACTGGTATTTCTGGGAGCGGTCATGGCTAATTATCTTTGAAGTCATTCCAATGGATGGCAGTGATTTTCTTGCTCTGTACTGCAAGTATGCTGATAGCTCTGGTGCCTCAAACAGGGCCTGGCATGTGTCAGATGCCCCCAAATGCTAGTAGCATAAAGCAAGAGCCAACAACCCATGGCCTGCATACAGACTGATCCATTCCTTGTTTTGGTAATTTTTTTTTTATTTTTGCATACAGTCAGACCCCTTCATTTGCATGTTATCTGTAACTGCTCTGTACTATATTGGCAGAAATTGGAAAACATTTCTCACCCAGCTTTCTGTGGGAATTATTTGCTGAGCCTGATGACCAGATTAGTTCCTAGGAGCAGGCAGGAAAGAGAAAGCTAACCAGACAGCTTGCGGCAAGGCTTATGTAACCTGGGAGAGATTTTAATAGCAGTACCTCCTGTGTCCAGCCATGCTGGAACAGAACTCTCTTGGTACTTACCCAGGATGGCTAGCCTTCCTTGCAGATTGGAGACTTAAAAAATATTTTATTTTTATTTATGTATTTAATTGAGAGGGCAGAGGAAGGGAGAGAATGAGTATATGCCAGGGCCTCCAGCCACTTCAAAGGAACTCCAGATACATGCACCAACATGTGCATCTGGCTTACATGTGTTCTGAGGAATTGAACCTGGGTCCTTAGGCTTTGCAGGCAAGCACCTTAACCACTAAGCCTTTTCTCCAGCCCCAAATTGGAGATTTTAAACATCTTTTAAATCTTTTAAGATATATTTTCGTTTTGTTATGTTTTTATTACTGACGACTTCCATATCATTCATATATATATATATTTAAATTTTATGTTGTGTGTATGTGTTTGCGCATATGGTGTGTGCATATGGGTGTGTTTGTGCCACAGAGTGCATGTAGACTCAGAGGACAAGTTTTGGGGTCAGTCTTCACCTTTCTTTTTAAAAAAATATAATTTATTTATTTATTTGAGAGGGAGAAAAGGATAGAGGAGGGAGGGGGGAAAGAAAATGGGCACGCCAGGTCCTCTAGCCACAGCAAATGAACTGCAGATGCATACCCCCTCTTGTGCATCTGGCTTACATGGGTCTTGGGGAATCAAACCAGGGTCCTTTGGCTTCGCAGGGGTAAATACCTTAACTGCTAAGTCCTCTCTCTAGCCCCGAGTCTTCACCTTTCTACCTCATTTGAGGCCTGGGTTTTTTCTCTGGATTCTAAGTCTGCTGTTCTTTGGTGTGCCAGCCATGAGTTTTCTGGGAAATTCTCCTGTGTCGACCTCCCATCTCCACGTCAGCATCAGCGTACTGGGATTACAGAGGCCTGCTGGCATCTGCTGTTTTACACGAGGCCAGCGTATCCAACTCAGGAGCTCTGGCTTGAGTGGCAAGTGGTTTGTCCACTCTGCCATCTCCCCAGCCTGACTTTTCATCTTGACTGTGAGTCATGACTTTCCTGTCTATCTGCCCCAGTCATCATGGGGTTAGTTAAATGGTTCTGATCTGGGAGATAAACACACCTGCTTGGAAGGTAGAAGAGGGCCCGGGTGGAAGGTTTTATGAGTAAATATAAAAAGTGATGGCTGCACCTTAATGGCTGCAAGTGGGAAGTCATTTCATAGTAGAATGCTCGTTGGAGCTTAAGCTTATGTTTATAATCAAATAACAGACAGGAATTGGCAAAGGTACCTGGTCCTGTGGGCCATACTCAGTTCCTCACCACATGCTTTTGTGTGACTTATGAGCATGGTTTGTACATTTTTATATGGTTGAAAAGCCCTGAAAGAAAAATGTTTTGTGATGCGTAAAGATTATATGAATTTTGAATTTCAGTGCCTATAAATAGAGTTTTATTGAAGCACAGCGTCAGTCATAAATTTGTGTATGGTCTTTGGTTGCTTTTGAATGACAATGCAGTGTTAAGTAGGCCTGACAGAGATCAGAAGGCCCACACAGCTTCAAATATTTGCTCTCTGGCTCTCAACAAGGCAAAGAGAATGAACACACAGGATTTATGCCTAACAAACTGATAAACCTTATAACATAATGTCGAATGCAAGCAGCTGGAATCAAAAGACTTGGATATAAAGCTCTAAGACAAGCATCAGTGGCATAAGGTGTGATCGTCAGCACCGGTGTTTACCCTTGGTAGTGGGCTGAGGACTGATTGGCAGGGTGAAAGAGGCATGTGGAGGCTGGGCACATTCTGTTTCTTGACTTGGTACTTGGATATTTTTGGAAGGGTGGATGAGTTTGCAAAAATGTATGGAGCTGTGTCTTTGAGATTTCTGCATATTGAAAGATATTTATTTTAATAGAAAGCTAACTTGAGAAAAGTGATTTCAAAGGCCAACTGCCAGCACAGAAAACAAAAGAAGGACAAGAAAAGGAAAGGTAAAAAAGGAAAGAGGTGTTTCAGACGTGAAAGGACATGATCTGTAATAAATGTGTACACTTTGATGATGCTTGTACAAAAAGAGATTTAAAGTGTCTGGCATAGAGGACTGGGGAGATGGCTTAGCAGTTAAGCGCTTGCCTATGAAGCCTAAGGACTCCGGTTCGAGGCTCTATTCCCCAGGACCCACGTTAGCCAGATGCACAAGGGGGCGCATGTGTCTGGAGTTCGTTTCCAGTGGCTGAAAGGCCTTGGCACACCCATTCTCTATCTGCCTCTTTCTATCTCTGTCTGTCCCTGTCAAATAACTAAATAAAACAAAAAATAACTAAATAAAACCAAAATAAATAAATACATAAATAAATAAAGTGTCTGGCATAGATTCCTAGTTCAGTGTTCTGACTGATTCTTGTTAAAGAAACCCACAGAACCTCCTGCCTTAAAAAAGCTACTGGACTGTCTTAGTCTCCTCAAGCAGAACTGGAGTCTATGCAGGGTGGAGGGTCCCTGTTGGTCAGGGGACTGAGTAGTAAACTCATACAGTCTGAATAACAACACTCTGAGGCAGGTGCTGCTATGAGCCTGACTTTATAGACAGTGAGAGACTGAGGCGCAGTAGGGCTCAACAACTTGCCTAACGTCAGAGTACTAGGAAGTGGTGGCATCCTTCTAGAGTCTCTCTTGCAGTCAGGTTTGCATTGCTGATAGAAATCACCCAACCAAGGGGAAAAAGAGGTTTATTTTGGCTTACAGGCTGGCGGGGAAGCTCCACGATGGCAGGGAAAACAATGGCATGAGCAGAGAGGTTGGACATCACCCACTGGCCAACATAAGGTGTACTGTAGCAACAGAAGAGTTTGCCAAATACTGGCATGGGGAAACTGGCTATAACACTCATAAGCCCGCCCACAATAATACACTGCCTCCAGAAGGCTTTAATTTCCAATTGCCATCAGCTGGGGAACCTAGCATCCAGAACACCTAAGTTTTCGGGGGACACCTGAATCAAACCACCACAGTCTGTTTTTAGCTGCTATATAATGCTATATTTCATGAAGAGCATGCAGGATACCGAGGAGAAAACATGTTAAGAACCACCTTGGACTTGAGGTGTAGCTCACTTGGTAGAGTGCTTGCTTGGCATGCGTGAAACTCTAGGTTCAGTCTCCAAAATCCCCTGAAACCAGGTGTGGTGGTGAGGCACTACTGCAATCCCAGTACTTGGGAAGTGGAGGCAGGAGGATAAGAAGTTCAGAATTCTTGTTTCTGTTTGCTTGAGGAAATGTGTCACTCTAGTTCAGGCTGAGAAGTTCAGAATTTTAAGGTCATCCTCGGCTACATAGTGAGCAGGAGACCAGCCTGAGCTACATGAAACCTTGTCTCACGAAAGATAAATGAAAAAAAAAAAACTAGCTTTCTCATATTTTCTATTTGTCTAAAAATGTACTCATGAAAAATATAGCAACAGGACTGGAGGGATGACTTAGCAGTTAAGGCACTTGCCTGCAAAGCCAAAGGACCCAGGTTTGATTCCCCAGGACCCATGTTAGCCAGATGCACAAGGTGGCATATGTGTCTAGTTTGTTTGCAGTGGCTGGAGGCCCTACCCATTCTCTCTCTCTTTCCCTCCCTCCCTCTTTCTCTGTCAAATAAATAAATAATTTTAAAAAATAGCAACATGTTATAACAACTTGTTATCTAAGGCATGATTGTAAGTGATCATTATTTTTCTAAATACTTTTTTTCTTTTCTTGATGCAATCTCACTATAGCCCAAGCTGACCTGGAACTCACTTTCTAGCCCAGGCTGATCTCAAACTCAGAATGATCCCTCTACCTCATTCTCCTAGGTGCTGGGACTATAGGAGTGAGCCACCATGCCTATCATAGGTTTTTTTCTGTTTGTGAAGATTTCTTTTTGGTTAGTGAAATTATAGTTGTAATTCTCAGAAATATCTACAGCAGTAGCTCTGGATTCTAGGTGCTCTTCTGGAGTGTCATCATCCCCTCCAGGCATGGTTGTAGCTTATTTTCTCTCCAAATGTGGGGTTATCACACGGAATTCTGGAGTTTGGTGGCTTGAGTGTATGGCCCCATAGACTCAGGCATTTATTTTATTTTTTATTTATTTGAAAGCAACAGATAGACAGAGAAAGAGAAGGAGAGAGAGACAGAGAGGAGGAGAGAGAGAATGGGAACACCAGGGCCTCCAGCCAGTGCAAACAAACTGTAGACACATGCGCCCCCTTATACATCTGGCTAACATGGGTCCTGGGGAATCAAGCCTCGAACCAAGGTCTTAGGCTTCACAGGCAAGCGCTTAACTGCTGAGCCATCTCTCCAGCCCTCAGGCATTTTTTTTTAAATTAGTATTGAGCTTTCAACTTGAGTCTTCAGTAGGCAGAGGCCTTCTGGGGAAGAGTTGTATTACTGGGGGTGGATCTTATAGTCTATCCCTAAGGTATGTTCAGAGCAGTTTGAGCTCTGGCTGTTTGTGTTTGCTTGTGTTGGCCTCTCTCTCTCTCTGTTTCAATCTCTCTCTCTCTTGCATTCTGGAGTGATCCAGTTTCTTCCACCATTGATGGAACTTTCCCTAAACTCTGTAAGCCTGAAATAAACAAACCCTTTTCTCTAATAACGTGCTTATGGTCAGATGTTTGTCCAGCAATGTGAAGGTAACTGCAGCATAGAGTCCAAAGGATAGTCACATAAGGTCACATATTGTTTTATTCTCTTAACTGCATAATGGGAAGTCATGCAAGAAAACTGGCACAGAGTTCAAAGCCCAGGTGGAACCCCTGGGTGGTGGGCACATGGGGCCATCACCCCTGCATGTGGTCTGGTTCCAAAGGTTAGTCCCCCACACACACACCCAGGGAAACAGAATCAATCAGGCAGAAGGATAAGAATTGACTGAAAATGGCTAAGATGCTTTAGTGTATGCCCAGATGTTTCCTCATAAATTCAAAATAAGGCATGATTGGAATTCTATGGGAAGCTATCCTCCATCATTTCTATGGCTGGGAGTGACCTTGGCAGTCATGGGAACAGTCAGGGAGTTCTTGAGGGTGATATTGTGGCTCCTACCATTCTTTTCTGAAAGCCTGATACCCTCCAAATCATGCTAGGCGTGTCCCAGTGGCCACTGCCCTCCGCTGCCCTGGATTGTGGGAAGCTACTGGCAAACTCATTTGATTTAAATTTCTTTTGTCTACTTTTGTTTACACTTGTTTCTGTTCTCTATTTTTTCATAAAATTAAGACTTAGACATTATTGGTTTGTGAATAAAAAGGAAACCTTGTACCTATTTTCCCAGTGGGCCAGAGATATGAACACATGAATTAAAGTAAGACACATTATTGAGCAATAACTGTATGCCCAGCCCTGCTACAGAGAGGGTAACATGAGTAAGTGGTTGATACTGCAGAGGCTCATGATAGCACAGGAAGGTAGTTGTGAACATCAGTTTTAATAAAGACTGGTTTGAAGGGCTATGGGATGACCCTGTAGGTAAAGCATTTGTACCGCAAGCATGAACACCTGATTTTGGATCCCCAGCAGCCATGTAAACTGCTGGTTACAAGTGGTACATGCTGATAATCAATCCCAGCACTGGGGAGGCAGAGACAGGAGGATCCCTGGGGCCTAGTAGCTAGCTAGTCTAGCTGGATTGCTGAGCTAGACTGGGATCAGTGAGAGACCTTTTCTTCAACATAAGATGGAAAATGATTGAGGAAGATCTCCAGTGTTGACCTCTGGCCTCCACATGCACACACACATATGCATGTATGTGCTGCTGCACACACATGTGCACCTATACACACAAAAATGCAGACACAAATACATGCACATCACACACATATTCAAAAAGGAGAGAATGCTTTCAAGTGGGCAAGCAAGATGCCTCAGTTCTCTCTGGGGAAACTAATGCAATCTGCACAGGTTGGAAGGAGTAGGACAGGACTCTAGAGGGTGAACCTCTGCCCAGGCAGAGAAGGGGAAGCTGTTCAAGGAAGAGAAATAGCACTTACAAAGAGATGACATTTGGGGGTGCGGATATGTTGAGAACCATAGTGTGCTCTTCTTACAACTAGTCAAACCTTATGTTTGAATCTGTCCTTCTTTATCTTTATCCAAGTGTCTCCTTGCTTTCTTTTGTCTTCTCGAATTCATTACATTTTTACCAGCACCCAGCTATGCAAAGTCTAAGTTTCCATTAAATGATACAGATTCCTACTCAGACTTGCTTTCAATATCAAAGTCCCAAATTGCCTCACCGATATTATTGTTAACACACACACTTGTCTTTGTTGAGGTTTTGGTGAAGTGGACTTTACTGGACAGGATCTGTTATCATTTTCTGTTGACTTTGATCTAGGCTTTTGGGGGGGCTTCATGCTGAGACCAAGCCTGACAGATACATTCTTGCCTTAAGGGATTAGATAAAAGACCTAGGTGTCTCGCATGTGTCCCAAAGTCCCTTTGTAGGTAAATAATGGTTGTTTAGGGGTGATGATATCTTGTTAGGCAGGATACCACCAGCATGAGCTAGGCCAAATTCTGTTCCATCCTGTCTTTGATGATAGTTTTGTTATCCATTGCTGTTCCAATCCCCATTTCCAGCAGGGTTGGTGTACATTTCCACAAAACTCAGTTGTCTTCATTTTCCTCTCACCTGGAGCCCTAGGAAGTTCAGTTATCCATTGTTCTGCCATTATGTAGCAAGTCCTTCAAAGAACTTAATGTTTTCAAATGAGAACCTTTTAGTTCTTGGTGCTAGGGATTGAACCGAAGACATTTGCAAATGTTAAACACACTCTGTGGCCCTAAGCCACATCCACAGTACCTCAATAATTATGCATTATCGGCATAATAAGCCTGCAAGTTGACTGGGTGGTGTTATTGGTCAAGCTGGTTCTCTTGCTTGAGTTCATTCATATATATGGTTGGCTGGGCCTAGATATTCTGTGATGGATCTTTCATGGAGTCTATAATCTAATATATTCTAGCTGAGGCTGATTTTTATGGTGGAAGACAAGGTGTGTAAAACAAACAAATAAGCAAACAAAGGTGAATCTTTTGCTTCTTGAGTTTGAGCTCAGAGATGCCTGCTATCTCTTTCATGTGTCACTAACGTAGCCCACATTTAAGGAGTAGAGAAACAAATCCCCTGTGGTAATGAAGAGGAACTGCGATTTCACATTGAAAAAGTGGATTTGAAAAGATCTTGGCAAATATATAGAATATAGGCCATTTGTCAATCTTCTACCACATAGATTAACAAACGTTTTCTATAAAGGGCCAGAGAGTTAGCATTTTAGGCACTGAGGGCCATGTGGTCATTTCCTTAATTAGTTGTTATTCTGCTGTTGCAACATGTAATCAGCTTTAGACAAGGGCTCCCTTCTCAAGTACAAAAACAATGTGCATCTACTTGGGGTTACTGCTCCATGCTGAACTGACATAGGTGTTCTTCTTAAAGACACAGAGCGACTTTATTAGATTAAGACAAGGAAAGAGGAGAAAATACTGACAGCTTCTGCCATGTGGAAGTCAGCAGGAGGCAGAGTGCAGGAGGGAGTATGGGTTTCTCCCTCTATCTCAGCCTACTTGGGGCTTACCAGAGCAGGGCCCTCGAAGTTTAGGAGATATGAACAGCTACGAAGAGGCTATTCCCACCTGATAAGGATCTATCTATAATGTTCTTGTGGTGGGCTTTACTCTTAGGCTAAGGTGAGCCTGAGGGAAGGCTTATTGGTCTGGACTCAGCAGGCTGTATCAGAAAGAGGTCAGCACACTGGAGTAGGAGACATGAGAGCGCTGATTGGATAGGCTGGATCAGATGCTGAACTCTGGTTCTAATGGAGCAGGCAGGCATGGTGTTCCCACTTTGGGTCCTTGTGGTATTTTGAATGTATGTCTCCCATTGACGCAGGTGTTAAAATCTAACTTGTAACTTGGATCTCCAACTGCCTGGCTGGAGGAGGTGTCATTGCGGGTGGATCCTGGAATCCAGCCCTAAGGTGTCAGAGGGGCCAATGTGAATTCCAACCCAAAAGGTGAACGGAGAAATCTGAGCTCTGGCAGACTTTTGTGCTTGCTGCTCTTTGAAGTTTGCTTGCTGCCAATTGTTTTTCTCTCTCTCCTTGGATTTATAAAAGGGAACCAGCTTCTTTCACCATTAGTGGAACTTCCCCTGGATCTGTAAGCTTGAAATAAATCCCTTCCTCTCATAAAACTATGTTTGATTGGATGCTCATTCTGGCAACATAGAAGCAGTCTACAACAATCCTCTAACTGGATATGTGATTAATTCTTCCTCTTTCCTCCCTCTTGAAAAAAGAAAACTCCAACCATTGTTAAAGAAAAGGGGACAATGATCATTATTTAGCTACTTCCACCTGAGTGGGATTGTAGAGTATGGCAGTTAGACAGAGTCTGGGTGGGGGCGCTATGTAAAGACCCAAGAGAAACCTGTGAGTCAGGCAGACATTTTATTGCCATCTGTATCTAGGTTTTTCTTGACCTGGTGTAAAAGAGGATTACAGATATTAGTAACATAAAGGATTGGAGCCTATCTCAGGGTCCAGAAAGTTTTAACACTGCGAAGTAGGGCTATTCAGTGATCAGTTCCTAGATGGTTGACAAGGGACCCCACATAGATGGGGTTAGATTGTTTTGTTTCATCTGAGTATGAGCTGACTATAAATGAACAGCGATAAAGTTAAAACAATAATTGAGGTCCAGAAATTAACAGAATACCTATAAGGATTATGTAGGTATAATTGTTGTTCCACTATGAAAATCCTGATATCCACCCACAGAACTGTTGTTCACCAAACAGCACAGTGGTATCTGACATTGCCTGAATCTATTTCTGCAGATCTTGTAAAGCAGACAAGATGTTAATAATTATCAGGAATATATACAGCATTTAACCCTGATAATGGCACACATATCATCCAAAGCCCTGTGATTTTTTTTTATGATTGTCTTTCGATCACTTCAACCTCAGAATTAAGAAGGGATAGCCCCTCAGTTGTGTCATCTAAAGCCTTTTGAGTATATTTAGTGAGCTTTTTATGCTAAATTGTATCTTTTAAACCAATAGATCAAATAAATATGGCAACTAAATGATTGTGCCAGTGAAAAATACCTCGGGTCCATTGATGTCTGAATACAGATAAATTTGTCTGGCACTCTGAGGTTTTTACTTGTTACCCCTGTAGCCAATGAAGTCCCATTGTGTACCCTTCCAATCCATCCTGGGGCTATCCAGAGCCAAAGGTAGGTACCACAGAGCCACTGAGTGCTGTTAGGGGTTGCCCAACATACTTTTGCCCTTAGGATACATTTAGTAGCCAACCATTCTGATGGTTGGAGGACAATGACATTCTGGCATAAATCAGAAGAGACCCATCATTGTTCTCAGTATAAGGGAATTTTATGACGTAAACGACCTTTGGTCAGAGTTGTTTACATATATATATATCCCAGATTTACAAATAACCATCCTAATATCTATGGTTGGTTTTCTTTATCATGGAGTTAGAACTACTAGAGAAGGGGCCAACATATCTTAGTAGGACATTGTCAGTTTCCCCATTGGAAAAGCTCTTGTTGTGTTCCTGTTCATTTTTTTATAGAACTAAAATGCCATATATATTATATTTGAGGCACCCTTTTTCCTGGTTATAACTTTTTTCTGAGTGCTTAAGAGCAAGTAAGTAGCTGAAGTTTAATCAAACATGTACTTTTGAAGGTCTCTTCCGGAGACTTGGGGACCTGGAGGAGTCTGTGGCTCTCTCAGTATGGGTGTTTTGGTGATTTGACGAGTCAGAGGCATGCTGACCAAGTAAGTGGCTTTTCTGGGAAGCTTGGAGGTCTGGTTTCCTCAGTTTTGACTTTCCATTTATAGATGACACACCAATTTTTTGAGTCCAGTTTCTGGGGTGTCCCAGTCCTCCCTGATCAAGAAGACAGGTGACTTACCAGAAGGCCAGTGTAGAACACATTAGAAGTCCCACTCATAATCTCTTGTGGCCTTTTTGGCTGGGGAGCAGGCTCCAAAATAGTGGTTGCCCTTTTTAGTTCCTGTGTTTCCAACTGGCTTTGGATTCAACATATGGTTATTAAAACACTTAGAAAGAAAGAAAGTTACATCAATCTTCAAGGGTGTTGATATATAGCTGACATGATTAGTGAAACAGATCTAGTTAAAAAATGACACAAAAGACATTCTAAGTTTAGCGAGGTGGTTTCTTATGTAGCAAACCCAAGTCACAGACTTCCTTCCTGTTGCCCCTCATGTCTGGCTTGACTCCCGTTTCTCTTCTATCCATGTTATCCCACTGAGTCACAGTCCCTTCCATTTTTCTCACCCAGGTACCCTCTCCTTACATTTTTCTGGCCCTCCAAATGGGATCTCATCTGGTCTCTCATTCTCAAAGTCAGAAGTGTTGCTATTTTTTTTTTCTTTTTTGGCAGACCCAGGAGCCAGTCAAAACCCAGTTGATTAGATCATCTTTATTTTCTCTATCAGTTATGTGTCTAATGACCCTGCCTGTGACATGCTCCAGAGTGGTGTTTTGTGTCAAGCACTGTTGCTTGGAGTGGTTGCTATACTAGAGAGTTGATTAAAGTTCAGGTAGTATTGACTCTTTGTTGTTGTTTGACACAAGCTCTCACTCTATATGCAGTCCAGGCACAATTTTTAACTTACTGTGTAGGCCTATCTTGCCTTGAACTCAAAGGCCACTTCTCCATCAGCCTCCCAAGTGCTGGGATTTCAGTCATGAACCATCATGTCCAGAACCTGCTTCTTAATAGATTGTTCAAACTTTTTCAGTTCTACCAACTGTAATCTTCTGACAAAGCCTTTGCATTGTGGGCCAGCAACTTGTCCTCCTATTTATCCCATCAGGGATTTTCTTTACCACATATCATAAGAGATTATGACTCTTATTTTTGTGAAAGTTAGAATGATATTTCTGTTTTCTACTTTTATCCCCTCCCTTATATTATTGGTTATGTTATTGGCTGTTACTGAGTTATGCAATGTAATTCTTCCCTCAGTATGCCTCAGTGGATATAGTTTTCAACTTGGCATGACTTAAACCTCAAATTTTGAAGGTTTTAAAGCAGCCAAATTACACAGATGGTCAATAAATCAATCTCTGTGGTCATTTCATTGCTTGTAAGGTGATTACTTTCCTTTGCCCATAGTGACTTTTCAGTTTGATTCTAATGCAGCTTCATCAAGTTGTGGTTGAGTTCTTGAGATAAATAATGTATAAAGCAACAGGAGAAGTTTGCATTCAAATACTTTTATAGCCAGCCACCTTCAATGCTTTAACCATCAATTCTAGGACTTTTGTGGTTCTCATCCTATAATTCAAATTTCAAGCTTTTTGCCAAAATATTGTTTTATTTAGTGTGTTTCCCAACCTCTTGTCTCTGTGTGAGTGATTTTTTTTTTCTGCTAACCTTCAAGAGCATTGGTCCTGCTTCAGAAAATTTTCTACATTGGACCTGGAAATGAGGCTGGGAGAGTGGCAGAACATGGAGGGTTCATTTGTGATTGGCTGCCAGGCAATGGGCACCTGAATCGTGGGAATGGAATTGTTACCTTAGGCATATAACTCTTCTATCCATCTGGCAGCAGAATCCCTTTTGAGTATATTTTAAGAAAACTTACACATGTGAATCTGGAGCTGCTTGCCCAGAGCACTATGCTGCCAGCTTTGCATAGTTCCTGCTCATTGCAGGCTGTCCTGCCTCCCTTATACGTCTCTATGGTAGCTCCCTTGGTGCAGAGAGCTGTTTCCACCTGAAGACTGCCTGGACCCTCCCTGGTGAATTAAAATCTTGTCAGCAGTTTTTCCCTGCTGCTACTGTATATTGTAGATACCCACTATGACATTCTTACCAGCTGCTTTCCTCTGTGGTTCAGTTTGGAGAATCAATAACCAGTTTGGTTACATTTTATTACCCCTCAGGTTCTTTTCTTTTGATCCATTCCTTTTGCACAAACTGTGGTTCTTCAGAAAAGCATACAGTTGATCCCTTTTGTAGACTTTATTTGCCAAATTGCCTATTCATTCAAATTTATTTGTCATTTTGTATATTAGTTATCTTTGCCTCACCATAACAAACTACATTAAACAGGTTTAATATATAAAGAAGAAAGACTTATTCTGTCTTATGTTTTTGGAGGTTCCAGTTCATGATCAATTGTCCCCTTGCCTTGGATTTGTGGTCATAGAGTACACCATGGCAGGACTGCATGGAGTTACAGACACCCATTGTGGCCAGGATATAAAAGGGAGGGGGAGGAGCTGAGGCACCATAGTCCCTTTGTGGCACACTTCTTATCACATAAGGATTTCTTACTAGGCTTCATCTCCTTTTGAAAAATATTTTATTATTTCTTTATTTGAGAGAAATACATAGGGGAAAAAAGAGAGAGAGAGAGAACACGACAGAGCCCTCAGCCACTTCAAATGAACTCTGGATGCATGTGCCATCTTGTGCATCCGGCTTACGTGGGTCCTGGGGAATTGAACCGAGGTCCTTTGGCTTTTCAGGGAAACACCTTAACTGCTAAACCATCTCTCCAGTCCATATGCTTCATATGTTAAAGATGTTATCACCTTATGAGCATTGAGTACCAACTTGTAACCCATGGGCCTTCTAGGGCAAAATCCAAACTATGCTACCTCCAGATCAGTATTTATGCTACTTTAGAAGCTCCTCACCAACTTGTAAACTTTGCAGAAAGCAAAAAGGTCAAGTTTATGGAGCAAATCCACCAGCTGTGGCTGAAGAAGGTGATATTCTGTCTTTGTGTCTCAACTGTCATACTGTGAACAAGTGGCTTTTTTTCTATAATTTTTAGCTCCATGCTGGTTTACATTCTTTGTGTTCTTTTTGTTGGGAACTTTGCTGTTTAAAGTGGCCCTGATGGTCTTGTGTGTAGGAAGGTTGTTTGCAATGTGCCTTGTGGAGAAAATACATGCATTAGCAAAACTCCATTAAGGCCTCAGTGATGGTGCCATTGACTGAGTGATAATGAATGAACAGTGTATGCCAATTCAGATGTGGTTGTTTTTAAATATTATTGAGAACTTAAATATATGAACATAGGCATATTGGTCAAATTCTCATTGGGTTATACACTTATGTCCTCTCTTCTCCACTCCCATTCACTGAGGGCCCTCCTCAGTGAGGTTATTGGTAATCTCTGTGGGGTCATGAATGCATCAGTCAGTCCGTGTGTGTGTGTACGTGCATACACATGTGCAATACTCAGAGCACACCTTCCGACCCTGTGGTTTTTACATTCTTTCTGCCTCCTCTTCCATAATGTGTCCTGAGCCTTGGAGTGTGTGTTTAAGTCTATTTTAGTGTAGAGCTCTCTTCTAATTTTCTGCTTAGATGAGTTTTTAGTCTAGGTGTTTTTAGTTTTTCAACGTAACATCTCATGTGGTAGGGTCTTGCTCAAGCCCAGGCTGAACTGAAATTTACTATGTAGTCTCAGAGTGACCTCTAATTCTTGGCGATCCTCCTACCTTTGTCCCTGAGTGCTGCTATTAAAGGCATGAACCACCATGCCTGGCTTTGTAAATATTTTTATTTATTTATTTTTTTTATTTGCACCCAGAGATAAATAGAGAAGATAGACAGAGATAATGGGTGCACCAGGGCCTTCATCCATTGCAAACAAACTCCAGATGCATGCACCACTTCGTGTTTCTGGCTTTACATGGGTACTGGAGAATCAAACCTGGCTTGTTAGGTTTTGTAGGTAATCATCTTAACTGCTGAGCCACCTCTCCAGCCCTTTAGGTGTTTTAAATAGAAGCACACATAAGAAAGTAATATGTTGATAGGTCGACAAAATGTTGTGACCAGAGGTTTGTAGGAAACTAAGCTCCCTTCAAGCATTTGGTCAGTACTTTCTAATTCAGTGTTTAGATTGACTTTGTAGAACATAACTATGGTCAATAAGAAAAATTGACTATGCATATATTACATTATAGCAGAGATGCAGATACAGAAATACTGTTTTCTTTCTTTTTTTCTTTCATTTTTTTTAAAGGGAAGGTTTCACTCTAGCCCAGGCTGACCTGGAATTCACTATGTAGTCTCAGGATGGCCTCGAACTCATAGCGATCTTCCTACCTCTGCCTGCCAAGGATTGGGATTAAAAGCATGTGCCACCACACCCTGCTTAATACTGTTTCTTATGTATGACAGTGGCTGGGTATTGGGAACATCACTCAGAGGGTAAGAGTACTTGATGACCAAACTTGGGGGAATGAGAGGGCTTGATTTTGATTTTCCCTGAGCATGTTTCCCCAGTACCTACATAAATAGTTGGATGTAGTTACAAAGGCCTATAACCCCATTCCTGTAAGGGAGTGAAGACCAGAGAATCACTGGGGCTCACTGATCAGCCAGTCTGACTGAAAAACGGCAGCTCTGGATTCAGTGATAGACTCCATCTTAAGGAAACAGTATAGAAGAGTGATAGAGGAGGCACCCTATGTTTACCTGTGACCTCTATGTGTGAGCATGGGGTATGTGCATACATAACACACATACCACACACACACACACACACACACACACACACACACACACTGAATGTACCAAAATGGAAACTGGAAGCTGGGCACAGTGGTATAGGTCTGTTATTCCAGCACTTAGGAGACACAGGCAGAAGGATCAGAAGTTCAAGGCCTGTCTGGGATACACAAGACCCTGTCTCAAAAAAAGTACAAAAATGAAAGGAAATGGAGGCTGGAGATGTAGTTCAGTGGTAGTATGCTTGCCCTATGTCTGTCCTCAGTACCACGTAGAAAGGAAAGAAGAAAATGGAGCTTGTGGACTATTTAATCATGTCCATGTAGAAATTCTGCTTCCTCTTATTTCTTTGCAGCACTGAGGCTAGGACCCGGAGCTCCTGCAGGCTAGGCAAGCACTCTGCCCCTGAGCCACACGCAGCTTTGTTTACATTTTAACAGCCGGGCTTCTCTTCCAGGAGTAACTAGCATGGTCAGTGCAGGAGCCATGAGTGGCTCTGGGAACCTGATGGATTTCCTAGATGAGCCTTTCCCTGATGTGGGGACCTATGAAGACTTCCACACTATCGACTGGCTGAGGGAAAAGTCCCGGGACACTGACAGACACAGAAAGGTAGGTGGCACCACACTGAAGGCGTTGCTGCCAATGTCTCCACCGTTCTTTTTTTCCTAAGATTAGGAGCTGTACTTGAGGTTCCATGCCTCACGCTGGGTTAGGGTCCATGGAGGGAGAGGGTGAGTGGGGGAGGAAAACAGAGGGACCAAGGGTTCAAGTAGCAGGTGTTTTAAGTGGAAATGTGGCATATTGGTGAAGAGGAGACCCTGGAGCCAGACAAACGTGGGCTACATCCTGCCTCTGACACCTTCAGGCTGGGTGACTTTGGGGCTGCTCTTTCTGGGCCCTGTCTCTGTGTTCTTCATGATGGCTGTGATTGTACCTGAAGCCTAAGTGAGAGGGTGTGAGCATATAAGTGAATTACCACATTGCCTACCATCTACCTGGCTATCAGAGGATACTGGTATGGGTCACGGCACAGAGTTATATATCAAGTGCTGTAGGATTGTTTAGGAGAACGGGCTAAGGAAGGAGTTTGCAGAGAAGGTGTCATTTTGATTTGATCTTTAAGCACAACAGAGTTGGCTAGTCAGAGAGAGGGAAAGGATTAAAAACAGAGGCATGAAAAAAGATGGCACATTTGGGCAATGCAATGCAGGAAAGTTCTGGGGTTGGGTGGAAGATTCCTGAAATGGGAGGGACAGAAATGAGCCAGGAGACATGGGCCATGGGATGTGTTGGGAATGGCTGAGTGGGCTGTGAGGAGGGATTTGTGCTGAATGTCAAAGAGTTACAGTAAGGAAGCACTGCTCAGGGAGAAACAGGAAACTGCAGCAGGAGAAAGGAGGAGGTGTGCTTGAAGACTGTGAAGGAGGAATGCAGCAGACCCTGGTCCAGCAGTTGACAAGCTTTAGGGGAGGGGAGTGGCGGGAGGGGAGGGGAGCAGAGTTAAGGAATACCAGGATTTGGCCAGACCAGGTGATTCATTTGTTGATTAGTGGAATAAAGAGGAGAAGTGATTGCTGAGGGAGGCCCATGAGTCCTGCAGAGGGGCCAGGGGCCTAAAAACAGAGATACCTCTGTGCAGCCCAGGATGAGGTTAGGGTTGTAGTAGAGAGTGAGGGGTCTGTGACATGCTTGTGGCATGTGACTATGGAAACCTGAGACATGGACAAGGTGGCCCGAATGGGAGCAAACCAATCCTCAGGGAGCAGTGCTTCAGAGAAGGCTGAAGGGCCCTAGGGAGAATATATATGATTGTCATGTCATTGCACAGAGGTTGGCCTGAAAGGAAGAGCCTAGAGGGAGTAATGCCCAGTCAAGGCTATGGCAGAACCTCTTTGTTCTAATGTAGAAAGGGGGACATGACACATGGCGTTGGGGGTCACTATACAGCAAGTGTTAGTAAAAAAAAATGAAGGGAGGAGGATACTTAATAGGTTGATATTGTATATATGTAATTACAATGATTGTAATGGGGAGGTAATATGATGGAGAATGGAATTTCAAATGGGAAAGTGTGGGGGTGGGGAGGGAGGGAATTACCATGGGATATTTTTTATAATCATGGAAAATGTTAATAAAAATTTAATTAATAAAAAAAATGCTTGTCAGGGGCTGGAGATATTGCTTAGTGGTTAAGGCGCTAGCCTGTAAAATCTAAGGACTCATGTTCAACTCTCTAGGTCCATTGTAATCCAGATGCACAGTGATACAAACATGCAAGCTCACACGTATGCACAAAGTGGCACACGTGTCTGGAGTTTGACTGCAGTGGCTGATGGCCCTGGCGTGCCTATTCATATTCCCCCCCACCCCCCCTCTCTCTCTCTTTCTCACTCTCTCTCTCTCTCTCTCTCACACACACACACACACACACACACACACACACACACACACTTGCATAAAAATGGTAGTCTGTTGGGCTTGCCTCAAGGAAAAAAAAGCTTGTCAGGTAAAGCCATGAGATACCTCATTTTGTAATTAAAGTTTTATTGGCATTCAGCTGTGCACATTCATTTCCATATTCTTTGTGGCTCATTTTCTGTTGTTGGAAACAGGGCCACATGTAGTCCAGGCTGGCCACAAATTCTCTGTGTAGCTAAGGCAACCTTGCCCTCTGGATCCTCCTGTTTCCACCTCCCAAGTATTGGGATTACAGACATGCACCACTATACCTGGCTCTTTTATGACTCCTTTTGTGCTGCAGAGTTGGGTAGGTGCAGGTGACAACCTTTAGCCCACAAAGCTCAAACTAGTTCCTGGCTAGCCCTGTATAGAAATGTTTGCCCAGCGGCATCTGAAAAAGGATGGGAAGGGAATGATGATTCTAGATCAATGCAGGGCTCTGCCAGCAGGGGGAGTGTCCTCCCCATATGTATCTGCTGGGTGGGGGAAGAGCCATACTCAACATAGTAGGTTTGAAGCTGTTGATAAGAAATAGGGACCTTGAAGTAGGAAATGTAATCTATTTATTGACTGGGCTTTTCAGTGACCTGATCTTAGAGTGCAAGTTAAAATAGTCACTCATATTCAAACTGGCAACGTGGGGTCAATGTCTCCCTTCAGAATGGATTTTAAATAATCAAAGAACAAATCAGAACCAGTATATTTTTGTACTTAAGCACGTGTTGGTGTTCTCTAATTCTCTGAAGACTGTTATGGCCTTGTTAGAGCTTTGTGAGCTAGAAAGACATTGGATCATGTGGTGCATCAGTGGAAGAATAGTTAGCCTGAGAATTTAGTGGGTTAATTATATTCATCTTTTCAATCATTCAATTTCCCAAAGAAGCTGGTGAATGGGTCCCTATACATTCTGTGTGTGCTTCCTTTCTAGATAACCAGCAAAAGCAAGGAGTCCATCTGGGAATTCATCAAGAGCTTGCTGGACGCCTGGTCAGGATGGGTGGTGATGCTGCTCATCGGACTGCTAGCGGGTACAAACAGGGGCATGCCATTCTCTCCTGGAACTTCCAAATGCCAGCTGTTGGGGGGGGGGAGGAACATTGGGAATATGGAGTGTTCTTCAACTTCAGGCAAGGGTTTTATGGATTGATGTATCTAAGAGCAAAATATATGTCCATAACTTTTGCCTAGATTCTACCAAGTGTGAAATTCTGGAGCACTATAATTATACTACTGCTCTGCTCTTTTTACACACTGACCCAGGTTTATGACAACCCTGGATTCTACTGAAAACACACATTTTACATTTTCTTGTACTTTGTTATGTAGGGGGCAATGAAACAGGGAAACATTTTAATTGTAATCACCAAATATCACATGAGATTGGGATTTTCCTTGGCAAACCTTGAAATGAATTATAAGCATCAGGTTAGAGATGGCTCAGTGGTTAAGAGTACTTGCTCGCAAGGTCTGACAGCCTGGGTTTGATTCCTCAGTACCCACAAAAGCCAGGTGCATAGAGTGGCATATGCATCTGATGTTGATTGCAGTGGCTGAAGGCCCTAGCTTGTCGATTTACCTATCATTCATCCATCTACCCATTTCTCTATCTACTCTATCTCTATCTGCCAATCATCTATATCTTCTATGTATCATTTAACTCTACTTATCAATCTCTATGCTTGACAATAAAAATATTAAAATTAATTATAAACATCCTATGATGCTCAAAATACTGCTAAACACCTACAGGATCAGAGGTGAGCTCAGGGCACTTATTTCTAGCCCAAACATTGTTCTAACCCTTAGAGACCTTGCATCATTCATTTTAATAATCTTGGTGCCATGTGGTAGGCAAGAGATGCTTGTAGAATAAGTGGAGAACTATTGAGAGGGGAAAGTTATCTTTTTAAAACCAGTGGCAATTATTTCCTGATCATTATTTCCATTCAGGAGATTATGAAGGATAATTTCTACGCATTAAAAGAAAACTGAAAATCAAAAAGAATTCAACACAGAAAAGGGGACTATTTGGATTCAGGAAGGGGAAGTGCAAGATGGGGGCAGGGGTTGAGGTAGGGAAGAGGACAAATGAGAACAAAGTATATTGATACACATATATACACAAAAATACCATATTCCATTAGTTTGCATGTAGGGCTGGAGAGATGGCTTAGAGGTTCAGGTGCTTGTGTGCAAAGTCAAAGGACCCAGGTTCAATTCCCCAGGACCCATGTAAGCCAGATGCAT
This sequence comes from Jaculus jaculus, assembly GCF_020740685.1. Taxonomy (NCBI): domain Eukaryota; kingdom Metazoa; phylum Chordata; class Mammalia; order Rodentia; family Dipodidae; genus Jaculus; species Jaculus jaculus. The sequence goes on along the minus strand of NC_059125.1, from coordinate 16,331,923 downwards.
AAGGGGGGCACATGCACCTGGAGTTTGTTTGCAGTGGCTGGAGGCCCTAGCACACCCATTCTGTCTCTCTCCCTGCCTATTTCTCTCTCTCAAATAAATAAATAAAGATAAGTATTTAAAATAATGTATAATAGGGACTTGAAGGGGTTTACTTGAAGGGATATAGTAGAAGAGGGTCAAAGGAATATGGTGGGAGGGGATCTATGATTATGGTTTATAGTGTATATGTATGGAAACTGTCAATAAAACTTAAGAAAACAAAGAAAAACAGTTCCTCTGGGCATGGTGGCTCTTGCCTGTAAGCTCAGCCTTCAGGTGTCTTAAGATAGTAAGATCTTGACTTCAGTTCCAGCCTTGGCTACACACTATCTCCAATAACATAATAATTGGGTTGGGGAGATTGCTCAGTGGTTAAAGGTGCTTGCTTGCAAAGCCTGATTATCTGGATTCAGTTCCCCAGCCACCCACATAAAGTCAGCCACAAAAATTGACACAAGTGTCTGATTATTTTGCAGTGGCAAGAGACCCTGTAATACCTCCCGTAAATAAATGAATGAATAAATAATGAATGAATGAATAAAACACAAGAAAGCAATCCTTTCCCCACAACTGATCATGTTGAAAAGACACCTTTACTAAAAAGTCCCTAGATATTGCAACATACAGTTACAGTTTATAGAATTGATTGGAGAATTATCTATAATACAGGTCAATTCAGTTCTCTAATGGTCTAATGTGAGGTGTAAATATGATCTTATGGTTACAAAGCATTTTGTTTGCTCAGTGATATTATACTTCTTCCAAAGGTAGGCAAGACTTTCTTTGCCAGGCAAGGAGTCAATCTGCCTCATATGCCTCTCGGTTCATAAATAACCAAGAGGAACAATGCCTGAGGAGACTGTGGTCCTTTCCTAGTAGTCATAGCACTCTTCTGTCCTATCTCCAGTTTTGTCCTTCTTCCCCTAGTGGTTTTCCAATATATGATCACATGGAAGGAACCAGTGTTTGCCACCAATTTTACCTAACCATATCTATATAGACCTTTGACAGAGATCAGGGTGGGAGTTGACTGTGAATTTTCATGCCTTTATATAGAAGGGATTTGTAAAACTTTCAATACATCTTTACTCATGGCTCCTAGGAGGGAGCAGTAAACAGGGGGGATGAATAAACTGGGTATAGATATTCTGGTGTTTAGCTAGAGCAAAGGACATAGTTAGCTTTGTTGACTAATCTGAGGGCCCCAGGATGCAATATTTAGAGCATCTTATTTTGATCAGCTGGCTTCTCTTGCAGCCTAATTCCTATCAGTCCTTTTTTATTTTTTTGAGGTAGGGTCTCACTCAAAACCAGGTTGACCTGGAATTTATAGTCTCAGGCTGGCCTTAAACTCACAGTGATTCTCCTACCTCTGCCTCCCAAGTGCTGGGATTAAAGACATATACCACCATCCTAGCTTTTTTTTTTTTTTTTTTTTGAGGTAGGGGCTTACTAATTCTTACTATATAGGGTCAGGCTTGCCTCGAACTCACAGCGATCCTCCTACTTCTACCTCCTAAGTGCTGGTATTAAAAGTGTGTGCCATCACACTCATCTTCCTTCAGTTTCTTTTTTTTTTTTTTTTAGGAGGAATTATCTGGAAACTGAAAAAATTTACTATTGTTCAGATTTGAACTAAGCAGCTTCTTTGGAGAAAACACCTTGGAACTCAGTAAAGACCCCCTGGATTTTTCTCCATGATCCTAATGTGCAGTCAGAGGCACATAGCGCTGAGAAAGCCAGTCGATGGACTCAGCAGCAGTGGGGGAAGGATGTTAGAGACAGGTCAAGTGTTCTTTACCTTGGATGCAAATCTAGTTTGCCAGAAGCCACCACGCGGTGGCAGTGTTGTACCACTGGACAAATTGTGGATGGCTCAAAGCGGAACTGGAATCACCAAGGAAGATGTATATTTGGGACAATGTGATTGTGAATGGTTGAAAAATAAATTAGGAGTCCTCATCAGGTCTTGTTCAAATGTCATTTTCTACTTGTGATTTTTTCCATGATCAAAGAGCTGAGCTGATGTTCTCTAAAAGCACAGTCTCCTTTGTGAGCCTCTCACCTGCTCTCTTTGTGTTTATGTGTGTACCACATTTACTGAGATATAATTCACACATTGTACAATGATCCCACTTAAAGTGTATAGTCCAGTAGTTTTTAGTATATACTAAACTATGTAGTCATCACCATGAACAATTTTAGAATAGTTCAATGATCTCCAAAAGACCATCTGTACCTTTAGCCTTCCCTTCTAGCCCTAGGCCACACTGATCTACTTTCTGTCTCTATAGATTAGTTCCTTATGGATATCCCATAGAAATGCAGTCACGTGTTTTTGGAGTGGACCATGCTCCAGATGCCTGTCTTTACCTACACTGTGGACGAAAATTAGATAACTAGCCTTTCCCTCTGTCATTTATAAACTAGTGGAAGTACCAACACACATTTGCAGATGTAAGTGCGTGTGCATGTGTGTGTGCGCGCACACATACACACCCCTGTCTAGCTAATCATGATAGTGTGATGTGAGATTTGTAAAAATCCAGAAACCTGCAAACATACCCTGTATGTTGGTAACAGTCTAGAATAGATAATTCTGGAAAGATAGCCAAGGCAGCCTTTTGTGTCACACTGAAGTGCTCACTCCACTTTATCTCCCTTTTATCAACCATAAAAATAATCTTTTGGAAAGATGATTAGTTTATAAAGACTATGCATAACTTGAAGCCTTCCCAAGTTGGTGGTACACTTTAGTGGGAAAACGTTCCTCATTTGGGAAGTGAGGCCATCATAGTTACTGCGTCTTTCTGGGAAATTCTGCCATGCACTAGTGAGCTCAGAATCTTACCCCAGCAGCCACTGAGGGAATTTTGTTTCCTTATGATGCCAAGAAAAAAAAAACTTGGAATGGATTGAATGAATTCTACAAGCTGTTCAGACCCCATGGCTTGAGATAAAAGTCAAGCCACGTCTCTCCTATAAGCATCTGAGCTCTTTGTGTCTTTTGTTGGGCTGGCCACTGCCTTATCCACACCATAAATGCTCTCAGGTGACTTCCAGATGAGTGAAGACCATTGCCCATGTCACTGGTAGTGCCACAGCCTGCCTGTACTCTGAGCTTTTTATAAGTCCTTTGTCCTCCCCACGGAGTGATTTCTTTCATTGACTTTTTCTCCTTTCAGGCACCTTGGCTGGGGTCATTGATCTCGCTGTGGATTGGATGACCGACCTGAAGGAAGGGGTCTGTCTGTCTGCCTTCTGGTATAGCCATGAGCAGTGTTGCTGGACATCCAATGAGACTACATTTGAAGACAGGGATAAGTGTCCTCTGTGGCAGAAGTGGTCTGAGCTGCTGGTGAACCAGTCAGAGGTGGGTGTCTGTACAAGGTCCTAGCTGAGAATCTCTGTCACTCCAAATTCAGGAATGCTTATTCTCTCATATTCTGATAGTCATCCCTGGCTTAATACTGGTGTCACTTGCTTCCACTTAGCTTGGGTACTGCCAGTTAGATGTCACTTGGAAACCCCTTATCCATTTTCATGAGCATAGGGCGTATATCTTGGGAAGTCTTTACCTTTCTTTCTCTGTCTCTTTTCTTTCTTTCTTTGAGTCAGGGAATCACTCTAGCCTAGAACTCACATCTGTTCTCCTGTCTCGGCCTCCCACATGCTATGATTACAGGTATGAACAACCATATCTGGTGTGCTTGCTGCTTCCCTTTTTCTTTGCAAAGATACTTTCTTGATCATGCAGCTCTGGGGTGAGGCTGACAGGTGTGTTTTTCTCAACCTCCTGGGCAATGCTGATGCTGCTGGTCCAAGAGAAGCCATCTTCCCCAACATGGTACTTATTCATGGGCATTGCTTGCTGTGGTTTGGGTGTGGCCATAATGAAAGTGAAGAGAAACCAGCACACTGCATACAAGACAAAACAAAACCAACCTTCCAGAGTCTTGCAGGCACACTTTTCTGTCTTACACCTTTTATTAACTCTAATGTAAATGACGATTAGAACCCAGTATCATTTTCTCTTTCTTTCTTTCTTTCTTTCTTTCTTTCTTTCTTTCTTTCTTTCTTTCTTTGTTTTTTTTCTTTGTTTTGTTTTGTTTTGTTTTGTTTTGTTTTGTTTTGTTTTGTTTTGTTTTGTTTTGTTTTTCAAGGTAGGGTCTTGCTGACCTGGAATTCACTATGTAGTCTCAGGGTGGCCTTGAACTCACAGCGGTCCTCCTACCTCTGAAAGACATGCGCCACCACACCCGTCTTCATTTTCACTTTATATCACTGCAGAGATTTCACCCGCTGGGAGGTTTGTGTAAATAGCTCCTGGAGAAACAGGTAGTGATGTTTGTGTGTAGTGACTGTAGCAATAGAAGCAGCTGATAAAACCCACACTGGCACTTTTTAAAAATACTTTTTGTTCATTATTTATTTATTTATTTATTTGAGAGTGATAGGGAGAGAAAGACAGATAGAGAGAGAGAATAGGCCATGCCACGGCCTCCAGCCTCTGCAAACAAACTCCGGACCCATGCGCCCCCTTGTGCATCTGGCTAGCGTGGGTCCTGGGGAATCGAGCCTTGAGCCGGGGTCCTTAGGCTTCACAGGCAATCGTTTAACTGCTAAGCCATCTCTCCAGCCCCACACTGGCATTTTTGTTTGTATAGGCCAAGTACAAACCTCTCTAATCCTATCACAGCTTCATTCTCCCATTCTCCCAAATGGAGTCGAGCATATTCTTCAGGTTTTCTGTTGCTCACGATTTCTTCTTGTTTACTTGTCCTGCTGTTTAGGGTGCCAGTGCTTACATTCTGAATTACCTAATGTACATCCTGTGGGCATTGCTGTTTGCATTCCTGGCCGTCTCCCTGGTGCGTGTATTTGCACCATATGCCTGCGGCTCTGGCATACCAGAGGTAAGTTATGACTGAAGAACCTTTCTACCAATACTGAAGATGGCAAACATGTCTGTGGTACTGGTGTGCCAAGCAGAGTCCCAAGCACTTGGCATGTGTTAGCACATTTAATCACCAAACTAAATCTATGAAGTGGGCAATACTTATTTTCATTGGTGAAACTAAAGTACAGGCAGGTTAAATAAGTTACACAAGGTCACTAATGGAGTAAGCTTCAAGTGGAAAACAGAAACATGGTTTCAAGATTAGTATTCAGGATTTTTGAGCTATTGCTTCCCCAGGATTAACTTTTAAAGCCTATGGTGTCCAGGTTCATGAAGCACTTGGAGTACTCCAAAGTGTGTCTATGGTGTAATATGTAAGACAACAATAGTTGAGGACTGTTGCTAAGAAAAGTTTATTGGTGATCGCATGCCTTGACCACATTTTGCTCTCCTGGTGACAAGATAATGGAACTCTTTAAAAATGTTAATTCCACTTTCAGTGCATGTGCTGGGAATGTGCCTCTGTGAATGTGAAATTCTTGCAAATAGTCTTCAGCACTTTCTTGTAACCCATGTATGAAGGAAGTGACTTCATCAGTCACTGAGACCAAATTTGAAGCCCAGGAGAGTCTGCTGGGCAATTGATGATAATTGAGCTGACTCCTGAAAAAGCGCAGGCTAAGTTTTATACAAAAATAATGATGAAAAGGCTTACATGTTTACTCTAACCAGTGCAGCTGTGGTAGTTTGAATGTAAAAATGTCCCCCATAGACTTGTGTGTTTGAATACTTAATCCAACTGGTAGTGCTATTCCAGAAAGTTGTGGAACCTTTGGCAGGTAGAACCTTGCTGGAAGAAGCATGCCATTGGGGATGGGCCTTGGAGTATTTCATCCCAGTCCCATTTGCTGCCTTGTTCTCTACATTCTCCATGCTGATGTAATGATGTAGGCCTATAATGATAGACTTCCCCTTGAAACTGTAAATGGAAAATAAACCTTTTCCTTCCTCTAGCTGCTTCTGGTCAAGTATTTTGTCCCAGCCAACAAGTAAGTAACTAGATACAGCAGTTCAATTCTCCTTTGAGTGGCAGCAGAGCAGAAAAATTGAAGATGGAGTTGTGGGCTGATGGAGGCACTAGGTCTATCTCCTCCCTTTTTATGAGACAGGGTCTCATTTAGCCATGGATCATTTTGAATTTGCTATGTAGCTGAGGATGACTTTGACTTTCTGATCCTCTTGCCTCCACATCCTGAGTGCTGAGAGTACAGGTGTGTGCCACTATGCCTGGTCTACGTGGTGCTGAAGTTCGAACCTAGATCTTCATGTATGTTAAGCAAGCACTCTATCAACTGTGCTACATCCCCAATGCGAGCAACCTCTTTTTTATGCTCCAACACTGACAGTGGCTCAGGCAGTTCATGGAAAGGGCTGGAGTAATAGAAGATGTCACAGAAAGATGCACTGGGGAAATGCAGCATGGTCTTGTTTCAGGAAGGATAGCCAAATAAAAGTCTATGTTATGCTGAATTTTTGGAAGTTTATTTTATTTTTTATTTTTTAATTTATTTATTTGAGAGCAACAGAGAGAGAGAAGGACAGGGGGAAAGAGAGAGAGAGAATAGGCGTGCCAGGGTTTCTAGCCACTGCAAATGAACTCCAGACGTGTGCGCCCCCTTGTGCCTCTGCCTAATGTGGGTCCTGGGGAACCAAGCCTCGAACCGGGGTCCTTAGGCTTCACAGGCAAGCGCTTAACCGCTAAGCCATCTCTCCAGCCCTGGAAGTATATTTTAATGTATTCCTCAAGGAATCCTCCTACCAAGCTTCCCTGCTGTCTTCTTTCCTCAGTAAAGAAAGTCCTACTATAATGCTGCACAAAATGGTGTGTTAAAAACCCCAGGGATTATGGGGAAAATTGGCCAGAGAGGGAGACACACTATATTCTAAAACTTCCTTGATGATACAATGAAAAATGTTAAGAACCAACTAAGAACAAAGTAACACAATTTGACCCACGTTAAATGGCCAAGGAATGTAAATAGTACAATAAAATATTTCACTTCTTGAAAAACATTGATGTTTGTTTATGGAAAGTGGGAGTCAGAAGGGCTCCAGCCTGAGAGGAGTTGTTAAGGGTGATGCAAAATCAGCAGATGGTGACAACAGACAAGGACAGCCAGGGCACTCCGGCATGCATTTGACAGTATACGTTAGAGGCATGAGAAAATGTTTGCTTTGTATTTTTTCTACATGGCTTGATGTAATTTGCAGTCTTCTGCATTCACCTTTTTGTTTTCTGGGAGGAAATTGTGCATAAGCAGACACAAAATTTGCATTATGCTTAAATTCGTCTCTATTCTATAAATAGCACTGAGACCAATTTGCATTTTTGAATCAAGTGTTACAGTAGAGCTGACATTATTTTATTTGATATTCAAAGCCGAAGGCACTCCAACAATAAAACTGGTAGATCTGACCTGGAGAGATGGCTTAGTGGTTAAGTTGCTTGTCTGTGAAGACTAAGGACCCAGGTTTGATTCCCCAGTACCTACCTAAGTACAAGGTGGCACATGCATCTGGAATTATTTGCAGTGGCTGGAAGCCCTGGCATGCCCATTCTCTCTCCCAGGTCTTTTCTCTGTCTCTCTCTCTCCCAAACAAACAAATGATTAAATAATAAAATACCACATACAAAAGTAAAAGAAAATGGATAGAGAGTGTTATCAGTATCCAAGTTCACAGTCTCATTGTCTACTTGTAGGTATTTTTACTCCATTATTCCACCAAATAGAAAGACAATCATTAGGGACTTAGTGGAAAATGTGAAGTGACAGTAAAAGGCATGTTGGTCCCTACATCTGGCTTATTCCAGCACTGGGGAGTCGGAGGTTGAAGATTGTCATGAGATCCAGGCTAGCCTGGTATACAGAGTAAGACTTTGACTCAAAAACCTGACAAAATAAAAAATAAGTGAATAAATAATTTTATAAAGGCATGTTGGGCCAATAATCCCTTCTACCCTTTCAAGACCTATGCATGAGTGGCTCAGCTGATGACTGTATAGACAGACCTGAGCTGTCTTTGAGGGGTTACTTGGACATCTCTTCTCTTAAGTGGGATTACACAGTTTCTTCATTGTTGAGACCTACAAGTTGACAAATACCGTTTTAAGGAAGGAAGGGATTATTTCATCTTACAGTTCCAGGTTAAAGTCTACCATGGCAGGGAAGGCCTGGTGGCAGGCACTGGTCACATTCACTCCCCAGTGAGGAACAGCAGAGATGAATGCTCTCTTTTATACACAGTCTAAGAACCCAGCCCATGGGATGGTGTCATCTATAGTTACAGTGGATCTTCCCATCTCAACCAATCTAATCTCGAAACTACTTCAAAGACAAGTTGACAGAGATCACAGGGGGTGGCATCTTTACTGTTTGTTATGTAAAAAAAAAATGACTAAGAACACATTGATGTGAATGAAACTCAACAATGTGATGCTAAGTGTGGAAAAATATAGAAAGTAGTCTGTTTATTAACTTTTATTTATTTGTGTGTGTGTGTGAGAGAGGGGGGGGGTGTACACCAGGGCCTCTTACTACTGCAAAGGAACTCTAGATCCATGTGTCACTTTGGGCATCTTGGTTTACATTGGTGATTGGGAATCAAACCTGAGCTGTCAGGCTTGCAAACAAGCACCATTAACTGCTGAGCCATCTCCCCAGCCCAAGAGTCTATTTATTTGATACCCATAAATGGATAAAACTAAACCACATATATGATAGCATGATTAAGAAAGGCAATAAACGATTGGAAGTGGCCAGAGAAAGTTCAAAAGATCTGTTGGGGAGGAAAACACAGGGCTTTCAAAGGTATCCATCTTTATTTTTCTGTTATTTTTATTTTTAAATGAGAGTGGAGAAAGTGGGCATCATTGTCTCATTCCAGATTTTAAACAAAATACTCCATTTTTCTTATTTAGTATAAAGTTGGCTAGAGTTTTGTCTTATTTAATTTTTATTATGTTGAGATATGTTCATTCTATTCCTGGTTTCTTCAGGGCTTTTATCATGAAAGTCACATGTTGAATTTGAATTTTTCCAAAGGCCTTTTCTGCACTGTTTGAGATAATTGTGTGATTTCTGATCTTGAGTCTATTTATGTGCTGAATTTTATCCTTATTGAGATGCATATGTTGAACTAACCATGAATATCCCTGTATTTCTTTTTTAAAAAAATATTTTTTTAAGGCTGGGAGATTGCCCAGTGGTTAAAAAGATGTGTTTGCAAAGGTTGATAGCCCGGGTTTGATGCTCCCATAGCCACATAAAGCCGAATGCATAAAGTGACACATGTTTGCGGAGTTTGTTTGCAGTGGCAGGAGGCTGTGGTATACTCAGTCTCTCTCCTCCCTCTCTCTCTCTCTCCTATCCCTCTGCCTCTTTTTATTTATTTGAGAGGGAAAGAGAGAGAGAGAGAGAGAGAGAGAGAAAGTGAGTGTGAGCACACCAAGGCTTCTTGCTACTGTAAAAACTCCAGATGTGTGCCCCACTTGTGTGTCTGGCTTGTCATTGGGAATTAAACCCATGCTGGTAGGTTTTGCAAGCATGTTCCTTTAACCACTGAGCAATCTCCCCTGCCCCAATCCTTGTATTTTTTTATTTTTAAATTTTTGTTTATTTTTATTTATTTATTTGAGAGTAACAGACAGAGAAAGAGGCAGAGAGAGAGAGAGAGAGAGAGAGAGAGAGAGAGAGAGAGAGAGAGAGAGAATGGGTGCACCAGGGCCTCCAGCCACTGCAAACGAACTCCAGACCCATACGACCCCTTGTGCAACGTGGGTCCTGGGGAATAGAGCCTCAAACCGGGATCCTTAGGCTTCACAGGCAAGTGCTTATCCGCTAAGCCATCTCTCCAGCTCAATCCTTGCATTTCTTAAGCATGCTAGTGGGTGCTTGCCTTATCAACACTCTTGAACTACACAGAAGTGTGTGGTGGAATCCTTTTATAGTGCATTCATGACAGTCTGAAAGTGTTAGTGACCAATGGCAGTTTCACAGTTGTTTTTGTTGTGGTGACTCAGCAGGAGCGATCCTCACTGTCAGAGTAGAGCTAAAGATCCTTCCTCTAGCAATGTAAAACCTAGCCCAGATCCTGCAGGAAATGGACAGAGTGAAAAGTCAATATTAATAAATTGTGTATATAAAGAGGCCCTTCAAGGGCTGGAGAGATGGCTTAGCGGTTAAGCGCTTGCCTGTGAAGCCTAAGGACCCAGGTTCGAGGCTCGGTTCCCCAGGTCCCACGTTAGCCAGATGCACAAGGGGGCGCACGCGTCTGGAGTTCGTTTGCAGTGGCTGGAAGCCCTGGTGCGCCCATTCTCTCCCTCTCCCTCTATCTGTCTTTCTCTCTGTGTCTGTCGCTCTCAAATAAATAAATAAATTAATTAATTAATTAAAAAAAAAGAGGCCCTTCAAAACCCAGCTCATAGTAGCAATCAACTTAATATGGGATGTGGAACTATGCTCCTTTTCTGTTAGCAAAGATAGTAGCTGAGCTCTTGAAAATTTCATTGTCATCACTGGAGGTGTCCTACTGTAATCTGTTATGTGGCAAATGGTATAAGAACAAAGTTTGAATAAAATACGCATGTCCAACGTATATTTTCAAACTTGATCATCGTTTCTAGTATTTCCTTCCACAATCCTTTGATTACTTAGGATGAAAATTCTTTTTTTTTGGTTTTTCGAGGTAGGGTCTCACTCTAGCCCAGGCTGACCTGGAATCCACTATGTAGTCTCAGGGTGGCCTCGAACTCACAATGATCCTCCTACCTCTGCCTCCCAAGTGCTGGCATTAAAGGCGTGTGCCACCACACCTGGCTTGAAAATTCTTTTAGATATTGGTTTGATTTGTTTTGTGTGAGGCAGGGTCTCACTATATAATCCAGGCCAGCATGAAATTCACTATGTGGCCTACACTAGCCTTGAACTTGCAACAATCCTCCTGCTATTGCCTCCAGAGTACTGGAATGACAGATGTGCATCACCATGCCTTATTGAAACATTTTTTAAATGCTAATTTGGAGAACCTTTTTCTCTGCAATATATCCGCTGTGTAAATCTGGTCATGCACATTTAAAAGTGAACGAATATTCATGGTTTCTTGGACTTGGGTGTTTGGAGAAGACGGTGGTTGTCTTTCTCTTTCTGTTTGCTTTACTGGTAAAACTAATACCAACTGGATCAGTAATCACACCCCCTCCTAACTAATTCTGCATTGATATCTGTTCCATACAAACACAAGCACTGGTATAAAAAATTATCAACCAGGAAATGTTCTGATTTTCAAGATTATCATTACCTAGTCACCCATCTACTGCACTACATCCCATTAAATTTCACTTGCTTCAGCCTCCATGAATTCAAATTAAAGTGATTAGATTTTGGCATCTACTGGGAATGAGTTTGCTTTCTTTAATTCCTAATTTGATCATGACAATTTTATAAAATCATTTTTAGAGAATTACAAAATGCCTATTACATTGTTCAATTCACCACATGTCATGACTGGCAAAGGCTCAGGTAATTTAGATGCTTGTGATTTTCTAAGTGGAATTATGCTTTTTAAACTGTACCCTGGGGTCCAAATCCACATTAACTAACTGGCAAAAAAATATATAGAAAATTTTATTCGTGGCAACACAAAAGGGCAGGATTGTGACAGGCATAATAAAATATCCCTTAAATGCATGCAACTGAGGTCCCCAGAGCACAGACCCAATTAGTGTAACTGTCATTTGTAAAAGACTAGTTTAACCACTGCTAGTTTGTCTGTCATTAGTTAAAAGCTAGTTTAGAAATACTGAGTACAGCTAAGAGACCTCACATATGTTCTATAGGAAGGCGCTCACAGAGATTTTTAGAAACACACACACACTCATGTTTGAGTGCTCTTTCCCTTCCCTTCACCCTCTTCCTCTCCTTCTGAACTTGAGAAACAAGAAACAGTTATATGACTAGGTCAAGTGGCAAATGCCCAGAATCCCAGCACTTGGAAGATGGCAACAGAAGAGTGACAAGTTCTAGGCCAACCTAGTCTATTATAGTACATGCTAGGCAAGCATGGGCTACAGAGCAAGTTCTAGTCTAGCCTGGCTATAAACTGAGACTCTGTCTTAAACTTCTCCCATCCCTTTAAAAGGCAACAGGACTTTCTCAATAATTCATGGGATGAAAAATGTACTGTCTACAGCCCATTAAAGTTTGATCTTCAAACTTTGTAACCCTAAAGCAACAAAATTGGCATGAAGGAGTTAGTGACAGAAGAAAAGGTGTTTTAGAAATGTTCCTTAAATATTGAAATATAAAATATTTAAAACATTAAAATATCTTTTCAAGAACATTTTAGACTCACCTGGGGAAGCTATAAAATTCCTGGCACCTTGAATGGATCACCTCTGACCAGTTACATTAGATCTCTGTGGGGAGAACTAGTTCTCAGTATTTTCTAACTTTCCAGGTGATTATGATGAAGTTGCAAAGCATTGTGATAGTTATTTAAGAACTTGCTTTATTTGGCATAGCAGTGTCCACCTAAGACATTTTGGTTCTTTCACCTTTTTTTTTCATTCAATGCAGGGTCTTACTCTAGCCCAGGCTGACCTGGAACTCGCTTTGTATTCCCCAAGCTGGCCTGAAGCTCACAGCCATCCTCCTACCTCAGTCTCCCAAGTGCTAGGACTAAAGGTGTATGCCACCATATTGGCTTCAAGAAGACATTTCGAAGTTATGTAAATGACCATATTAAGATAAGACATTATCACATAATACATTATGCAAATGGGAAAACAAATTGATTTGATTGACCGTCTTAGTGTCTAATGAATATGATCCGAAGCTTACATTTGCTAGCTCAGCAGTTAACATATACTTTTTTTTTTTTACTCCATTATGAGAAGGACTGGGGTGTAGAAAAATTATTTAACTATTTTGGGGAATGGCCTTCACTATTTAAGGTCATCACTAATACTGGCATCTAGTTGAATTCTAGGCAAAGGCTTAAATGCACCTGCAGGGAGAAAGTCATTGTTTGGCATTTAAAAAAATGAAGCAAATCTGGAAATGGATCATAGAGTTCTCCCTGTAGTCAAAATCCTTTGTAATGCAAGATGGTAAGACTTATTAGAAGAAAAGAGGTCCTCCTGGGTTCAAACTTATTTACATTCCTTAATGGTTTACTAGAATGTTGGGTATGTTCTTAATTTTCATCTTAAAATATTTAATTTAATTTTTATTTGAGACAGTGAGAGGGAGAGAGGCAGATGGAGATAGAATGGGTGATCCAAGGCCTCCAACCAGCACAAACAAACTCCAGGTGCATGTGCCACATTTTGCATCTGGCTTATGTGGGTACTGGGGAACTGAACCTGGGTCCTTAGGATTCACAGGCAAGCGCCTTAACTGAGAAGCCATCTCTCCAGCCTATCTTCTTCATTTTCTAAATTGTGCTAAGAATAGTTTCAAATGTGCAGAAAAGTTGAAAGATTTGGATAATGAATTTCATACCATCCTAAATAATGGAACAAAATTTTGTCATTTTGCTTCATCCTACCTGGGTTTGTGGGAATTATCAATTTATACAGGATATCTGTATTATGTATTCTACCAACATGTTACTTAGTTATCTTGATTATCAGACGTACTGTCATGGCACTGCAGCACCTGAGTTTAATCCTTATTTTAGTGAAATATTTCATGACTATGAAAAGAGAAAAAATAACCCAACAACTTTGTATCCTAAGATCTTAGGTAAGAATAAATTTTCTCTCCATGAGATTATGAAGAAGGAAGAAGCAATTTATAGAGGGTCATAAGAAGTGAACGAAAACATTACCTTTTCCTCACATATATGGAATCAAGATTAAGTGTGTGTGTGTGTACATATATATATGACATGAAAACAAAATGGGGGCTATTTTGAGGGGAGGAAGCAGCCCAATGAGAATGGGAGGAGCAGGGATAGGCAGAAAATATGAGCAAAGTACAAGGAATTTATATAGGAAAATGTTATAATGAAACCCATTATTTTATATGACATGCCAATTAAACAAAATTAAGAAAAAGCAGTTCATGGTAGTTTTGCAGTCACTTCTCAAGGTACAAAGTTTTGGTAAGCATCTAGGCAAAATGGGAAAGGTTTTAACATTGTGAGTGGGTAATATGAACAGAAAACCTGCTCTGATGTTATAACTGTTTGGTTTTATTAGTTATTGCTGCTCGTTTATTACTGAACATAATTTATGAGTAAAACTTTAACGTGGTATACAGAAAAGTTGGTAGGATCTAGGTTCCACCTGCTTACTGGGGGTCTTGGAATGTAATTTCTATCAGTAGGAGGGCTATAATACAAACATCTGTTGCTCGAAGATTCTAGCAAAAGCAGGAACTAAAATAGCGCCCCTTTTGTGTAACTTAGTGAATCAAACTCAGGGCTACTAGAGCTTGTATCTTGTTTTTCTAGCTGTGGACTGAAGCAGTCAACTCCTTTTGCTCTCCATCTTCCCTTACAGATAAAGACGATTTTGAGTGGCTTTATCATCAGGGGCTACTTGGGAAAGTGGACCCTGCTCATCAAAACGGTCACCCTGGTGCTGGTTGTATCTTCTGGTCTGAGCCTTGGGAAGGAAGGTCCTCTGGTACATGTGGCTTGTTGCTGTGGTAACTTCTTCAGCAGCCTTTTCTCCAAGTATAGCAAGAATGAGGGCAAGAGGAGGGAGGTGAGCCAGCTCCTCTTCTGGCAGGGGAGGTGTCTTCTTTGAGCCTAAACCTTGTTTTCCATTGCAGGAAGTCCCTAAACTTCCCTTATCCTGCTTTCCTTGTAGGTGCTTTCAGCGGCGGCAGCTGCTGGTGTTTCTGTGGCCTTCGGTGCTCCTATTGGGGGTGTGCTCTTCAGCCTAGAGGAGGTGAGAGGAGCAGCGTGGGCTGCCATGCTTTTCAGTGGTCACAAATCCGTGGATGATTGACAACCCAGAAGTATTGCCTTGTATTCCTGCAGTTCATTAAAGAGCCATCGTTTTCACTGTTACATGTACTCTCTGGCATTGTTTTAACAGTTTCCAGTATATCTTTTTCTTCTGAAAATATTTACACTATCTTTTGCTCATAACCAACTTAGCTTCCAATTTGGATTTGGAACGTATACAGATCATTGCAGGTGTTGGCAAGAATTTTCTTAAAAGACGGTAACTATGTTGGCTTCATGAGCTAGGCTCTCTGCCATGGCTACTTGACCCTGCCCTTGCAATGTGCCTGAAACTTTCCTTATGGACTTTGAAATGTAATGTGATTCTCATGAGTCACAAAATTGTACTACCTTTGAATGAATTTTCAGGTCATAAGTAGTCCCCCCCTTTTATAACAATTGTACAATGTGAAAATTAATTTTACTCATGTGATGAGAAAATTTACTTTCTGGGGCAGAGTTGACTTGTGGGCCAGGGTTTTCCAACCTTTCATCTATTTTGCTCTTCACAGAATCAAATCCAGTTAATTATTTTAGGAGGACATCTGTGTCATGAACAATATTATAAGTAAATATTGTTATCTCTGTCCTTGCTTTTTTTGTGCTAGGGTTGAATCCAGGGCCTAATCATATGCTCTTCCACCCAGGCACATCTCAAGCCTTTTCTTTTTCTTTCTTTTAAAAATATTTTGTTTTTATTTATTTATTTGAGAAAAGAAGAGAGAGAGAGAGAGAGAGAGAGAGAATGGGCATGCCAGACCCTGCAGCTGCTGCAAACGAACTCCAGACACATGTACCACCTTGTGCATCTGGCTTATGTGGTTCCTGGGGAATCGAACCTGGGTTATTTGGCTTTGCAGGCAAGTGCCTTAACTGCTAAGCCATCCACCAGCCCCTTTTCTTTTTCTTAAAAAAAAAATTTTTGATTATTCGCCATTAATTAACTAGTTAATTATCTAAGTATGGGAGACCAAATCCAGAGTCTTTCACATGTTAGACAGGCACTCTAGCACTGAGCAAAATTCCTAGCCCATCATTTCACTTTTAGGCAGTGGTTCTTTTAAATATGTCAGTTAGCACTTTTTGGTTACATTTAATCCTACACTGATGAAGTTATGGGTGTCCACTTTTAGTGTTAGATTGTGTCTTTTATGCCAAGTGTCAGCAGGTGAGTACCAATCCAAGAAGAAGGTTCTGAGCAGCCTTTCTCTGGCCAGGTTCTGATTTTCTATTTCTTTTAACCCTAGGTCAGTTACTACTTCCCCTTGAAGACCTTGTGGAGGTCATTTTTTGCAGCCCTGGTGGCAGCCTTCACACTGCGCTCCATCAACCCCTTTGGGAATAGCCGCCTGGTTCTCTTTTATGTGGAGTATCACACGCCCTGGTACATGGCTGAACTTTTCCCCTTCATCTTGCTTGGGGTCTTTGGGGGCTTGTGGGGAACTCTCTTCACCCGCTGCAACATTGCCTGGTGTAGGAGGCGCAAAACCACCAGGCTGGGGAAGTACCCAGTGTTGGAGGTCATCGTGGTGACAGCCATCACAGCCATCATCGCCTACCCCAACCCCTATACACGCCAGAGCACCAGCGAGCTCATTTCTGAGCTCTTCAATGACTGTGGGGCCCTTGAGTCCTCCCAGCTCTGTGACTACATCAACGACCCCAACATGACACGGCCTGTAGACGACATTCCGGACCGTCCAGCTGGGGTTGGGGTTTACACTGCCATGTGGCAGCTGGCCTTGGCACTGATCTTCAAAATCGTCATTACAATATTTACTTTTGGTATGAAGGTAGGTGAAGGGGAAGGCAGAGCGGGAGGGTTTGTCTTTCTGGGGACAACATCCTAGTCTCCAAATAAAATTGTGATTCTAAGAACAGGAACTGACCTGTTTTTTGAATGTGTTCTTGGACTTGACATTCCTTAAATCAATAGGACACTGTTCTCTAAATAAACAGCAAGCCTATGAAGTAGAGATTTTATTTCTATTTTCCATTTGAAGATGCTAAGTCTCTGAAACTACAGTGGCTTGATGAGACCTGTGGTTTGTGGGAGACAGAACTAGGTATCATTGCCTTTTCAAGCCAGTGGTAAGTATAGGCTTGCTTACCTCTTAACTGGGTGCTGGCAGGTTGTAGAGGAATAAAGCCCTAGTTGGGTTCCATTTGGATCAATAGGCACTCCTTGAGTATCAGCTATATCCTGGGCAATGTTCACATGTGAGAGGCACAGAGCCCAAAAAAGGGCTGCCACTGAAGAGCACATGGCTCTTGGAGAGACACATGCAAGGCCAGGATTCTGAGGGCCCATGAGGAGGAGCCTACACATTATGCCAGTATCCCGAAGGCACGGTGTGATTGCTCCTTGGCCTGGATGCAGCTGGGGCCATGGTACAGGTTCTTTGCACCAGTCTTCTCATGATGGCCGGTATCCTTGAAAGCAGTGGGTGATTACACATGCTTCCATTTTTGTACTAATGTCTAAGAAGACAACTTATTTCATTCTGTTTTGAAATATTCTGCTAAATGAACTCAGATATACCTCAATAGTCCTTCCTAAAGAGTTTGCCTTTTGTGTTAAGAATTTTAACTCATGAACATACTGGAATTTGATCACAATCCACTCCTATTGCCCTTTTTTGTCCCACCTCCTCCATTCCCATTCCTCTGAACCTCCTCTCTTTTCAAGTAGCCTCTGTTCTATTTTGGTGTCTCCTTTTTGCCTCCCTCTCCATTATCTATATCAAAATGCTGATGCCTTCAAATATTGTTCAGGTCTTGGGAGATAACAATATCTACTTTCAAATCATGAATGCTTTAGTCACTTCATGTCCAGAGAGTATCCCAAACTACTCCTCTCCACCCTGTTGTTCTTACATTCTTTCTTCCCCTTCCTCTGTGGTACTCCCTGAGCTGTGAATTGTGTGAATGACTCCTAGCGTGGAGTCATTATTGCTTTCTTTCTTTTTGTAAGACTATAGTATATTGTAGCTCAGGCTCTGCTAAATCCTCCTACCTTTGCCTTTGATCACTGAGATTACAGTTAAACACCACTGTTCCTGATCAAATTGATCATCTTCAAATTTACAGTTCATTATCATTAAGTACAACATCTACAGTGTACTGTGATCCACATCTCTATCTTGAGTCAGAACGTTTTTATTCTCCCAAAGAAGACTGCATTAGTTAATACTTCCTATTCCCTTCCCAACCCCCATATCCACTCATATATTCTCCATCTCTGTTCACTTACCTTTTTTGGACATTTCATATAAATGGAATAGCATATGTAGCCTGTTGTGTCTGGCATGTTTCTCTGGACCTTATGTTTTTCATGCTTCGGCTTCTTGGCCAACTAGTATTTCATTCTATGCATGTTTGGGTCACTTCCACCTCTTGGTTACTGTGAATAGTACTATTATTTCTTACTTTTTCAGAATCATTAGAATATTCATTCCTGCTAAGATGGGCATAGATTGATGAATTTTCACAACAAACACACATGTGTGATGATAACTACTGACGTTTGATATTTCTAGAAATGTTCTCTTTTTGTAAAGGTCTCGGAGATGGTAGCTTTTTAAGGCACAAGGTGGGTGGACTTTACTAAATAGATGACTGGCTGATTCTTCAGCTTTTCGCAAAGGGGTTTATTTTCATGTCTGAGGAAGATGATAGTACTATCTTTTGGAACTTGCTGAGAGTAGTGTACTTTGAAATTATAGGGTGTTGAATGACTGCAGATTAAGGAAGTGTAGACAGGAATGTTCCAAACTCTTGAAATTATACATGAAAATGGTGCCTTCACTATGGTGAGGTTAAAGGTTCTCTTCCATCCATGACCCCCTGAGTAGGCAGAAGCACAGATGCTGCTTGGGATCCACAAGCATTTGGAGTCTCGATGAGGTGTTACGTAGTGCATGTATGCTCACCAGATTATCAGTTACATTCTCATTGCTGTGAACAAACACTTGATCAGAGACAATTTAAGAAGGGATGGATTTATTTTCAGCCTACACTTTCAAGGGGAAGTTATATGGTGGGGAAGGCATGACAGAAGGAGCAGGATTGGTCACACTGGTCACAATTAGGAAGCAGAGGACAAACAGGAAGTAGACTGACCTATTGAACCTTAGGCCTACCACCAGTGACTCACTTCCTATTCCAACAAGGCTCTATCCCGTAAAGGTTTCACAATCTTCTCAAATGGCCCCACCTTCTGGGAACCAAGTGTTTAGGCATAAGCCTACAGGAAGCATTTCACATCCAAACCATAGTACCAAGTCAATTTGCGTTGAGCAAAGTAGAAAACTCACACTATCAACATCTTTGAATTGATACAGTCTGTTCTTTTGCTGCCCCTGGAAGTGTGGGTGCAAAATACTCTGAAATTTCAGCTTCTCAGAAAATGTGCTTCATCAGTCCCTTCTCTCTGCCTGACAGATATCTAGGCACCACCTTTCAAAGAAGGCAGTAATAACTTAAAAAGCTTTTGGGAAGCTCCGCCGTGATGTGTTTAGCTTCTTTATTTTTACCTGGAAGCAGGAGCACTGCAGGCTCTTCTTTTCCATTTTTCATGCTGTGGCTTGACATTTAATATTTGAAAGCCTGTGTGAATGGCGCAGCAAGGGGACTGAAGAGGCAGTGAGAGGCTCAGGTGACAGATGCTCACTTGGAATGTTATCTGTAGTGAGGCTTATCATTCTTTAATGCACAGCAGGCAAGGGGGCTGGCTTCTGCAAGAGAGGAAATGAAAGTGTCAAGTTGCATTCTCTCCAAGTCCACAGTGCAGACCACTAACTAAACAAATCCAATCACTTGTCCCACCTTTTCAAGCTGACCTGTTTTGGAAAGCTTTCTTCTCTGAGGTCTGAAGCTGAATGCAACATTGTGCTGGGGTGGGGGAGGGGGAGGGTTGTAACTTTCAGTGTCCTGGGACTGGGGGAGGGGGACAGGAACTCAGGTGGCTTTTCTCAATGTTCGCTTTTAAGATCCCTTCAGGCCTCTTCATCCCCAGCATGGCCGTAGGAGCCATGGCAGGCAGAATGGTGGGGATTGGCGTGGAGCAGCTGGCGTACCATCACCACGACTGGATCATCTTCAGGAACTGGTGTCGGCCAGGTGCAGACTGTGTCACCCCAGGGCTTTATGCGATGGTGGGAGCTGCAGCTTGCCTAGGTATTTCGGGTGTCCACAGGTGTGGATGGAGGGGGGGTGGGACAAGAATCTTCTCTTTTAGAGGATGGAAAAGAAAGAAGACATGGACTTGATCATTGGCTATGCCAGACTGTGCTATAGTAATAAGTAAACCTGATATCTCAATGGATTAGTGTGTAAATTTATGAGTTAGCAGAAGACTTTTCTGTTCAGTTGTTGCAGACGCAAGTGGCTGGAACCTCTGCCATGCTATATCTGTTCCTTCTGAAATACTGCTTCTCAGCCACGTGTGACTCTGCCTCCTTTGACCACTTGGGGTTAATGTCTGAAAGGACACCAAAATGTTCAGAGATATTTTTCCTTTTTACATCTAGAAGAACCACTTATAGTGGGTAGAATGCAGGGGTGCTGCTTCAATTGCCATAGTGCACAGGACAGCCCTAATAGCAAAAATGACCCAGCTCTAAATATCCTAAATATTGAAGTAAAGAAACTCTGGTTTAAGCTTATTGAATTAGGAGTTTTGAATAGTAAGGGCTGCAAAGCTGGGCTACTGTCCAATTTAACATTCTTAAGAATCTCTACAATTTTTTTAACTTATAGGATTGTTTCCTTAGTCAGAACCTGGATAACCCAGGCAGGATCCATTTGCCAAAAAAAGCACGCATGTGGCCTGGGTGAGCAGGTAACCCAGGGTTTCTCATTGGAGCAGAGCTCCCTGGTATTTGGCTGGATTGCACAGGACCTATGCCTGAGCAACATGTAGAGCTAACTCTTCAAACAAGTAAGAGGAGATCTAAGGTTCTTGTTAGAGGGCTCTGGTTGAGCTGTATTTGTGGCTGGTTAGCCTACTGGTTTAAATAAGTTGTGACTTCAGAACGGTTTGTGTTTGAGCTTTGGAATCTTCCATTGCAGGTGGAGTGACCAGAATGACAGTGTCACTAGTAGTCATCATGTTTGAGTTGACTGGAGGTCTGGAGTACATCGTACCCCTGATGGCAGCAGCCGTCACTAGCAAGTGGGTGGCTGATGCCTTCGGGAAAGAAGGTATCTATGAGGCCCACATCCACCTGAATGGCTACCCATTTCTTGATGTGAAGGATGAATTCACCCACCGTACCCTGGCCACTGATGTGATGAGGCCCCGGCGGGGAGAGCCACCATTGTCAGTGCTCACTCAGGACAGCATGACCGTGGAGGATGTGGAGACTCTCATCAAGGAGACAGATTACAATGGCTTCCCAGTGGTGGTCTCCAGGGACTCTGAGCGCCTCATTGGGTTTGCCCAGAGGCGTGAACTGATATTGGCTATAAGTGAGTAAAAACAAGGAGGCTTATTTTTCCTAAGAGACTAATGATAACTCTTGTTCCCCTAGGATCAACATAAAGGTAGCAGAAAATTTTCTTTTTCAAAACTTTTTATTGACATTTTGCACACATAAACATTATATGTTTTTTTAATTTTTATTTTATTTATTTGAGAGAGAGAGGGAGAGAGAGAGAGAGAGAGAGAATGTGCATGCCAGGGCCGCCAGCTGTTGCAAACGATTTCCAGAAGCATGTGCCACCTTGTCCATCTGATTTACGTGGGTCCTTTGACTTTGTAGGTGAGCACCTTAACTCATAAGCTAACCCTCCAGCCCACATTATGTATTTTCATCATAACCCCCCCATTCTTTTCTTTTGTCCCCCTTTCCACTCCCCTTTCTATTGAATCTCTTCTTCTCAACTAGTTCCTTTTCTATAATGATGCCATTTTTTTTGTCCTCCGCCATCATACATGACTACATGTTGATGGGCCCAATATTATGCAGCTCTCGTGTAGGCATTCATAATCACTGTGAAGTCATGGATGAAACAGCCATTTTGTATCTGGCGGAGAACATTCCAAAGCTCTCCTGTTGCACATTGTGGTGGTGTATGCTGGTATGAAATTGCCAGAGAGTTGAAGACAGGAAGATTAGAGAGTGTTCCTTAAGCCAAAGGCTTATCAAGCTTTAATGCAGCTCTGTCAGCTGGGGTCCATGTAAAATACTCCTGAGCTCCCTATTCATACTGCTGCTGCTGGTCCCGAAGTCACACTGTGAGGAACTAAGCTGGAAAGTGACTACCATGGGTGCAGGCAGCTACTAGAGCCCCACCGGTGCTAAGACGTATACTGCTGCTGCTGTTACTGATTTTTTTTTTTTTTATTTTGGTGGGGGAAGATGTTGGATGAACCTGAAAGGAAGGAATGCTGTAAGAACTGAGTTGACCTGGCAAAGCTTGTCTCAGAGACAGACTTGCAGGCAGGTTAATCAGCCCGTTTAAGTGGGGAATTCACTAAGCTCTGCACAAGTCTTTGCTTCACTATTTGATGTTTTGTCACGTTCTATTAGTTAGGGGGCCATATGGGTTACCAAGAAACCTCACTAGAAATTCATTCCTTGTGATTATGTTCTCCTACTGTTTGAACTAAAATCAGCCACCTTGAGGGGCAGGCTATTGAGTTGGAGTAGCAGAGAAAGGGAAGATGTTTAGGTAGGATGCCCCCAAGACAGGCTGTTTTGAGAAGCCATGGATGGCTATAATGGAAGGGAAGTGGGTAAGAGCTGTGGAGCAGGCATCAGAGGAGAAGCAATGAGTCTCATAGGAATAGAGTCCTGTGGACAACAGGAGTGGCAGTCTTGCTTCATAATCTGTACAACATCTCTACATTGCATGAGAGATGGTTCCATGGCACAAATCACACACAAGGGACAGTGATACTCTGTCTTATCTTACAGGGTATCCCTGCGGGTGATGCAGGGGCCTTCTTTTCCCTTTGTGACTGCATGATTTTCCCACTCTGAACTCTCAGTCACCAGACCACTGTTTCATCCTCTGGCCCTTAGTTTATATTTCTCAGGCATTTCTCTTCCATTTCTCAAACCTCTTCATCATGATAAATAGCTTTAAATATATTTCAAGTACCTTCTATCAAGGCTTTGCAGAAATTAGTTTAGAAAAGTGTTACTCTCTAATTTTCATGTTTAACTTCAAAGGAAAGATTGATCTTATATTTTAGGCATCAGGACACGTTGTTGTGTGGGTGCTCAGAGATGTCTCTTTATTACTGGTCCTGTTGGGGAAAAGGTACATGCCTTTAGGGGTACATGTTGCCTTATTAAAAATGAGATCTTTAGGGGTGAGAGAAATGGCTCAGTGATTAAAGGCACTTGCTTGCAAAACCTGATGGCCCAGGTTCACGTCCCCAGTACTGACATAAAGCCAGATGTGCCAAGTGGTGCTACATCTGGAGTTCATTTGCAGTGGCAGGAGGCCCTGGTGTGCCCATACTCACTCACTCTTTTTCTAATTGTTTCTTTCTCTCTGTCTCTCCAATAAGTAAATACATAAATAATATATAATATTATATATGTATAATGTTTAAAATTAAATCTTTTAAAAGTTGTTTAAATAGGGTTGGGATTGTTTTAAAATAATGTAATCAGTAACCTTTAAGATTTAGTCAGTCCCTAAAATCTTTTAAGCAAAGGTGGAAATTAGAAAGTAAAGTAACAAATGTCATAGAATCCATTTCCCATTGTGTCACTCCAGGCACACCTGCTAAGAGCCAGCTTACTAATTACCTGAAATCCATTACTATAATCAAGTGTAAAGCAGTAATTGGCATCAACCAGTTGGATAAGAAATTTCAGCTTTGCTTGCACGCTTACTCTCAGAAGCTCTGTTTGGAATGTCTGAAGAGGCACCATGCAGCGTAAATCATACTTCAGTGCTTTCAGTCAGGCCCATAACAGTGCAGAAGTTGCTACTTATGTGGGGGTGTTTTGCTGCGAGGAATCAGACAAGCTATTTTCCTGAGCCATGGAAATAGAATAGTCACTGTATTGTGGTGGAGAATTCATGATGTGTATTTGAGGAATTACAGGCCCATGTATGCATGCAGAATTAGGACATTAAGCATTTAGCTAAAAACTGTTCAATGCCAAGTTCACTTTTAAGAGAATTAGAAGCAGAGGTTCTTGCAGAATTGATCTAAAATAGTTATGATAAAAGAATGGTAAATGAGAGAAATAAGGACTTTTGTACATGTCATGTGCTAAGCTCACATGGAGCTTAAAATGTTTTGTATTCTTTTCCAGAAATTTGCTTTACTATTTTTTATGTTCCACATACAAAGTAATAAATTTCATCTTGACATATTCATATGTAGATGTCATTCTGTTTTGTTAGTTACAACCCATCTCTAGAATGTGAGAGCATAGCCATTGTCTTTGTTAGAGACTGCTAGTTAGTACCATCTGGGCAAGGCAGCCCTCTCAACCATCAAAGATTACTAGCCTCTTGGGCCTTAGGTGACTCTTGTTTAGATTATAGACATATGGACTTTTACCTGGTCTTACTCTTTGCAAACAGGAGGCTCCTTCTGTATTCAGCAGGCTTGGGCTCTTCTAGTCTAGGTTTCTGAAATTAAGTAACTAAGGGTTCCAAGTGGACTAAGTGGGAAACCACAAAGATGATTAAAGGGATGGAAAGTTAGAGCCATGAGGAAGAGTTAAAGGAGCTCTCAATTTCTTTCTTTCTTTCTTTTTTTTTTTTTTGGTCTGGTAGATGACTTACTAATGACTCTGTAGCATGTGGAAGATGCTTGCTTGCATAAAGGAATCTACATTGAGGACTGAACAGGAAGCTAGGTATCATATCTGCCAGATGAGCTCTGTAGGGATAAAGAGGTCTGGAGGGATTGTTAATTATTGGAATGGGGCTTGAGGAATAGTGATGCCAATTACATTCTGCTGAGAATATTTAAGTATATGGAGATCTAGATGTATGACATCTCTGTGCCTGAGGAGACAATATTTATTATTATTGTCACTATTTTTGAGGCAGAGTCTCACTCTAGCTCAGGCTGGCCTCAAACTCATAGCAATCCTACCTCAGTCTCCTGAGTGCTGGGATTAAAGTTGTGTGCCACCGTTCTTGGCAATAATAACTTATAAAATAGTGTTCTTTTTTCTTCTATGTAGTGTTTCCTTTCTAAGTCCTATCATGTTGGTTTTTACCACTGACTGAGTGATTGCTTCCAGTTTCCCACTTTAACATTTCTCCTTATTTATATCTGTCCTATGGAAGCAATTTCAATGAACAGGATGATAGAGTATTAGTTTCCTGAAAATAATTACTCTAATATTCTTAACCTTAATACTATTTGTGTTTGGAGATGGATCATTCTCTTCAGTGGGGACTGTGCTGTGCATTGTTTAACAGCATATTTGCTGCCTGTTAGAATCCTTCCCAGTTGTGTCTCCAGACCAAAAGTGTCTCCAGACATTACCAAATGCCTCATTTAAGAATCTTTGCTCTAAAACTACTTAGTAGCTGGATGTTTAGTTATTTTCAATCTCTTAAAGCCCTTAAACATACCATAGTATATGAAAATAATCTCATTAACATTGTATTAATTACTCTCTTTGCATCTGGCATGTGAAGTTGAATAACCTTCACAGGTACTCATAAAATGCTCACCATTTTTAAGGAGCTGTGTCCACTGAGACTACTTCTATCAAAATAGAACACTCTGCATTAAAAATATTTAACTGGGGCTGGAGAGATAGCTTAGAGGTTAAGTCTTTTTGACTGGAAAGCCAAAGGATCCCAGTTCGATTCTCCAGGCCCCACGTAAGCCAGATGCACAAGGGGGTGCATGCATCTGGAGTTCGTCTGCAGCGGCTGGAGGCCACTCGCTCACTTGTGCTCTCTCTGCCTCTTTCTCTCAAATAAACAAATAAAAAAAAATTTAACTGCTTATGCCTTCAAACATTCAAAAATGAAGTTTTAGTTACATATTTAAAGTAATACATATTTGTACAATATTGAAAAAAGTCAGAAGCCAATTGAAAAAAATCAAAAAGTCACTCTTACATTCTCACCACTACAGAAGGCCATCATGGTTAGTATTCAGTATTTTTTTTTTTTTTTTTTTGGTTTTTCGAGGTAGGGTCTCACTCTGGTCCAGGCTGACCTGGAATTAATTAATTAATTAGTCTCAGGGTGGCCTTGAACTCACGGCGATTCTCCTACCTCTGCCTCCCGAGTGCTGGGATTAAAGGCATGCACCACCACACCCGGCTCAGTATATTCTTTTCATGCCCTTTGAGTCTTTAAAACATTTTTGTAAGGCTATATTTTTTGAATAATTCAATTTAATTATTTGGGAGAAAGAAGCAGATATAGAGAGAGGATGGACACACCAAGATCTCTGGCCCTGCAAACGAACTCCAGATGCATGTTCCACCTTGTACATCTGGCTTCTGTGGATCCTGGGGAATCAATCCTGGCTCCTTTGGCTTTGCAGACAAGTACTTTAACCACTAAGCAGTCTCTCCAGTCCTGTATTATTTTGTTTTGTTTTGTTTTGTTTTGTTTTCTAGCATAAGCTCCTAAGAGTTCTTGAGGGCTTGTGAGTCAATTCTTTTGTAGCATGGGCTCACCCTGGTTGAGGAGTTGGCTTATCCCTTCACATTGGAAATGTTTTGTGCCATTATTCTCCTACGAGCTGGGGTCCAGAGATGTTAGTACACAGCCACTGTTCTCTAATCTCTGACATGTTATGGATTTGATGCAGGTCCTCTAGTGACCAATAGAAATTTCTGGTATAAACTGGGAATAGCAAAGAATTCTTTGGTTTTGCTTCAGTTCTCTAGATTTTGGCCTGTTCAAAATCTTTTTTTTTAACAATTGTTTTGTTTATTTTTATTTATGTATTTGAGAGGGACGGACAGACAAGGAGAGAAAGAAGGAGAGAGAGAGAAAGAGAGAGAGAGGGAGAGAGAATGGGCGCAGTTCCTCCAGCCACTGCAAATGAACTCCAGACACATGCGCCCCCTTGTGCATCTGGCTAACATGGGTCCTGGAGAATCGAGCCTTGAACCAGGGTCCTTAGGCTTCACAGGCAAGCGCTTAACTGCTAAGCTATCTCTCCAACCCCTGTTCAAAATCTTAACGTAAGTCTTTATAATCCAGTTTGAAAATTACCCAGTTTAACGGTCCTGAAGAGAACAGCAGAAGTTGTCATGGGGAGCACCAAGGGACACTACTCAGATCTCTAGCTGATGTCTGTGATCTGCCTAATGCCTCCTGCATGATGTAGGCAATGTTCTTTGTGACAAGCAGCAGTAGGGACACTGACATTTAGTAGACCTTCTCATCCATGCATGCATGCATGTTGCAAATATCTTTTGTGTCTCTTGTGGGTTAGGCCTGGTCGTGGCACTGGCAGTATACTGGTCAGCAAGAAATTCTTGAGTAGCTGTTAGAATCAGGACTTCTAACCCAGTCAAGTAGATCCAGAGGAAATATGAGCTTGCTGTTCATTTCAGCACCTGGAGTAGATGGTTTTTAAGAGGTTTGGCAAGCCCAAGCCATCAGTTCTTGATTGGGTTGTGGCTTGATCCAGTCCCGATGCTCAACCTGATTGTAGAAATGGATGGAAAACCTGCAATGTGGGACCTTAAGAGGATAAAGTTTGTAGAAATGAGCAAATAAGTATGTGCTGACTGTGGCCTCCATGCCCCAGTGTGTATGGACAGAACAATCTTGGATTAAAAGAGAAGCATCCAGTGTGTTGCTCACAGTTAAAAATTAAAAAAAAATATATGTATGTCTACAATTAAAAATATGTATATCTCTGTATGATATTTGTGATTGAAGCACATCCCATTTGATGTAACTAGATTTAACCTGACCCATATAATGTGCAGACATTTGCCCAACAGGCCCTCCATTTCTCTTTGCAACAGAGCCCCCCTTTCATACTCAGCCTGACCCCAAATGTTGCCAGTTTTCCATTAGAGAACTTGATTGCACTAAATGGCCTTAGAGGAGGCATTTAGAATTTTATTTTTTTCAAAGAACAATATAGGTGAATAGTAGTCTTTCAGAAGGCAAGAACTGTATTATAGAAACCAGGATTCATTTTAAGGCAGGTCCTGCTGTACATTTTTCCGAACCTTTTCCCATGAACCAAAAGAAAGATTAAAATTCCAACAGAAGGAAAATCGCCTTGGAGAAATATCTTGAGACTGATGGATTTATTTCATGTGTGACTTAAAATAGCCTGGGTTTCTAGCACCGCATTAAGCTGTATTTCTAATGAGTTCCTGTTACCCTACTTTTCTTCAGCTTCACATGGTTTTGCCTACAGACAGAAATAGACTAATTGCTGCCATAACAATTTTACTATCTTTCTTTGAGAAATCTATGAAATGGCCCATTTTTAAGAGAGGAGATCCAAAGAGTGGAGGGATGCAGCTTTTCTGGGGTTGTTTCTTTGGTCCCAAGGGTCATATTTGGGGCCTGAGCTGAGCTGCATTTCTGGGCTTCGAGCCTGAGTTGGTCTTATTGGTTTCTTATTCCTCTAGGATTTATAATGCCATTTAGACCAGTTGTAAGCTCGTTTGTAAAAAAACAATATATTAAGGTCACTGAGCAGCTAAATGAGGTTTCTTGTCACCACAAACTTCAGCCTGTTATGAGGTGAAGGAGTGAAATGCAAAGGATCCCGGACCCTGGGTGGTTTGGCATGCTCTGGAGTCCAGGGGAAGTAGTGAACACCTTCAAAGGAGTCGTGTTGGTTGGGCCCATATTTTAAGATGTTGGCAGTGAACATTCTGGTCACAGCAGGAGGGCATCACACACCATTTAAGAGAGATGCCAGTTTCACAGATGTTTGCCTGAAGCCCTTATTATAATGGTGTCATTTGCCCTCTGAACTTTTCTTCTGTGGGATTCTGGGATGGCATGTGAGGGCAAATGGGGGCTAACCAAGTGAAGGACTTTTGTGCAGTTAAATGATCCCATTCCCTCCCATTCTAGAAAATGCCAGACAGAGGCAGGAGGGCATTGTGAGCAATTCCATCATGTACTTCACGGAGGAGCCCCCTGAGCTACCAGCCAACAGCCCACACCCGCTGAAGCTCCGGCGCATCCTGAACCTGAGCCCTTTCACAGTCACGGATCACACCCCCATGGAGACGGTGGTAGACATCTTCCGGAAACTGGGTCTCCGACAGTGCTTAGTGACCCGGAGTGGGTGAGTAGCCAGGCAAGGGTGGAAAGAATGTGTGCTATGGCTAGACTTGAGAGAAAAAGATGACGGAACACATGGTGTCTTTCCTAAGTGTTCTAAATATAGGCCCAACAATATACATGGAGTGTACCATCTCTTGACTGAGGATGTTAATAAGTCACGGTGAATGTATCAAGAAGGAAGCTTTGGAACTTCCAGCAAAGGCAGCGATCAGTATAGCCTGGGAGGCTTCTAGGCTATCTTGAAGTCTGGGCTCAGGCTGAAGGTACAGTCAAAGGTGAGGAGCTAGAGAAGAGGGGCTTTTTGCTTTTTTCCCCACTAGGCTTAAGGAGAAAGTACAGCCAATTCTGCTATAACATGTCTTATGCGCTCCTCAAAATCACATTGTTACACAAAAAGCAGAAATAAAATAATAAGACTTATGGGAAATGGCCTTAAATGCACAATTCTCAAAAATTTCATCACTGATACATTTTAAAAAGAGATGGGAGAGTTGGATACAGTGACACACAACTTTAATCCCAATACTCAGGAGGCAGAGGTAGGAGAATCATGATGAGTTTGAGGCCAGCCTGGGACTACAGAGTAAGTTCAAGGTTAGACTGGGATAGTGTGAGTTGCTGCCTTGAAGTAAAAGCAAAAAGAAGGGAGAGAGAGACACACACAGATGGGAACCTAATAATCACAGTAGGTTTATACATTTTACATGAGTTCATGGTTAAGACATACATGAATATGATAGTAAAGGTCACTTTTCCTTGAAAAGTCCTGAAGTTGACTGTGGAGTAGGCATCTGAAGGGCTACAGTTTGTGAGTTACTTACTGTGAAGGGGTAGAAGGAGGTGAAGATAATTCCTCACAGGAGGCTGCTTGAATATGAGTCTTAACTCATGAGTGAGCTGAGACCACACATGGGTGGGTAAGGGATGTGTATGTGTGCACAAGTGTGTGTGTGTGCACTTTTCTGAGCTCACTTGTGTGCAACTTTCTGTGTTCCCTTCTTTCTCAGGAACGAAATCAATGCAAAGCAAATGCAATACTCATACTATCATCACACTGTTCTCTAATATGTCAACCTGTTTAAAACACACATTTGTCCCATGAACAGTACTGGGAAATTGGGGCATTTGATAGCCTCATGGTGTCATCTCTAAAATTTTGCTTTAGGATGTCATAGACCAAGAAAATAGCAACACAAAGATTAAAGGACCATGACTGTGCACAAGGTGTGTTTCTATTGAAAACCATTCTTTGGTCTCAGAGTTGTGCCCCAAGTTCAACAGCCTCAAAAGCTTGAATGGAGAGGGTTGGACTCAAGCAGGTTGCCAGAAACCTAGGTCATCCTTCTAGGCTGGAGGCTGGTGACAAGGGAGTGTTCTATAGCGTTGGCACTCAACATAGTTATTGCAATTACTTTCACATTGCTAAACAAACACCCAACCAGAAACAGCTTCTGGGAAAAAGGGGTTTATTTTAGGCTTACAGAATCCAGGGAAACACCATCAGTGGCATAAGAAGCTGGCTCACTTCCATAGATCCAAGCACAAAGACATCACTGAACAGCCAACAAAAACAACAGCCAGAACTCAAATTACTCTTTACACATCTTAGGACTAGACTTCTAGGTCTGTTCGCAGTGACATACCTCTTCTCCAGTAAGACCCCACTCAATTTGCCAGCTTAATCTTATTAAAGAAAATGCCCAAGCCAGGCGTGGTGGTGCACGCCTTTTATCCCAGCACTCGGGAGGCAGAGGTAGGAAGATCACCATGAGTTCAAGGCCATCCTGAGACTACATAGTGAATTCCAGGTCAGCCTGGGCTACAGTGAGACCGTACATCACAAAAGAAAAGAAAGAAAATGCCTGAGTGTATGGAGCTATGCTTTCAAACCATCACAGTAGGTTAGGCCTTTGTAGAACCCACAGGCTGAACTTTCCAACATACTTTACATTTCTAGAGCCAACACATTCTAATCTAACAGTTCTCAACAGGGGGTACTTTGTCCCCTGAGATCTAAGGGCAATTTGAGATGCTGCAACTGGAGGGAGAGGTGTTACTGTTGTATAGTGGATAGACACCAAGGATACTGCTAAAGACTATGATACACACTATTGCTCCTACAACAACAAAGCCTTGATAAAAATGTCACACTAGTGTCATAATTGAATGCCTCTGGTTTGGATGTCATGTCTAATTCAATAATCACTTCTATTCAGTTGATTTCATTCCAGCTGGACTGGTAACAAGGGTTCAACAAGTGCATTTACCTGCAGAATTTGTAATGGGTAGGACAAGGTCCTACTTGGTTCTGACTGCAAACCCTCAAACTCACTGTGATGACCTTGAACTCTTGATCCTCCTGCCTCCACTTCCTGAGTGCTGGAATCAAAAGCATGTTTACATGGGGCCTGAGATGGAGGGCCTGATGCCTGGTAGACAAGCACTTTATCAACTGAGTGACAACCCTAACCCATAACTATATTTTAAATGAGCTTTGTGGTTTCAGTGTATATATCAAAATGCCCCTCAGGATTCCCATGCAGGTGAAATTCACTTTTATGCCTCCCCCAACAGAGGTGCTGGATCCTGCTATTTGGGGTAAAACCTAAGAATGTACATTTTAACAACCCTCCCCCACCATAAGGCAGCTGGTCTGGGGTTCCCACTTGGAGAACCATATAAATGAATTTTTGCATTTGGGTTTAAAGTGTTCCACATAAATACCACTGTGATGACCCATGCTATCTCAAATGTATAGCAATTTCTCCTTTTCTCTAAAACAACAATTCAATGTCAGTTATCACTGGAATTTCCAGTTCAGGCAGGAAATTCTGCCCTTAATGCCCACTCACACCTCATGGAGCCCCATGAGGTTTTCCTGTGAAGATCTGGGTGCCGAAATTGGCTCCGAATGTTCTGTGAGAAAACAAACTCTCCCTCTCTCTGGCTCTACATATTTTAAACAAACACAGATGCTGATACGTTAGTGCTGGCAAGGGATCCTTATTTGTGGGGCCTTTCATCTTTCTTTCCTTGGGCTTTCAGCCAGGCAGGCCAAGCTTAAGCCAGCGTGTGGTTTCGATGCATTCTCTCCCATATGCCTTCTCTGCTCTGATGGCTGAGAGCCTGGGCCTATCTCTTAACCTGGTTCATCTGCAGAGTGTCTCAGAGCCTGGGGCCCAGGGTATTGGCAAAACCAGACTGGGAATCAGAGACTCTTCGTCCCCCAAATGCACATGTCCAAGAAGCCTCCATGGATTAGGTAATGCATTTGGATGATATTTTTATGTATAAAGGTTCTAGAAAGGAAAAAGCATAAAAACAGGGGAGATGGTTTTAGATTTCTTCTGTCCTTGTTATAGGTGGTCCACAGGGGCCTGGACAGTGTTGATTCTCAGGAGAGCTCAGCTGCTCAAGTCTTGGTCATAGATATAGCCAGTTGTAATTCAATAATTTGCTTGAACTGCTACCCAAAGAGACTGGAAGTTCAAATCCTTGATTTGTATCAAATAGGACATTTTACACCACTCACAAATCCTGCTGGATTTGATGTTGCCTCCTTTTGGGTTGGCATTGAGCTTTCTTCTTTTGTGAGGATTACTTCCCAGGCTAGGTCACCATTGAGGCTCAAACCCAAGACATCTCTTGAATTAATATTTCCTTAGTACTATTATAAACAAGCTAACATTTGGAATTTAAACTTGCATGACTTAAGAAGAGGTTTGCAGAACTGTAAATGACAGATTTGGGGTAGATGGTGGGCAAATGGAACTGGTCTCACTACATTGGCCCAGAACTGGTCTTTACTGATCATCCTGCTTCATCCTCCCTGCAGACTATCGGCCCATGTCATCATATTTGGCTATCCCAGATCTTTTGATTCTGTCTCTAGGATAAAGATAAGGAAGCAAAACCACGGTTGTATAGATACAGGAAGGTTGTGTGTGTGTGAGTGCATGCACATGCATGTTTTAGTAGAGTTTTCATTCCTTTGCAAACAGTAGTGGTCATATTTTCCCCCAAAGAGATGTTGACATAATCAACATTTTGCTGAGCAGCCATTTTGGCTGGGAACTAGAGAAGGTTAAAAGGGGTTTTTACAAAAGTGGCTTGGGATTGTAGCTCAATGATAGAGCACTGAGCTAATATGCACAGTCTTTGATTCCATCTCTAGCACCAGGAAAATAAAGTGTTTAAATAAAGGCTTATGGGGCTGAAGAAATGGCTCAGCAGTTAAGGCACCTACATGCAAAGCCTGACAGCCTAGGTTTGATTTCCCAGTAGTCGTGTAAAGCCAGATACACAAAGTGGTGCATGCATCTGGAGTTCTTTTGTAGTGGCTGGAGGCTTTGGTGTGGCCATTCTCCCCTCTCTCTTTTATCTCTCTCTCTCTCCTTGAAAATAAAATGTAAAAATACAACATGCTCCTCCAGACACAAAATGGCTTGCATATCCATGACCTCACCGTGCCTAACACTACCTACACAAGACCATCATAAGAGGAGGAAAAGATCATGACATTAAAATAAAGAAAGACTGATTGAGATGGGGAGGGGATATGATGGAGAATGGAATTTCAAAGAGGAAAGTGGGGGGAGGGAGGGTATTACCATGGGATTATTTTTTTTTACAATCGTGGAAAATGTTAATAAAAATTGAGAAAAAATACATAAATTTTAAAAAGTCTTTTGTACCCAATGGTTCAGGCCTGTCATCCCAGTTACTCAGAAGGCTAAGACAGGAGAATTTCAAGTTTAAGGCTTTCTGGGCTACAGAGTGCTTTGGCAGCCTGGGCAACTTAATAAGATCCTGTCACTAAAGCAAAAGTCAATCTAGAGGGTTTGGGATTGAGCTCAGTGGGAGAGCATTTGCTAGCACATATAAGGCCCCATGTTCAATAGTCCCTAGTGGTATAAACAAAGATGCCTGGAAGTTTATCATCTGCTAAAGAACATGGGCAGAATTCAGGTTAAGTGGCGTCACTCCAGACAGGTGTTCTGGAGGAGGTTATGCATGAGCTGCGTGTTCCAGTAAAAAACAGACAGCTGGCCGGGCGTGGTGGTGCACGCCTTTAATCCCAGCATTCGGGAGGCAGGGGTAGGAGGATTGCCGTGAGTTCAAGGCCACCCTGAGACTCCATAGTGAATTCCAGGTCAGCCTGGGATAGAGCGAGACACTACCTCAAAAAAAAAAAAAAAAAAATAGATGGCAGACTAAGCTGAAGGACTGTGCACTCATTGAACATTATTTGATGTGGAACCTTTGCCACCATCTAAGAACAGCAGTGAGTGCTATGCCCCTGTGGGCCTGCCCATTCATACCTGAGGTGATTTTGCTCCTGATCATGGCCTGCTTAGGGACATACTATAGGTATAAGCTGTGGCCTTATAACTTTTCCTTTTGAAAGAATATTTTAAAAAATCCAACATGTGCAAGTATGTATGTTTATTTTTTCACTTCCATCTCCTGTTCCATTGCCCTTCACTTTTCAATCAAATCTTCTGAGCGGAATCCGCAAGAGCATTGTTTTGTCCTTTCTTCCAGTCATTGTATTTTAGCGTCTGAATGTTGAGTGGACTTTGACAGTCCCTGAGCCCCTACCTTTATTTTTACTCATCCTTTTCTTTTGCAGCTTTATTGAGATAATTCACATACCCTCCAATTCACCTATTTAAAATGCATAATTCAGTGGCTCTAGTAGAAAATGGGTCATGTTTCTATCAGGACCACAAGTTCAGAACGTTTCCATTGCTTTATAAAGAAAGCTTGTATTCCTTAGCTGTCACCTCTTGTAATAGTCCTAGGTAACATCTAATAAGCTCTCCATCTGTGTGGACATGAGACATGAAGGTTGTCATATACTATGTGGTCTTCTGTGACTGCTCCTTCCACTCAGAGTAGTATGTTCAAGATTCATCTGTTTTGAGGTATATATATCAGTACCTCATTCTGTTTATGGCTGAATGGTATTTTATTGTATGAATAGACCAGTTTGTTCGTTGTTCTATTGATGGATATTTAGTTTGCTTCTGGTTTGGGGCTATTATGAGTAATGCTGTTATAAAAAAGATTCATGGACAAATTTTAGACAGGCATACACTATTTTTTAGGCAGATAACCAGAAGTGGCGTTTTCTCAGTCATGTGGTCACTTAATATTTAATTTAATCCTTCTTTCTGTCCTCCCAGTTTTCCATCCTCTACTCCCTCTCTCCTTTCATCCCTCTCACTCTCCTCCCTTCTTCTCTTCCTTCTTTCTTTTCCTCCTTTCCCCTTCCCTCCTCTTTCTTTCTTGCCTTTCTCTCTCTCTTTCTTTCTTTCCTTCCTTCCTTCCCTCCATCCTTCCCTCCTTTCTTTGTTTCTTTCTATGTATCATAGAATGGCTTTGAACTCACTATTACCCAGGGATGATCTTAAACTTCTAATTCTTCTGCCTCCACCTCCCAAGTGTTGGGATTACATGCCAGATTTATGCAGTGGTGAAGATCAAGCCAGGGATTCATGAATGCTAGGCGTTCACATTGCTTCTTCAGCCCAACTATGCTCCTTTCTATTTCCAGAACAGTTTTCATTACCCTTAAAAAATCATATTCCCATTAGTAGTCACCCCCAATTCCACCCTCCCTGTATCAACAGTCTAACAGTAATCTTTCTATATTCATAGATTTGTCTAATCTGAACACTTCATATAAATAGAATCATGGACTCTGGCCTTTTGTAATTGATTCCTTTCACTTAGGATTACATCGGTAAGAGTCATCTATATTGTAGCATTTATTACTACATTTCAATATCTAAACAATATTCCATAGTATGGAAGCTCCACATTTTCTTTTTGCAGTTCATTAAGTGATGAATATTTAGGTTCTTTTTGTTTTCCACATGAAGATATGAGACCCTCAGAGGTAAAACACATTGTTTAAGGCAGAAGGGAATTGTTACAGAGCCAGTACCATCTGGCAGCCTTTAAAGTGTCCCATTTATTTTGCCACAAATGGCTACCAGATCCTAGGAGCTATGCTAAGATGGGACCATTAAAGGCTGTTGGTGGAAGAACCTGCCAGTTGATCCATACTCCAGAGTAACTAAGTGTATTCCATATCATAGTCTCTCAATAAGATATAGGGGAGCTGATTTGTGGCAGTTGGAAGCTATGTGGAATCATGTCCAGGGATGTAGTCTTAGAGTATTAGACAGCTGTTCAATGAAGTATTGAGACTATAAGACCAAGTCATGGGATTTCCACAGTGTATTATATAGTCCTCACATATAGAGTCACTCTTCTTTGAAAGCTCCCAGTGTGGCTGATAATGCATAGTGACCCTTTGTTATTGTGATGGGCTCACTGAGATTGCAGAACTCATGTGGGAATGGCACATGATATTTCAGGGTATCCTCATCAATGCCTAGAATATAGGTTGGTACCTTTAAGTTTGGACCATGCTCTCAATAAGGGATGATTTTGATCCCTACCCACAGCAGAAACTTGGCGGTACCTGGAAAAATTTCAGTTGTTACAATCGAAGGGCAGCAGTGTGCAGGACAACTCAAACCCACAAAGAACGCTCTGGCCCCAGTCGTCACTCATGTCAAAGTCAAGAGCCCCAATGTGAAGCCTTGCTGGAGCAGTGTGGGGTGTCCCTTAGGGCCCAAATGGAGCGTCTTTGGCTACTTCAGTGTAGAGGGTCCTCACTGGACATTTCCACTTAGCTTTATATAGTGGCCCCTCATAGCACTAAACCTGCCTCTCCTTGTTTGCTTTGAAAATTAATTAATACCAGAGTGAAAACAAAATATACCTGACCCCAAGAGAAAAGCACTCTTCTTTTCTTGGGCCTACAAGCCTCGGACATGCATCTGGCCTTGGCTGTGGCTCTCAGCAGCACTAGTGACACAGAGGCTTTACTGATGTTCCCATCCAACATAGTGATTGCCCAAGTACCAGGTAATAGTGCCCTTGAGAAAACTGCTACCTCTGATTGAATAAATGCAATGGCCCTTGGCGTCCAAGCCACAGGCAAAATTAAAAACAAACAAACAAACAAAACAAAACAAACAAAAAACAACTTTCTGGCTAGAGAGATGGGATAGCAGTTAAGACATTTGCCTGCAAAGCCAAAGGATCCCAGTTCGACTCTCCAGGGCCCATGTAAGCCAGATGCATAAGGTGGCTCAGGCACCTGGCATTCATTTGCAGTGGCTGGAGGTCCTGGTGTGCCCATTTTCTCTCTCTCTCTCTCTCTCTCTCTCTCTCTCTCTCTCTCTCTCTCTCTCTGTTTGTCTGTCTCTTTCTCTCTCTCCCTCTGTGTCTCTTCCTCTCTCAAATTATATATATATATATATATATATATATATATATATATATATATATATATATATATATATAATTTTCATAAGTTAAAAAACTTTGTATTGACAACTTCCATAAATATAGACAATATACCATTAGCATAATCCCCTCCTACCACCCTCCCTTTCCCCTCCACAAGAGATCCCCTTCTTCTTTCTATCTAGCCTCTCTTCTATTTTGATACCAATTTTTTTTCCTCCTATTATTCTGGGCTTGTGTAGGTAGTATCACCCACTGTGAGGTTATGAATATCAAGGGCACTTCTTATCTGGAAGACAGCACTGCAAACACTCCTCCCCTTCCTTTGGCTCTTATATTCGTACAGCCATCTCTTCTGAAATGCTCCCTGAACCTTGAAGAGTGTGATAGCAATGTTTCATTTAGTACTGAACACTCCACTGTCACTTCCAAGCATTTTGGGGAGTTTTAAACACCAGTGGTCAGTGTCATCTGAAAAGAGAAGCTTCTTTAACCAAAGGTGAGAGGAGCATTAATATATGCCAGCCTCATTTTCTT
Organism: Jaculus jaculus; assembly: GCF_020740685.1. NCBI lineage: Eukaryota > Metazoa > Chordata > Mammalia > Rodentia > Dipodidae > Jaculus > Jaculus jaculus. The sequence goes on along the minus strand of NC_059125.1, from coordinate 16,293,870 downwards.
CAGTGGGACAGAGATGGACTCAGCAGTCAGTGGCACACATATGTGGCAGTGGAACTTTTCTGCAAAGAAGTTGTGCATATCCTCTTCTGTGGAACTATTCCCTTCAGTTGGAGGCATGATTTGCTACTATGGTTTGTATTTAATTAAACTTTTCTTTATTTGAGAGGGACAGTGAAAGAGGCAGATAGAGAGAAAGTGAAAATGGGCAAGTCAGGGCCTCTAGCCATTGCAAACGAACTATACATGCATGTGCCACCAGATGCATGTGCATCTGACTTAGGTGGGTCCTGGGGAATTGAACCTGGGTCCTTAGGCTTCTCAGGCAAGCAGCTTAACTACTAAGCTATCTCTCCAGCCCATCCCATGGGTTTTTATTTAAGTAATTGATAAAATAATAAATCAAGGACTGACATGAATGCTTGAACAAATGGGCACTGTATCATTCAGGGAGCAGTGTTTACATTCCAGCGTTTGTGAGCAGTGCTCCCTGGAGGTGTACAATGTGAAGTTAGCACTATAAAAGAGACACCAGCAAGTGGCATTACTTTTATATCTGGAAAGCAATGGAATTTTGGAAACGTCAGTGATTTGTATGTATGAATAGACGTGAGTGTTATACTTTACCCACCCAGTAAGATAAAATTAAAAGTAGATATTTTTTTTATTTCTTTTGAGACAGGATCCTACACCATAGCCCAGGCTAGCTTAGAACTCACTATGGAACCCAGAATGTCCTTGAATACACACTCCTGCCTTAGCATCCTGAATGTTCAGATTATGAGCATGTACCAATGTGTCTGGCTTCATTTGTTAAAATACACTCCACTTGAAATTTCTTTTGGTGTGGTCAAGTTTTGAACAATTGTTTTCATAGCCCTTTTAAAAGTTGAAGACAGTGTGCCAATCATCTTAGGTTTATTATTTGTGTAATAAACAAGCCTATGATATTCATGGCTTGAAATAGTAAAGGTTTATTTTTGAAGAAATGCATTGTGGCACATAGCTATAGTCCAAGTACTGGGAAGGTACCGAGGCAGGAAGAACAAGAGTTTGAGGACAGCCTGGAATACATAGCATAAAAAGTTTTTTTAAGTTCTTTTTTTCTTTTTCTTGCGCATCACACTAGTCATTCAGAAAACCAGGCGAGAGTTCTTCTCCAGCTCCTCTGTCCCTGGCTGCAATGTGAGGAGAGAAGGATAACAGGATGTAAAGGAGATCTGGGAGTGGCTTCTGTCACCTTCACCTATCGACCTTCACCCCACACAACCAAAGGGAAGCTGGGAAATTTCACCTATCCTTAGCGTCAATGTGGAAAAGACACCAAAGCTTTGGGACAGGGACCAATCTGTATTTCTAGGCTGACATTTTTTCTGTCTTTTGTTTCCACTCCAGGAGACTTCTTGGGATCATCACAAAAAAAGATGTTCTGAGACACATGGCCCAGATGGCAAACCAAGACCCTGAATCCATCATGTTTAATTAGCAACAAGGTGGCAATTATTTCGAGAAGACCACTGACTATATCATTCTAAATGAAATAATTGTATAACACGATCCAAATGAAAGACCATGTTCTGGGGACAGCAGAAACAAAAGCTTTGTTTAAAAGGAGAGGAAGATAGACACAATTTTTTAAAAAGCAAAACCATAAATAAGTAGGCATTTTATAGCTATAACCCCTTATGAGTTCCAAGTGGTGTTTCTTAATGAGTTTACTAAGTGCTGCAGGGGCATGTGGGAAGGTGTAAACGATGTGGTTTACCCAAGGACACAGAGCTCCTTCACGATGTGGTTTACCCAAGGACATAGAGCTCCTTCACTCACATAAACTCCTTCACTCAAGGCTGATGTTTGTAACTTTGGAGCATATGTGAAGATTTGAGGGCCCCCCAAAAAACAACAACAACAACAAAAGGCATATCAGCATGCCAGTGTCCTGATTTCATGGTACCTGAAATTTTGCTGCTATGCTAGTGAGTCCTACAGAAGACACTGCACTTCCTTTGCTGGAGCAGAAAAGGAAAGGAAATGGAGTTGCCTATGGTGGAAGCTGCAAGCATATCCCAGTGGGTCAGCTTCTGACCATATCATTTTTTTGCTCTTGTTCTCAGCCTGCTGTTTTGCTGGTTTTGGAGCCAGCATCAGAGGAGCCTGCCATGATGAACATGAAGAAACCATTTCTTTGTGAAAGAAAGACCAGTCCCTTGGGATGAGAGGAAGAACTATAGGAGCATGTAGTATTATGTGGACTTTCATCTCATGCAAGGGGACAAAGATTTATTTTGAGGGAACACACACATTGATTGGTATCCCGATTGCATCATTTATTTATATTATTGCTTGTGCATTCTTAAATATTGATCAGTGTAGCACTTTCTGTGGATTGTGGCCTGTGTGTTTCCAGTTTGCTGTAGTGTGTTTGAATTTCCAAGCAGCATGTATAAGCGTCGATACCAGCAGCCCAATGTTTCTACTTATTTCTCCTCTCAGGTCTTTTCAGATATAGCCATGATGAGGGTGAGGCATAAGAGTTCTCAGTGGGAGCTCTTCCAAATGGATTACAAGAGAAATACTAAATTGATTCTAAATCTGTTTCATTCTCTTCTCTGTAGGATGCAAAATGTCCAGTTTTAAGGCCTAACTGTGTAGTTTCATACTAGCAATCACAGCATAGAAAGGACAGGGTTATATTTTATACAGCTAATTTAATCATTGGGCATCTTTGTATTTGAACTTAATGACACTTAATTCATTGAGCCAGCACTTCTGTCTTTTCTGCAGGAAGGAATTTAACCATTTAGGTCTATTTTGTGATGTATATAAGGTTTATGTCACTTTGTCTTTGTCTCTCCGTTTTCTGTGAATCATCCTCACCCTTTGTCATCTCATTGTCATTGGGTATTGATGTAGCCAGCACATGTGCATTTGAGTGTATATAACAGAAATCCCAACTGACAGACTGAATAGGAAACCTGGGAGATGGTCACCCTGGGACTCTCCAAACTCTAGGTATTCCTTCTCCATCATCCTTTATCCTCTGTTTTTTGGCTGTTGGCTTCTGATTGTAAGATGGTTGTGAACTGTTAGGTATTATGTCAGCTTGGTATGTGGGAAGAGGGAAGATAAGGTGAGTAACAAGATACAATCAATGTCTATGTCAGAAAAACAGAGCTTTCCCAGAGTTGCTCAGCATGTAAACATTAGTTTAATTCTGTCACATAGTCCCATTTGTTCTATGTGAATCTGGGAAGGAACACTATTAGCTAGGCACAGTACTCTCTGAATAAAATTTAGATTGTCTTAATATGGAAAGGGGTTGGTTCTTGGGAAGGGGATATATCTGCCATATTAAATTACATCATTGTATCTCTGTCACCGTCTTTTGTGTCATCCCGCCTCATTCTTGACAATTCTTCCAAACTTTCTTCCAATATTTTAGCTTCCTATTCCTTGTCTCAGATTTGACCTAGAATCCCAAACAGAATCCACCATTTATAAGTCCTAAGAAAAATCTTCTTTTTCAATAAAACCTAGTTGCATGTAAATTTCTATGAATTTTCTAGTTATAAGAAATACATATTATCCAGAACCAAAAATTCTAAGTTGGATTATGCTGACAACTGTGGAAAACTACAATTCCATTTATTTGTTTCTATAACTAATCAGTCCCCTCCAAGGTCATATCAAGTAGCCACTTCAATGTGAAAATATCTAGATAATGGTAGAGAACTTGAGTTTGGATCTAAGAGTGAAATTCACTATCTTATTCACAATCTTTAAGTAATACATCCTATTTCAAGTGAAGATGAATTGTCCTGGAGTATAAATTCTAAGTCTGAAAGATTGTTTCATATAGTTCCCCTCTTATTCCCAGGTGGCTTCTCTCTCAGCAGCCCTGTAATGGAAAGGCAGCATTAGTCATAGAAGGACATCTTATTATTCAGAAGACCCTTTTAGTGAAGCAGGTAGCTTCAAAAATAATGTAAGACAGTGAAAAGATAGCCAAATGTCAGTGAAACCACAAAACTGCTTTCTAATCCAGTGGAGGAAAATTAAAGGATAAAGTGACTCTGGGACAAAGTTACTTATGGAGGAACTGGAACACTGTACCTTTCTCCCCAGTGCTTACCGTAGACATGTCCAGGAACACAGAGAAATGGTTGAAAAAGTGGCATAACTGAACTAAGCCAGCCTTCTTTCCTACTACAAATTGATCTGCTCCTATTCAGATAGGCAGGCTAATGTCAAGGATAGGGAGCTATTGTGAGGATTGCCACAGTGAATGGCCGCCCTCCAGGAAGCCCATTGACTAAGGTCTCCTGCAAGCTCCCTGGGGAATATACTTGCCTGTTCTTTGTCATTCTTTCTTGTGAAAGTACACAGATAAAGGACTTTGATGGCATTTTCTGTATCCCAGTGTACAGCTTCCATCATTTAATGTAGTGATCTGATAGAACTGGAAAATGGAGGTGAAATAAACATCTTTCAGAATAGTGTTTGTTTTTCTCTTTTCCAAAACCAAAGAATTTAGGCATTTATAGAACTTTCTGGATTCTTTCTAAAAAAAATTCTTAAAAAGAATCTAGAAACACATAGTGGAAAAAGAGTTATCTAATGAGTCACATCACCTATTTGTTGAATTTCCTGCCAATTACTAAGGAAATAGGTGGTAGGAAACCAAAGAAAAGCTATCCCCAAAATGACATTTTTCCCCATGTAGCCCATGAGAATATAGATGTTCTTATTGCTTTTACGGACAGACAAATGCTCTAGAAGGAAATCTTGAGTTCTGCACTCACTGTTTCTTACAATCAGTCAGTCTGAATGTTCTCTGCTCAGCACTTCCCAAAGACCTTACCAAAAAGATGTGTAAACAGATACATGTTGAACCCTAATATGTCACAGAAACTGGAAATGTGAGAATAGTTTGAGAATGGATTACCTTAAATTATCAACATGTGCAAATTCTGCTTAGTACTCATTATTGGATCTTGAGCAGGGGAAGATGAGAGAGGCTTACAAAAGAAAGCTATAGACTTGCCATGTAACTGCTACATTGTACCTTCATTTAGATGTGGAACAGGAGGCATTTTTATCAGATTCAGCTTCTAACCTTTGACATGATTTACACGAAAGGCAGCCTATGAATCTGACTTGGGAAACATTAACCAGATCTTATTTTCACCAGCACTGTAATAACTGTTTATTTGCCATCCTAGGTGTGCTGGGAATGAGCCTATATGTGACTTTTATGAGATATATTCACATTTGGTATTGGAACAACCACATAGCAATGTGTGTTTTTTTTTTAATTGTAACACTGTGTAAACATTGGCACCTTATTAAAAATTAAATGTTTGAACTCTACTTTTTAAAATGAAAACAAGCACAAAGTCCTCCACAGGCCTGTTGTAATGGAAGATATGCTGATTTCATAGCATATTTCTACCCAGAAGGTCCTCCACACAGCTCCTGGTGATGGTTGCTGATTCATCCAGCCATATTCAAGATCCATGTTTAAGGTTATTATGCATATTATGATGTCAATTTGGTTGGCTTTAAAATCCCTTGTTCTTGGGCTGGAGAGATGGCTTAGCAGTTAAGGCATTTGCCTGTGAAGCCTAAGGACCCAGGTTCAATTCCCTAGTACTCATGTAAGCCAGAATGCCATGGTTGCACATGCATCTGGAGTTCGTTTGCAGTGGCTAGAGGTCATAGTGTGCCCATTCTCTCTCTCACCCTATCTGCCTCTTTCTTTCTCTGTCTTTCAAATAATAAATAAGTAAATAAAATCCTTTGTTCTTAGCTGAGTAGGCAATGGCCAAGTTAAATTCAGACTGAAGTTCTAAATTTCCAAGGATGGGGCATGATCACTGTGTTGGAAACTAGGGAGTATAGCTTGGCCTACCATTCATTCATTTCTTTTGTTTGTTTGGTATTTTTTGTTTTGTTTTGATGTCACTCTAGCTCAGGCTGACCTGGAATTTACTGTGTAGTCTCATGGTAGCCTTGAACTCATGGAAATCCTCCTAACTCTGCCTTCCAAGTTCTGGGATTAAAAGTGTGTGCCACCACACCTGAGTTCATTTCAGGTTTTAGTTTATCAAATTTTCTGTGTTACTTTGGGAACCAGAAGTGCTTGACTTGTGTCTTTCTCCACTAGTTATTTTTAAATAAAGCTTTTAACTTTAAGGAAAATTTTAAAAAGGAAGAAAATAAACTAGAAGAGCTGCTATTTAATATGAGCAGTGAGAGGAGCCTCTCTGATTAGGGGAGGTTATCCTCAATAGAGAAGACACCTAATGCAAATGTACAACAATGGCAATAAGCCGAGCTTGCTAGGTAGGGTCTTGCCAGCAGTGGATGACTTTGGGATATGCATGGACTGGAGCAACAGGATTAGTGTGAAGACTGTTTCATTTTCCTACTTGAAGGAGAACAGATAACAGATTCCTTAAGATCTTGAAAAGCTAGATAAAAACCCAAAATTTATAGGAGTGATATAATTGGACTTGTGTTGTCCACAAACCATTCTAGTTGTTGGACAGTGAGTCTGAAAATCAGGAGTCTGGTTATATGAGTAATGATAAACGCTTTTGCTAGGTGAATTCTTGAATAAAAGATGGACTTCCAAGGAAAAGCCAATAGACTTCTGGGTAGACTGGATATAAAATGGTATAGCTCAGGTACTACTGATTGAGATGGAATATATAAGGAAGGCAACATATCTAATGTTGGATATGTTGTAGGAGAGATGTTGGTTAGACATTCAAGTCTGGTGTTTAGAGGATTTGGTAAGGTTAGAGATGAAAATCAAGCCATCGGTAGGTGAATGGCACTTAAAACTAGTCCTGAAAACTTCCTAAGTATAGTTATATCCTAGCAGAATATCAGCATTGAGTTTTCAGGAAGTCACACCAATGCTGGATGCCCACAGGACCACACTTGAATTCTAGCTTTATCAAATCCTAGCTGGGTGACATTGCCAACCACATTGAATCTTTCAGCTGGGTTTCCATATCTGAAGAGTAAGCTGCCACTCTTCATTAGCATGGCTATGATATGTAAACGCAATAACCACTGTGAAGTGTTTGGCATGAAATATGACCATACAGAATGGTAGCTATTATTTTCTTCCATCTTACAACCCTCTCATTACCTTCAATTGGAAATTCATTGTGTGTTGTTAAAGATCATGTATAACACATTAAGTATACAACCCCCCCCATCAAAGTAAATACAGATTTAGGTGGTCAGCCGCCCCATTTTTCAACTCTTATAATCATTCCCCACTCCAAAATAAATTGTCCCCCAAGCAAACAAACCTCAAATTTATATCTCTTAAGAGTTCTCAAAAAGCTTCTTGCTGGTTCCATAATCATGAGAAGTTGTAGAAAAAAAAAATTGGCAAAAATTCCATTTCTCTGTAGCACTATATTAGCTTGGGGATAAACCATGCATGTGAATACTGGGCCATTCACTTGTTTGAAATTTTGTACGAGAGTTCTCAAAACACATCAGGGTGTATAGGTTTCTTATTCAAACAACATAAAATTCAGTACTCACTACACTTCTACACAGAGAAATAAATATCTCCAGGATAGTACTAATGTAGAGATAGGTCTGTTGGTAGAACTCATGAAAGAATAAAACCTTTGTAGGCCTTTGGATATTTCCCTTTGATATGATATAGTTAAAAACCAAAAGGGGAGAATAAACAAACAGGATTTGTCCCAAAGGTGACAACCACACAGTCTTACTTGTGAAGGCTTAGCCGGAATGGCCTTGCAAATAAAAGTCTGGGGCCTGCATGAGCTTCCTGGGTTTTGGTAGATTGAGTGAGGAGCAGGCTTCCATCTCTGCCAGGGGCCATGTGCATGGTGCTGGCATGCCTGTACCTCAGCTCTTCCTCAGTTCATTGGTAGTTAATTGGCTAGAAAGAAGCTATGTGAAGGCAGATAGGGAGCTTCTATTTTTGGCAGTTTCTCAACATTGCATTTCATTAAAGAATTTTTTTTTTTTCCCTTTCCGAATGAGCAATAAGCACAGAGCACCTTGTGGGGATTTCCAAACCCCTTTAGTCAGAGTTTGGCTCACAGAATGAAGGGAGCAATTTATATGTGATTCCAGTGCTTGTTATGGAACACATTATTTCGAAGATTAAACAGCCGCCCTCAATCCAAACAGATTCTGTCAGAGAAATTGAAAACACATCCATAAATTCTCAGCCTGCAGGCTGCCTGACGGGCCGTGTCCAGAGAACGCTAACTGATTCCCATTTTTTTTTCTTTGGGGCTCCGTGTTCATTTCACACACACATTCTCAAGGCTTCCACCTGCTTCCAGCCCATATAATCACAAGTGGAAATTGGAGCTAGCTCTCTTTTGATGAACAGGTTTCCTTTTCTGCCATTTCTCAAACTTCAACCTGTTCCCAGAAAGAAATTTCCAGGAATGACTGCTGGGTGTTTTACAGGATCAACACGAAACTGGGAGGTGCCGAGCCCAGTTGCTGCCTGGGCCAGAGGTCTCCGCGGGTTTTAAAGAGGTGGGAGCAGGGATATGTGTGGTGAAGATTCATTGTCACAGCCCCTACAGGAAACAGTGGCTCCGTGGCATGATTCAAGGTATCAGGGAGACAAGTGGATCCCATTCACTAACTGGTAGTAGGAACACGGAGATACCGGAAGTCTTCTTGTTTTCTTCCTAGAGTTTCAGCTGTGTATCCTAGCAGAAATGAATTCTCTTTAGTGGACTGCAACCACACCATGTGTAGGGGAGAGACCTTTCTTCATGTTCCATCATCAGTGGGCCTACAGTACACAGCAAGTGCCAGTCCATAACACAGAACCTAGCTGCACCCAGATCTGTGTGGGCTGAATCTGCTTCTAACTTACTCAGGTAACTTGTGCACGAAGTCAAGTTGGAGAAGAGCCACTTACCAGGACAGGGATCCAGATACTCTTGTGAGTTGGCTTTCAGCTGTAAGACCCCACATTTTCAAAGTTTTTCCCTCTGTGATGACCACTGTAGTCAAGCAATCAAAAAAGCATATCCCAAGAGAAATAAGGCAGAGAGAAACTTGGTGGGAAGACTTGAAGTCCTGTTTCTTTAGCGTCTCAGTGCCTAGATTTTCCTCTTACGTCTGCCAGGCTACATGATGCTCTCTCAGTGATTCTCCATCTAGGTGGCAGGAGGAAGAATGTGTGTGTGTGTGGGGGGGTATGCCCACCAGATACCAGTAGCACCAAGTGCACCTCCATTTTTAACAACCAAAAAATGTCTTTGGACATCACTAAATAATCTGGGGCGGGAAGGTGTTACAAGCCCCCTCCCCCTTTCTATTCTCCCAGAAAGAAGTGTTGTGATTTACAAGGCATGTGTCCAAAGGGGCCCCCTTTCCATGCCACTTTGGTGGATTTTTCATGGAGCTAGGTGAAGATCCTTAGTGTTAAACAAAGAGCCATGGAGTCTTAGTGCATTTCAAGGCTGAGGAGCAAAGGGCCTCTTGCTGAGAACCTACAAAGAACCTTGAAAATTGCAGCAATCGCCCAACACTTGGCTATTTGGGGCAAATGACTTTCACTCATTTAGGTGATCACTCTATCTTTCTTTTTCAGTTCTGTTCCCCTCACAACTCGGACCCATACCTACCAAGCATAGAGAGAAATTATTCTTTATTATTCTTTATTTCTTCTTTTTTTTTTTTGGTTTTTCAAGATAGGGTCTTGCTCTAGCCCAGGTTGACCTGGAATTCACTATGTAGTCTCCGGGTGGCCTCGAATTCACAGTGATTCTCCTACCTCTGCGTCCCAAGTGCTGGGATTAAAGGCGTGTACCACCATGCCTGGCTACTTTTTGTTTCTTATGTCTCATTAAAAGGAATCATACTTGCTTCCTTGAGTCTACCTTGACCAGTTTTCTATTTGTATTGGCCATATAAAAAAGTGGACGGTAAACTCTCAAACATGACCACATTCAGTCAGCAGTACCTGTTTTGATAGATCAAATTTACTGGAACACAGCCTCAGCCATTCATTTTGACACTGTCTATGGCTGCTTATCTGTCTGGTTTAGTCAATGTCTGCTTTTGTGCCACAGTGGCCGAGTTAAGCAATTGCAAGACATCTGGATTGCAATCCAAAACTATTTATTAGGTCTTTTTTTGGTAAAATAATAATAGTAATAATAATAAATAAATAAAACCTTGCTGGCCCTTGGGTTAAAATAAATTGGGGGTCACTAAACCATTATATAGCCACCAAAAATAAGTTCACTTTCTTATGCAGGGTGGAAAATATGAAAAAAAATGTCTGAAAGAAAAAAAAGCAAATGAGCCAGGGGTTGTGGCTCATACCTTTAATCTCAGCACTCAGGAGGCTGAGGTAGGAAGACTGCCTAGGTATTCAATGCAATCCTGGGTTACAGAATTACACCCTGGTTACCTTGGGTGAGAGAGAGACCCTGCCTCAAAAAAGGGGGGGACTGGAGAGAGGACTATGTGGTTAAAGGCACTTGCTTGCTAAGCCTTCCTGCCCGAGTTCAATTCCCCGGTACCCCCATTAAAGCCAGATGCACAGTGGCACATGTATCTGGAGACTTTTTGCAGAAGCAAGAGGCTCTGGTATGCTAATTCTCTACTTTTATGTTCTTTCTCTATAAATGTATTTTTTAAAAAATAAGCAAGGAGAGACAGTGTGTGTTGATGAAATAAAATGGATTTGTCAAAATTGTATTGTTCTGTAAGTTTTTCTTTTAGATAGCATGTATCAGAAATATTAGCCTTGGGCTGGAGGGATGACTTAGCAGTTAAGGTGCATGCCCAAAGCCAAAGGACCCTGGTTCGATTCCCTAAGACCCACATAAGCCAGATGCACAAGGTGACACATGCATCTGGAGTTTGTTTGCAGTGGCTGGTGGCCCTGATGTGCCCATTCTTTCTCTCTTTCTCACTCTCTCAAATATATAAAACTTAAAAACAAATAAACAAACAAAGAAAAGAAATGTCAGTCTTTTGTTTTATTTGTGAGAGAGTAACTTACTTTGTAGCCCAGGCTACCCTGTAACTCAGCATGTAGTTTGGGCTGTCCTTGAACTCTACTTAATCTTTTCTCGGCCTCCCAAGTGCTAGGATTATATGTGTGTGCAACCATGCTCGGTGAAATAGTAGTCCCGATTTCAATGTTCAAAAGGTGTTAATGACCTCTGGTGGCACAGGCCTGGAATCCTAGCACTCGGGAGGCTGAGGAAAGAGAATCACCATGAGTTTGAAGACATTTTTGCCTTCCATTGTAGCCTAGGCTACAGAGTAATGCCCTGTCTCAAAACAAAACAAAACAAAACAAAAAAAAGTTATGCTTTCTGCAAGGGAAAATGACACCTAACATTTGAATAGCACTGAAAAAGTACAAAAGAGACATTTCTTTATGTTTATTGTTTTAAGAGACCTGTATTGTAAGAATTGCTATATATGCCTTTCAGAAGGCAATACTGAGGTCCAGAGAGATGAAAGCATAGGAGGATTATCTGTGGAGATTTTACAGAATACCAGTGCCCTGGCGCCTCAAGATTGAAGTGAAGTCCATTTTGGATGGGGTCTGCCATCAGCTGTATCAAAGGTGGCTGTGTGATTCTGAGAACCTCTGGGGTCCAGGGCCTTGCCAAGTTGATAGAACTAAGAGGCTGTCTGTTTTGAGGGAACTTAAACTGAACTCTTCTTGGTGTACTTCAAATCCGGAAATGTGTTCCTTTAACATGTCAAGCCACCTCAGCTTGAATTAGTGCCTCAATCTTCCTGGCTGGGTTAAGTGTTGCTTAGAGCATAGTCTTCCAGGCAACAGCACCAGGATCCTCTCCTCTAGAAATTGGTCCAAAGTTCAAATCCTTGGCATTACTCTGGGCCTAGTGAAACAGAAGGTCTGTAGCCAGGCCCATCCACCTGTTTTTTTTTTTTTTTAATTATTTTTATTTATTTCTTTGAGAGTGACAGAGAAAGAGGCAAATGGAGAGAGAGAGAATGGGCATGCCAGGGCCTCCAGCCCCTGCAAATGAACTCCAGACGCGTGCACCCCCTTGTGCATCTGGCTTACGTGGGTCCTGGGGAGTCAAGACTCAAACCGGGGTCCTCAGGCTTCACAGGCAAGCGCTTAACCGCTAAGCCATCTCTCCAGCCCCCATCCACCTGTTTTTAACAAGTCCGCCGACTGGTTCAGAGGCTGCTGCAGTTTGTGACCCACTGGCCTAAGGGAATGGGAAAGGGAATAGATGAGTGCAGACGGAGGTAAGGTGCTAAAACGAGCACCCACACACATGTGCATGCACACGCGTCCATGAGCATTTGTAAACACACAGCTGGGGAAGGCCCTCTCTCTGGAAAATTAGCCCGGGAGGTGGAGGGGCGGAATGGATGTGAGAAGTGATGGAAAAAGTCAGAATCGATGAGGATCTGGGACAGGATGAGGAAACTGAGGCAGTGCTCCAAGGCAAAGGAGCCCACTGAGGACCTGAGATGACGATGTGCAGAACAGATGTGCTCCTTCGCTGTGCTGGCGGTTTTGTTGTTGTTTCCTTTCACTTCTGCTTTTAAAAGATTTTTTTTCTTTTTTCATAATCAAGCACTTTGCAGAGATGAACATTCTTTTGTGATTAAATGTCCCCCCTTCTTCTTCTTGGAGTCCAAGTCATATTCGTTGCTTGGATTTGATCCCAGGTGCTCCTTTTTCATTGCATTTTGTATTCAACTGCGTTGCCATCCCCTTTCCAGGGAGAGAGCTGGCCCCTAATCACTACAGTGCTTTCCCCCTGCAGCTGGGACTTCAAAGGCCCCAGAAGTCATACTGTAATGTGAGCTCCAAATTGTCCCCGAGAGGGAACACAAACAGGCATCTTCAGTCAAAACTCCTCTTCAGGGGGGCACATCAGTGTGGCATGGGGGTGAAAGAATGCAGCCTTAGTCCCCCTTCAGCCTCCCTGCCCAATACGTTGCCATTGCTGATCTAAACACCATATCAAGACCTACACACTGCAAGGCTATGCATTAGCTGCCTAGAGCATAGGGACAGTCGCCTGTGCCCGGTAAATAATGTTTGTTTCGAGGAAACACTTACACCACCAGCTGCCAATGGGAGAAGCAATGCAGAAAGCAGACTGACATGGGAAAGTATAAACAATGATTACAGGCTTCACAAAGGGGCTGCTGGTGGATGAAATCTCATCATCTGATTTGGGTTTTGGATTTGTAATTACCAGACCTAGCAAATAGGACTGCAAAGCAGATGCTCTCTCCAAAATGGGTGGAACAGGAGTCTCCTGAGGGTCTCAAGTCTGCACTTTCACGTTCCATTTGGGCTCCACAAATCAGTAAGAGTGGGCCCTGCTTTACATAGTAGCTTCATTTTAAGTTCCAAAGCACAGTCTCTGGAAGCAGATGGGACAACCCTGTGTTTTTATATTTATTTTTCCTTCAGCCTGGAGCTATACTTAATGTGGATGTTGTAACGGTGACAAAAAACGAGAAATTTGCTTTGTCAAACTGATAAGCTTTTCAAGGGCAAGGAGCTTCAGGTGAGTTCAAGCATTCTGTATGTTGATGATGATCCGTGCTTGGTTGTGCTTGGTTCTTCAACTGTGAGCTTTTACTATAAATCCGGAAAATCATCCTGGAATAGTTTTCTAAATTTGTGAAACATATCCCCAAACAGACCCATCTGCCATTGTGTAAAATATCACATGGAACACTAGGTGTTTAGAGAAAGTGGATATTGGCTTGCTGTCACATGGCCTTAGACAGGCTGCTTAGTTGAGAGGATGAACGTCCAAAGAATGAATATGAAAGTGGATCCTGAAGACACTCTGTTAAGTGGCATATCTTTGATCAAACTTAACCTGCATAAGGAGTGTGGCCATAGACACTAAGTGCTCAGGATATCCATGCCAATGACTTTATTGAACATGTCACATCAAAAGAAAACAAAAAGGCACACTGACTGGAAATTTCTTTTGGTGTTCATTGTTGAGAGAGAAGAGAAATGATTAAATTTCAGTATTTCTGGATTTGGTTACTAGATGCTCTCTCTGTTTCAAATATAATAACTGTATATGATTCTGCTTTACTAGAAAAAGATCCAAGAGGTACATTATATGACCAAACCTGAAGAAAATAAAAAAAATATAGCTACATATTGAGAGAATATGATCATCTTTTTGTACTATATACATATATATATGTGTGTGTGTGTGTGTGTGTGTGTGTGTATAATTGAAAACTTCTATACTTACAGACAACAAACCATGGTATCTCCTTCCCCTCCCTCACTTTCTCCTTCATAACTCTGCTCTCCATCATATGCCCTCCCTCTCTCCATTAGTCTCTCTTTTAATTTGATGTCATGGTCTTTTTCTCCTATTATGATGGTCTTGTGCTTGTGTAGCTGTTGCTAGGCACCATGAGGTCTTGAATATCGAGGCTAATTTCTACCCAGACAGTTGTATGTAAGGAATGGTACCCTTCCTTTGGCTCTTACATTCTTTCCACCACCTCTTCCGCAATGAACCCTGAGCCTTGGAGGGTGTGAGATGCTTCTCTGCTGGACACTCGTCTGTCCCTTCTTCCCAGCACTATGTTGCCTTTTGGGTCATCCCAGTGGTCATCGGCATCTGAAAAGAGAAGCTTCTCTAACCTGAAGTGAGATTAGCAGTAATATATGAATAAGAACATTAAATGCAGTGCTTTCAGGGCAATATTTGGTGACAGTCATATATGCATTTATCCAGACAAGAGCAGGCTTTATACCCCTAAGGGTCATGACCTCCCTTGCCATAGGCTTTTGATTAGCTTTTCAGTACCAGGCACTTATTCCTCCCATAGAGCAGGCCTTCAGTCCAATTAGAGAGCAGACATGCCATTATGGCACTCGTTCAGTCAGTTGGTCTGTGTGGCCAAACTGGAGGCTTCCAGTGTCCACTGTTTTCACTGCTTATGATTTCAGTGCAGCTTTTTCCAGCTTTCAGTTGGCTGGCCTATAGGGAGAAGGTTTTCTGTTCAGCACCAGCTTGATTTCTCAATGACTTCACCGCTCTGGCATGTGAAGTTTTCAACAACAGGGTCTTACTATCTCTTTCTCACAGGAAAACAAGGGTCTTGGCAATAGCGCCTAATGTATTGGAGGCAACAGGGACCTCCTTGGCCAACAACTCACTGGAATGTATCCCATCCCTGGCACTGAAAATGTTCTAGTAACAACCTAAGGCTTCTGGATGTGCCATTATCCAAGAAAGTAGATTTTCATATGTCTTATTCAGAATATCTTGAATTTTGATTGGCCTCTCCCTGCCGCCCTTCTTTTATACAATCTCTTCCCCCGACCTCGCTTAGGCCTTTCCCCTCCCTGTGATCTGTTCTTCTACTTACATATATACAATACCATCCCCTTAAAACCTTCCCTTTCCTCCCTCCCTTACAGCCTTTTCCTAGCTTATGGGCTTTCAATATATTTTCTTTGGTTTCTGTGTTGAGTAGTTCAATTATAACTTGGTGAGGAGAGGTTTTTTCCAGGTTTTGTCTGTTTGGTGTTCTAAAAGCTTCTTGTATCTTCATTGGCATTTCCTTCCCAATTTGGGGAAATTTTTCTTCTATGATTTTGTTGAAAACAGCTACTAAGCCTCTGGATTGAAATTCTTCTCCTTCTGTTATACCCTGAATTCTTATGTTTGATCTTTTCATAGTGTCCAGGATATCTTAAAATACCCATTCATACCTTGCTATTAGCTTGTCTTTCTCTTTGTAGGACTGTATTAGGTCTGCCACTTTATGTTCTAGTTTAGATATTCTGTTCTCTCCTTCATCCATTCTACTGGTGAGATTTTTCACAGAGGTTTTTTTTTGTTTGTTTTTTTTTTCACTGACTTAATTCTTCAGAGGTACAATTTCAGCTTGATTTTTCTTCAGTATTTCTATTTCCTTACTCATGTCTTATAATGGCCTCTTTATTTCATTAAACTTGTTTCCTATGTTCTCTTTCAGAAGTTTGTAGTCTTCTTTAATTCCTTTGTTTTCTTCTTTGACTCCCCTCATTTCTTCCCTGATTTCGTTGAGCATAGATACCATCATTTTCTTGAAATCTTTGTCAGGCATTTCATCTAAAACAGTATCACTGGTGATCATTTCTGATGGATTTATAATTTTTTGTGGGACTATATTGTCTTGATTCTTTGAGTTTCTTGTATTATAATGTAGCCACTTTTGCATCCTGAATTGATTTGATGCTTGGGTTTTCTACTTATCTTCAGTGTTCTTAGATGTGTGCTTAAATCCCTCCCTAGGCTGGTTTCACGTGACTCCTATGCCACCATCTTACCCAGAAGTCCATCATCTTTTTTTTTTTTTTTTCAAGGTAGGGTCTTACTCTAGTCTAGGCTAAACTGCAATTCACTATGTAGTCTCAGGCTGGCCTCAAATTCACAGTGATCCTCCTATCTCAGTTTCACGAGTGCTGGGATTAAAGATGTGTTCTACCATTGCCAACATCACCTTTAATTAATTAATTTAATTTATTTTATTTTTTGAGGTAGGGCCTCACTCTAGCTCAAGCTGATATGAAACTCACTGTGTACTCTTAGGGTGGCCTTGACCTCATACTCCTATCTCTGCCTACATGGTTGCAGGTCACCAACCAGAACAATTGCAAAGGTAGACTCCAGGTTTGTAAGCAAATCTCAGGCAGGGCACTGTTTGCAATATGACTCTGAAAGGGTTAAGAATTTGCCACTTCAGGAGTTGGGGAGATGGATTAGTCAATAAAGCACTTGCCAGGCAAGTGTGTACCTTAGAGTCCTCAGAACTGTTAGAAGCTGTGATGCTAGCATCTGTATTCATAAAGAACCTACTTTGGGAAAGAAAGCGGAGATAGGAGAATCTTTCATAATCTCATGGGCAAGTTAGCCTGGTGAATGTACTGGTGAAGAACAAGAGACCCTGCCTCAAATAAGGTGGAAAGCAAACACTGACACCTGACATGCTCTTTTGAGCACCACACACATACTGTTGGCAAGCACATACATTCACACACCACAAAAAAAAAGGTAGGGAGTGGGGAGGGAATTAAACAAAAGTTCAGACAAAATGAATCCATTCCATAGAAAACCTCATTCTGGTTAGCATTCTGTAAGATATAACCATCAATAAAGAGGGAGGAGGCATTCTGGACATAAGATGGCAAAAGATTAACTTTACAACTATGGACTCTGGCTGGTAAATCCTAGACCCAGAGTTGGGTTGCCCCCCACAGTGAGCTATTAGCCAGGGAGACCCATGAGGTCCCCAATACAATGTAGGCCATTGCCAAACACTTGATTACCTGCTAGTGCTGAAAGTTAAGACCATATTATAGAAGATACCACAGGCTGTGGTCACAGGACATTGGAATACCATGCTAGAACCTAAAGGGAAACTAGCTCCCACCTAGCTAGCCCTCATAGTGCTGGAGAACCCTATGGGAGCCACTGGGGGACAATGGCCATCAATAGCATGAATAAGCAGGACACCTTTCAGACTATGAAATCAACCAGTTGGACAAGAAGTATACACTTGTGCAATAGTTGCCTCTGTGGGTAGCCAGCTGTTCTCTTTTTGGACATCAGGCCCACTCAGCGGGAAAGAACTCATACCTGGTATTTGAAACCAAGTAAGAATCCCATGATATGAAAACTCAGACTTCAGAGAGACATCCCCACTGATATCTGGACAAGAAAAATCTCTCAAATAAATTTGTATAAGATCTTTTACCCAAGCTGCCCTCACTCTTGATTGGAGAATCTTTTTTTATTTTACAGATAGTAGAGAAAATGAAGGAAAACCAAGATTCATCAATAAGACAGGAAGGTAGCAGACTGCTCATGACAAGATGTGCCACCTCTACCATATCTACCCAGGCCCAGGAAAAATTGCAGAGGAGGGAATTGGCAACATGAATATTGCTCTTACTGCTAGCCTAACAACCAGTTCCAGGATGATAGTGACAGATACAGTGATCAATCAAAACCTATCAAAGCAGAAATGCAGAAGCTACGGAGAACTGAATAGTAACCAGACTTCCACAGGCCTGCCGTGGCTCAGGGAACGTTGCAGAAGAGGTGGTGGAAAGACTGTAAGAGCCACAGAGTAGGTAGGAATACCCTGAGACACAGTCCCCCTATTACCCCAGAGGGATTGATTGAGGCCTTCATGCCCCACAGTGAATACCATAACCCCACTAAAGGGGGCCTTCTCAGTAATGGGCACTAGGGTGAGGGGATAAAAGTATATAATCTGTTATAATTTATATAAAATAGAATAAAAATTTTAAAGAGTGAGTTCCAGGACAGCCAAGGCCAGAGTGAGGCCCTGTCTTGAAAAAATAATCACTTAGAATCAGTGATGGAAAATGAAATAAAAAGAATTCTGTATAGACCTTGCTAAAACATCTTTTTAAAACTTCCCCACATAATTTACTTTTTCACAACTCAACAATTCTTGTCAAATTTTGTAAATGATTGGTTATAACTGCTTTTTTTGGGGTCATCATTCTTTTCTGAGCACTTCATGCCTCATAAATCTCATATTTACTACAGTTGCATGGTTTCCTCTTGTTAATCTATCTTATGCCAACTTAATTTTCAGGCACAGCTGTGACCCTCAGAGGATGGAGGTGAAAGGAAGGTTTTTTTGTTTTTTTTTTTTAATTCTCTAGCTGTTTTCTCAGAGGTTTAATGAGTCTAAAGCAAAATATTGGAGATTATATTGGGGAAAGAAACATCTTTATTAATTATTTTATAAAATATGTTTAATTTTCTACTTTATTTTTATTTATTGAGAGAGAGAAAGAGAGAGAGGGCGAGAGAGAAAGAGAGAGAGAAAGCAGCAGATAGAGAATAGGTGCACCAGGGCCTTCAGCCACTGTAAAGAAACTCCAGAGGCATCTGGCTTACTTGAGTCCTGGACAATCGAACCTGGGTCCTTTGGCTCCACAGGCAAGCACCTGAATCACTAAGCAATCTATCCAGCCCTTTATTGATGTTTTATAAAAAAAAAATCTTATATGCCCTTGTGCATTTAATGTTAGCACCAAACCACTTGAAGCCCAGTTCATAGCTGTCAATGCAGAATTGTCTTGGCAGATGTCAAGTTTCACACCCAATAACGACTATAAGGCTCCTAGTGGCCCTGTCCTATACCTGGAAGAGTACATCAGTAAGACCCCAAACAGCAGCTGGCAAACATTTCTTCTGTTCGCTTTAGTTTACCTGGGCCAAATGTCAAACTATCTCTATTCACTCAAGATGACTTAATCGTAGTCTCAAGGCATGGATCCAGGCATCTGTATTTTGTAAAAAAAAAAAAAAAAATCACTAAGATACCTCCTTAGTTAAGTTTCCTTTTCTCTTTCCTTCCTTCCTTCTAAGATCTAATTTCATCTCACCGCTCCTCCTATGCTTGAGATAACAAGTGCTATTTCCTTCAAACCTGTGCCAGCCAAAGTGTCTGCAGCTGCTTTGGATTCACATAATTTTTGGAGGGAAGCAACCACAGGTTACATAGCTGTTCACTAAAACCTATCACTTCTGACAACTAGGTTGATGGATTTATTTGTGAAAACCACAGCCTTATGCACTCTATTGGGACTAAAAGTGTGAAGGGGCCAGACAAAGAACTGGCAGGGATCTGATTTAGGGTTTAACCACAACATCCAACATGTAGCCTTCCAAAGGTAGACTGGAGGTTTGTAAGCAAATCCCAGGAGAGGCCGGGCCCCCATATTTAAAGGGGAAACCAGATGAAACTTATCTATTCCTGAACTTTACTTCTGGCATAGACTATGCATAACTTTTAAGTAGGCTCTCCCACTGTAAGATTCAGTTTGCTCATTTATAAAGAAAAGGCCTGACTTCCACTTTCAGTCAGGATGGTGGACTCAGATAAGAATGGCAGGTCTGGATCCAGTACTACTAGGTCTTATCTTAAAAGACCTCCACTGGGTGGGCACTGGGGTGCATAATTCCAGAATCTGCTGATTCCTATATGCTAACAGGCACAGGTAGGGCACCAGGTAGGGTGGGCTGGTGCTTAACACAGCCTGCTGGCTGAGTTCAGGTGGGCAGGCTGGTCTGGCGATTGGCTTTCCTCCATGTACTATACAGAGAGGGAACCTATCCAATGAGCTGGTACACATAAGGCAGGAGGTGGGGCCCAAGCTTCCATGCCACTGGCTCTTGCCTTGGAGCCACCGGATTCCCCTGCCACCCACGTGGAGGATCCCAGTGCTGCCACCTGCTCCAATATGCCACATTCCCCATGCTTCACTGGCACACCCCCCACCGCATCTACCATGCACCACATCCCCACTCCTTGGGTCCCCAAAGTGCCAGAGCTAGGGCCCAGACTTCCCCTCAACAAGGTACTAGAGCTGGCCTCTACATGTCCCCACCAGGCCAGAGCTAGGACCCACACTTTTGCCCCACTCCTCGATACCAATTCCCTGCACCACCATCCCACAAGTCCCTAGGGGTCAGAGCCAGGGATCATGCTTCTGTCCCACCCTGCACTGCCAGCCTCTGTTTATCCTCACAGTGCCAGAACAAGTGCCCATCACTTCTGCCCCTGGGGGCCCCATGGTGCCAGAGCAAGGGCACACACCTTCACCTCACCCCAGGCCACTTCTGCCCCTCCCCTCACCATTGGTCCCTGTGTGCAGCTCCAGGGTGCCAGGGCCCATACTTCTGCCCAACTACATAACGCCCCCTGACCCTGTGTTTCTGGTTCCTGTGGGTCTCCCCAGTGTCGGAGCTACAGTCCATGCTTCTTCCACACCAGAAGTCAATCCTTGCAATCTCCACCCCATGCCACTGGCCCCTGAGGGTCACCATGGTGACAGTCTCAGTGGACCTTTCTGGCCTCTGCCACCTCTTTTGATTATGCCATGCAACACAACTGTCTGTCTCTGAATACTTAAGCTTCCACACCAGCCATCTCCTAGGGCCACCTTCAGGTTCCTAGCTCCCAGGGGCCCACCCACCCTCCCCATCACACAAAACTTCTTACTTTTCCACCACCAGTATCTGCCTACCAGCACCCTAGACAGAGAGCACAGGAATATCTAACAACTACGTGCCATAGGGTAGCAGTGCATCCTCCACAACCTGCTTAGCTGGGGTACAGTGGTGAAACAGGAGCAAGTACTACTGCTCCTGAGCCCCACTGGGAAGGCACTGGTGGCATAGTGGGCTAAACATACTCCTGACCTCTAACCCTAGCTCTTGTATCAGACACCAGCCCAGAGTTTCTGACACACTTGCAACATTCACAACCTTCACATCTGTAGATACCATGCCATCCCACTCCAAGCCAGTTCAAACCCAAAATTGAAGATCCTATAAGGGCAAATTCTTGCTTTCTCATTGAAAAAAATAAAACTTTTACCCCAGAGAGATTGATAGACCACAATGCCAAAAATAAAAAGCAAAACAACAAACTAGGAGATCTCCACCAGGATTGCATAGTCCCATAAAGGAAGTGTCCAGTGGAAATATAGAGAAGATAGCAAAAGTTGAACCCCAAAATGAAAACACAAAAAGCTATATGGCCCTGACCAAGTAAATCCCTGAACTACTGAATTGGATACAAACCACTAAAAAAACCCAACAATCTTCCGGGAGTGGTGGTGCACACCTTTAATCCCAGCACTCAGGAAGCAGAGGTAGGAGGATCACCATGAGTTTGAGGCCACCCTGAGGCTACATAGTGATTTCCAGGTTAGCCTGAGCTAGAGTGAGACCCTACCTCGAAAAACCAAAAAAAAAAAAAAAAACCAAACCCCAACAATCATATAAATGAAATTCACACAGCTTTCATCACTAGATTTAACTTAATGGAGGAAATCCAGTGAGACCACAAAAGAAATATAAATGAATAGAAGGTGAGTCAACACAGAGTATCTCAATATCTAGCTGATTAAGCTTAATGAAGATCAATTTTGGTGATGGTGTATTCATTGGAACATCTACTAGCATATTTCAAACAGGCAATATATCATTTTCTCCTGGCTCATCCCAAAGCTTCATAACCCAGAGCACTGTGTGACCACAACAGCATTTGTGGCTAATGAATAAAGATGAACGTTGAAGAAATTAAGAGGAGACATTAAAGGGCAGCAGCTAATAGCTAGGATTATATAGTACATATAGCCAATGGGAAGAATAGTCAAATCTCCATCCTTTATAAGTATATCTGGAGTTAGGTTTGTATGTACTTTTTGTCTTGAGTCTCTAGAAAATCTCTAATTTCCTTGACTGCTTGTCACTTGTCCAACTGCAAGTGGATGTTGTCTGAAACCCAGGACTTGCAACTCATCCCAAACACTCCCTGGTGACAGACACTCAACAAAGTGTCTTATTCCATTTATGTTCCTGTAAAATATTGAGAGAGAGTAGGTAGTTAGGGTGACTGGGCCTCTGAAAGTAAAAAGACAGCAAAGTCTGCAAATGCTAAAATTCAAAGATGATCTGACTTTTTACCTCTTGCCTAGTTTTATAGACCTGGTGTTTTGTTTTTTTTTTTCCCCAAAAACAACCTGGGCCCCCCTTCTTGGAGGGAGGTCTTTCCTAGGAAACATAGTGGTTGACCAAGTTCAAATCTCAGAACTTGGTGTCAGGGCTACCCTCTTCCTGAAACAGCCCTTAGCCCTAATCAACCAGCTGACCCTCTGGTTCACTTAGCCGGAAGGCAGGGCCCATCACTATAAAGTTATAAATACCTTTACAAGGGGAGGACAGGCTCTCTGACCTTCCTGGAAACTTGGAAACTTCCAGCTGCTGGTGAGTTCTCCTTTGGCTGTGCCTGGGCTGAGCCTAGGGGAAAGCCCCCTAGCACTTCCTTTCCACATGGGCTCTTTATCCCCTTCAGTTCCCCACAGGACAGGAGCTCTTTGAACTTTCTTTTCTCTTTACTTTCCAAGGTTTTCCCAAGTCCTCCACGTGGGATCTCTACCCACATGGGTGTCTTTCCTTGGCTCTATACTTCCCTCAAAAAAGCATAATAATTTAATAATTATCCTTCTCAGTCGCTTTTATTCAATTATTTGACTAAAAATAGAAATGAACCAAGGGTTTGGGGTTCAATGACTTTCCTGAACTCTGAACATTCCATTACAATATCACACTTATGATAATTTGTTACAGCAACATTATGGAACAAATAGATGTTCAAAGAAATTTTAATTATACAGTTTTGAGTTGACTTTTAAGGATCTGACATAATGGTAATGTTTGCCTGTCTTTGTTCAGTTGGTTTCAGAAATGAGCTTTGTGGATTAAGTATAAGCAAGTCAAGGTCTGGGTTGGATACTCTTAGAGGCATGCTTTCATTAATTGACTGGTGGCTTTTCAGCACAGAGACCCTGACCTCATACATAGCCAGCCTACATGGCAGGCTATTGCTGGAGGAAAATTGACTGTTGATAGCACCTGCTGATTTTAGTCCAGTTCCTTTTGGATTAACTGCTACTTTTGATTACCTGCTGTTTTTCTTTGTGGGGGGATTCCTTTATCCAAATGATTAAAAATTCTCTTCCCAAGCATGCTTTGTTTTAGGGCACATGAAATCATACAGTTTTGTATGTTCATTCCTCTTGGTAGGGCCTTCAAAGCACCAATAACTTTTATGTGCTGACCAGATTAGTTATATAATTCATGAGTGTGCTTCATTCTGAATAATGAGAGCAAATCTCTCTTGAACACTTTCCTATGCCAGACTCTAGGATAAGCAGTTTTTATGTTCATTCACGATGGAACACTGAGGTGAGTGCACTATGGGCTCTTGCTTCTGGCAGATGAATATGCAAGGGTTGGAGGGGTTGTGTGGCATATGGAAGCTCACATGATTCATGCAGAGAAAAGCTTGATTGTGAAACCAGGCAGCCTGATTTTCAAGCAACATTTCTGACCAGCAATGGTATTATTATGCTTTTTTGGAAATGGCCCAATTTGTTCCCTGAAATAGAGCTGAAGTTAGCATGTGGTTTTAACTGGCAGTGGAAGAGGCCAAGAGTCAGGAGGCCAAAACAATTCCTATGTTAACTTTTATAATTTCCTTGGACATGTACTTGTTTGATGACTCTCTGTCTCTCTCTTCCCTTTATATTTCCAGAATCTTACCATGGACTTCATTTCTACCTTGCACAGGCATGAAGATTAGAATTCTCTTAAGGCATATGTTCAAAATGAATTAAAATGGGGTTCTTATGTTTTTACATCTAGCAGTTCAGAGGAAAGATCTAATCAATAAGGATGACAGTCACTGGTTATTTCTGTGTTTCTTAACTTTTTAAAATTTTTTTAAAAATTATTTATTTATTTATTTGAGAGCGACAGACACAGAGAGAAAGACAGATAGAGGGAGAGAGAGAGAATGGGTGCGCCAGGGCTTCCAGCCTCTGCAAACGAACTCCAGACGCGTGCGCCCCCTTGTACATCTGGCTAACGTGGGACCTGGGGAACCGAGCCTTGAACCGGGGTCCTTAGGCTTCACAGGCAAGTGCTTAACCACTAAGCCATCTCTCCAGCCCTGTTTCTTAACTTTTCAAGTTGAACTATGGTTGTTACTTTCCTTCAAGACAATTGTCTTACCATGCTGTTCAGATGGTCTGAACACAGAACTCGAGATTTGCTTCCTTTGGGTTAAAGGGCATAATGCCAAAACAGGATTTTGCCCTGGGGCACTTTGTTTTCTTCTGGGGACAGTTTTGATTATCTTCCTGGAAAAGGATGCTACCGCAATCCACTGGGTTGCATTAGTTTCTTCATTTTTTTTTTTTCTCTAAGTATCAACGAATAACAAACTTGGTGGCCTAACATAACAGAAATTTATTCTCTCACAGTTCTTGAAGTGATAAGTCTGAAATCAAGTTGTTTTCAATGTCAATCTATTCTGGAGACTTTAAGAGAGAATCCATTTTGTCCTCACTCCTAGATTCTGGTGGCTACAGACAGTCCTTGGCATTCATTCCATGGCTTATAGCAGCATCACTCCAATCTTTGCTCTGATTTTCCATATCCTCCTGTCTGTCTTGCATCTCAAATTTCCCTCTCTATTCTCTTAGAAGGACACCTGTCATTGGATTTAAGACCTGCCTAAAGTCCAGGGTGAGCTCAATCTGAGACCTCTAATAGGATTGCATCTGTAAAGACAAATGTGATTTCCCAATAGGATCACACTCTCAGGTACTGGGGGTGGGTAGGACTTGGACGTATCTTTGGGGGATACTCCTTAACTTGCTTTTTGAGTATTTGCAAAGGATACTGAAATGCATTCTGTAATATGCAGGTGCTGTATGGCAAAATTCCTCCACATTCAAAACAGTGACCAACTATTGTCAGCTTTTATCAAAAGCAGCTGGGACAACTCATGAGAGAAGGTGTGGAAAGGGTCATCAGACCCTCCCCGCTCCACCTGAGATCTCAGGTGCCCCTTCTGCCAGCTCTATGCAATAAAGATATAGAAGGCAAAAGATCAATGAACAATGGACTCGATCTAGGTGGTTTCTTTGTGGTCTCGTGCTCTATAAGTAAGCTCTCACCCCAAGGCTGAGGGAAAAGCATCCATGGGGGCAATCTTGATATAGGGAGCTCCTTTTGAAGCAGCTTATTTGGAGTCTCCATGCTCTTTAAGCAAGCCTTCACCCCAAGGCTGAGGGGAGTGCATCCATGGTGGTAATCCCAACATAACCCCACTGAAGTGCTGTTCTGTAGTCTCATACTCCCGGACAAGGACAAGAAGCCTCTGGAAGTGGCCACAGGGAAGTCTCCATTTAGGGTGGGATAAGACTTCTCAGTGGCCTGGTTGCTTTGGGGTCCTGATGCTCTGTACATAAGCCTTATTCTGGGGCTGAGAGAGGTGCATCCAAGGAGTAATACTGACACAGGAAACCCCTCAAAGTGGCTGTACTGGGGGGCTCCACTTTCCTGTATATAACCCCTCTCCATGCTTTGTAAGTACCTTCAATAAACTCATTGGTTCACTGAACTGGTATTGGTGCAATCATACTTTGGTCTTCCATCTGAGCCCTACTTGGTATAAAGGCACGTGTTCATGTTTCCCCAAGGGAAAAGTTTCCTGTGATACTTGGTACACAGTGTGGGGCATGGCAGAACCAAAGATGAGTTTGGAAGGCCCAGTGGCATAGTCCTAGTTATAGTCGGCAAGACATACAACTGAGGCTAAAGAGGGAATATTGGTGGGAGAAATCTGGACATATGCTATGGGGTGGTGATTGCTGGCATCTTGCTATGGGTAGTACGATAGGTAACTAAGGCTGAGCCATCAAGAGGTAGGATGTCTCTGTGTAGGAGGATCCCAGGAGGGCTGTCCTACTCTACATGGTGTGGAGTGGCATACATACTCAGTGAGTGGAGTCTGCTATGGGAATATGGGGATGCCCTGAAAATAGCTGAAGGACCAGAGAATGTGTTAAAGTCTTTGAGCATGGCACATAAGAGACTAGGCAAGTGGCTACAGAGGTAGCCTGGCCACTGCTATGGGTAATAAGGTATTCAATCGAGGCAGAGACAGTTGCACAGAGAGAACTTGTGAGCCTAAAAGAGAAGTTACAATGAGAAAGGGCAGGTTGCTAGTACCCTGTACATTAGTCTTTGGTTTGGAAGGTAAATTGGATTCAAGCGATGAGATAGAGGTGAAGCACCATCTCTGACAGCTACCAGGCTGAAATGGAAACAAAGCACAAATTAGATCAGTGTTGAAGAGCCCTTCATGAGATCCAAAAAGCTTTGAATCTATTGGAAAAATTGGGCAGTGTGGAGGGAGAGAATGAGGTAGAGGTAATGGAACCTGCCTCTCAGATCCAACTCTTGAGAGAGGGAAAGGGAAGTTCCATGATTCAGCATGCAAGTCAGGTCGGTACAATGATAGAACAATCCAGAGACAAGAGAAAGGCAGGGCAGAAAAGGGGTCTGTTCATATTAGTAGAAGGCAAATGGGTCAATATTTGTGTCAAGCTGGAATTTCTAAAGAAAAAATTGCTAGAAGGCCAAATGTTGAGTCTCTGGAAGGTTTTAGCGCCTGAAGAACAGTTCTCAGAGGGTATGATCAACAGGGTGATTCAGGTGAAAAGAACTAAGCTTGATGCAGAGGTGGGCAGTCATGCCTCCAAAGAGAGCCACACACATTTCTCTCCTGCAGGAAAACATGCTGTGGGGAGAAATTACTGGCCTAACTGGAGGCTGTCACAGAGTTGGGTGTGGTTGAGGGAAGACAACAGACTATAGTATCAGTGCTGGCCACCTGGAGTCAGTCAAATCAAGTGGGGGGGGAAGAGTAAGCCCAGAGAGAAGGGACCCCAGCAGACTGGAGAAATGCCTCACTCTTCTTTGTCCCTGGACCTGCCCAAACAGTTTGAGTGGGGCCCAATGAGCCCATCAGATGTGGGGACATAAAAGGCATCCTATCCTTAAAAGATCCTATCCATAAAAATCTCCATTAACTGTCATAGTACCTCTGAGTATCTGACATGTTTTGTAAAGTATCTGGGAGGACAATAAAGGCAGTAATTGAAATATTTAAATAAAATATTAAAATAAAGAAGGTATCCTATGTAGATAGAAAAGGGTACTTCTAAAAGGTTGTAGAATAAAGATCACTGTGCCAAGGATGGGCTTCTTCTCTAAGAGTTGTTGGCCATGGAGGCCCATGTGGCCTCCAAAGCAGAAAAGAAAAAGTTGTTGCCATTGTTGTTGGTTGCATTCCAGAACTAACTGGTAAGACCCTGTCACAGAAGACATGGCCTGGTTGGTTATGGGATGTGGAGAAATCAGGTGGGGACTGAGCTGAAAGCACTCTGCTGGCTGGTTTTCAAAGGCTGGAAGGTACTATGTAGGCTGTTGGGGAAAGGTCAATAACAGTTCTACCCAGCTTCAACCCCTATAAGCTATAATACCAACATGCCAGGAAAGATGTGCCTGCCTGTGTGATAGTGGCATGACTGTTGTAGGTACAGCCAACAACTTTTTGATTGGATTCAAGGCCCCTGCCAAAGGAGGAAGTTCATGTCTGGCACTGTACACCTGGTCAAAAGCCTATGACTGTAGAGGTTACAGGACCCAGTGAGGAAGTCACTGTTTCTATTTTGTTGGATGGGTGGAAGGGTCCTGTCAAATTGATTGCTAATCATTTGTGCTTGTGCCCATAGAGTATCACAATTATTTCTCCTCCTGTCAGCTTTGGTTGGAGGAGAACTTCTTGTAATCAACAGTGAATACCAATGGACAGACACAACCAGCCAAGATCCTGAGATTAGGGTCTGTTGCTGAAGCATAGTGGTCTAATGCTTAGCCATAGATGGACATCTATCTTGCCCTCTCTGAGGTCAGGGAGTATCACGGAAGGGGTGGGAGAATGCAAGAGCTGGAAGAAGGGTGGATTGTTATATGCCAAAATCTCTCTGCATTGAAAGCAATGAACAACTATTGCCAGCTTTATCAAAAGCAGCTGGGACAACTTAGAGAAGACATTGGGAGGGTCATGAGACATGCACCTGAGATTGTAGGCAACCCCTGCATCAGCTGTATAAAATAAAGCAGAACCCAATTTAAGCCAGTTGCCACTCCCATGTTCTGGAGTGTGAATGATATTTTCTAGTATGTGGAGGCTGTTTGTGCCCAGTAGGTGGCATTCAAATACCCCCATATAACTGAGCGTAGGGTACTGATGACAAAGGAAAGAAACCAATGCAATTCTCAAATGTGTGGATTCAGGGTCTACAAATACCATTTGCATAACTCTTAAATGCAGTTTAAATCAGTGAGCCTCTGACTTTCTAGCATAGACTATCGAGGTTTCTGCTCCCCTAGTTCCTGAATAAAATATTTTATAGGAATTTATAAAAGGGGCTCTAAATTTTCTTAAAAAGGGTTAGGTAATAAATATTTTGGGCTTTGCAGGCCAAGAGGTGCAACACAGGGATCGTGTGGGTTTTAATATACTAAAGGAGAACAGTCCTGTTGCATCCATTTGGCTAGTGTGGCTGAACGTGCATTGGGCAACGTTGTGCCCAGTTACCATTTTATGCAGACCTTCTCAGAAGCAGGTGTAACTGGCCCTAAGGTTGAGACATGGCTTCAGGAGGTGGGGCACATGGTTAGAAGGCTTAGAAAGCCTGACCACCATGATCAGCTTGGTGCTCTACCTATTTGACACCTATAGTCCAGTTCTCTCCTGGAAATCTGGGCCATGCAACTTGGACAGCTGGCCAGAGGAATTCTGGACTGCTCAGTACTCAGCATTTGTCAATGGCAGAGGCCCAGATGTTTACATGGTGACCAACATAGACCCAGAGCAATAGCCACTAGCCTGGGATGCAGGTTCTGGGAACAGAGAGAGAAATAGGAGCGGAAGGCAGTGCCATGGCTGGTCTCCTAGCACACAGTGCCAGCCTGTTACAGCAATGTCTTTGGGTTACACAAGTGCAGACTGTCAAGCTGCATTTGGCCCACAGGCCCTAGTTTACCAGACTTCGGCTTTCCCATATGACAGATACTTAAATAGTTCTTTTCAACCTGTCAAGGTACAATGTTCAAAGCAGTAAGTATACCTCTGTACCAAACTACTTCCTGTCATTATAATCACCAAGGTTCAGAATCATGGGTTCTGCTCAGCTTCTCTCTACAAATTAATACATAGGCCAAAGAGATGCCTGGAAGTAGGGAGCATAAAGGAAGGCTTTTCCTGGCTGTCCTTCAAAGTTTAGTCTCGCTTCTCTTTGTACATCTCTGTGCATCTTACTGGACTACATAATTCTGTAAAAATGCAACACCACACATCAGAATGTATTTATTCTGGCGATATGAGTGTTAGTACAATAATATTTTGGGAATGGTGAGCAATAAGCTTATCTTGTTTTTACTATATAATCCTGAAATACAAATATTAGAAGCAGAGTGTTGAGTAAGAATAAAAGAACAATGAACTGCAACAATATGAAGTTTTAAATGTCATGAACTGTACACATGAGCCAACCATCTGGCATTCACAATATGGACATATTGGGGGAAAACAAAATGCCTTCCTAGTCAAGTCCCAGAAAGCTGTCTGCTTTTACAGTAGCAACCTCTGTCTGCCAGCAACTTTCTTCCATTGCATAGAAACTCCACAAAAGGCTTTCTCAAAAATTAGATGCTGTCTGGTTTTAGGCTGCAGACCTCATCCTGCATCCTACTTCAGATTCTTCCCCATCTTCTCTAAGGTGTGCTATGAACCATCTATTCTTGACCCCCCCTTTTTTTTCTTTTAAGCATGATTGAAAATCTAGGAGAACTTTCAGGAGGACTTTAAAAATTCTTAGTATTTTTTAGTTAGTGTAAAAAATGGGTATAATCATGACATTTTATTTTATTTTAGAGAGACAGAGAGATACAAACAGAGAAAAAGAGAGAAAGAGACACAGACCAAGAGACAGAGAGAGAATTGACATGCTAGGGCCACAGCCACTGAAATCAAACTCCAGGAATTTGTGCCACTCAGTGGGAATGGGAGACCTTGAAATCGCCTTATCTTTGTGTGTATGGCTTATGTGGGATCTGGAGAGTCGAACATGGGTCCTTAGGTTTCGTAGACAAGCATGTTAAACACTAAGCTATCTCTCCAGCTCATAATCATGACATTTTTTATGGTTGTCTAGCACAATATTCATTTCCCTGGATTCCTTAATTGTGTACTAACTCAGAGCTAAATAAATTTCCAACCAGCTGTTCTGCCACAGAAGTGACCAACTGTCACCAGAAACAGAGTTTTAGTAGAAAAGTGTATGGGGATGGGGGGAGAACTAAGATAACAAGTGTGGTGCTCTGGATCAGATGTCTCCTATAAACTCATGTGTTTTGAATGCTTGGTTCCCAGCTGATGACAATTTTGGAGACTTGCTGGAAGAGGTGTGTTACTGGGGGTGGGCTTAGAAGTATTATAGCCTACTACCCCCCCCCCTTGCTAGAGTTTGGCTCATTTCCCTGCTCATGTTGTCCACCTGCAGTGGCAGAGGTGACATCCAGCCTCTGCTCATGCCTTATTTCCCCTTGTGATTTTGAAGTTTCCCCTCAGGACTTTAAGACAAAACAATTTTCCTCCCATCAGCTGATTTGGTTAGGTGCTTTGTCCTAGCAATAATGTAACTATAATAATAAGAGAGAGCTGTTTTGGAAGAGGCAAAAGTTGGTTTTCAGACTTCCAAAGCCATGTTCCTGCCTGTGTCAATAACAGCTTTTGTGGATTTGATTGACAACTGATGTGAAAGTTTTCAGCCAGGAGCTTGATGCCTAATAACCTGAGATCAATTCCCCAGTACCCATGTAAAACCAGATACACAAAATGTTGCATGCTTGGCACACACCTTTAATCCAAGCACTCGGGAGGAAGAGGTAGGAGGATCACCGAGAGTTCAATGCCACCCTGAGACTACATAGTAAATTCCAGTTGAGCCTGAGCTAGAGTGAGACCCTACCTCAGAAAACCTAACAAACAAACAAAAGAAAAAAAATGGTGCATGCATCTGGAGTCCATTTTCAGCAGCTGGAGGCCCTGGCATGCCCATTCTCTCTACTATCTCTCTCTCCTTACAAACAAATAAATAAACATCAATTAATTAAAAGACTTTAAAAGCTAAAAAAATATTGAAAGAAATTTCAGGGTCAACCTCACAATCTGGAAACTTCCTCTGTCCAATCTTGCTGTCTCCCTTCTCTTTCTCAGGGCTTATTCTCTAATACACCAGAAACATTTCTAATTCGTTCTCAGTTCCTGCTTTCTGTGGGTACATTGGAAGATAGGGGAGGAACAATGGTTCTCTGTGTGGAATAACATAACTTGAGAGATAAAGGAAGGGGGAAATGTTCTTCCTACTCTCCAGGAAGACCCAATAATAGCCCAGGCTGCTTCTTTTCATGGAGAGTTGGGCCTGCACAGGACCTCATAAAGACATGAATGAATTTCCCAAACAACCTTATCTCCCAGTTGTTTGCTGTGGAAAGGCACACTAGAGAAGGGAGGGGGATCCTTAGTAAGGGAGATGGCCTTGCTAAACTAGGAAATTGAATTCTGAGGAAGAGAAAGGAAACATATTGTTAATTTTGACTTCAGTATTCTCATTTCTGTGAGAGTACTTTAATATGTCTACAAAACCCTGGTTCGTGCATCACTGGAAATAAGTTCACAAATTAGAAAAGCATTTTATGAGAAGGTGGCACATAAAGTTATGAGTCTATAAATGGACATCATAATCCAGCCAAGTAAAAGGCATTAATTTCAAGTATGAAGAAACTGAGATGAAATTGCTATTGTTTGTTTTCAGTGGCAAGCAAAAAATATAAACACAATTCTTATTTTCTGAGTGTAGAAAAACTAAAATGTATTCCCATATTGTCTTCTTGCATCCCCCATGAAAAATAGCAGAATAGAAGTCCTAGTACAAGACTAGTCATCTTGATCACACTCACCAGAGTTCAGAGAGCATTGCAGAGGAAGTAGTGGAAAGAATATTATTACTGCTATCCAGAAAAGTTTCTCTATGTAGATATTTATAGACACTGAGGAGATTCAAAACTCCTGAAAGCTGAGAATAAGAGACTGTCAAGAACTCAACAATAAATATTTTTCCATCACATCCTCTAATGTTCAGAGAACATTGTAGAAAAGGGGTTTGTAAAAAAAACATAAAAAAAAAACATAAGAGCCACAAGGGGAGAAGGAATACTTTGAGACATCATTTTCTGGATATAAGCTGACTGGTACATTCATGACCTCATAGTGGTTACCAATACCCACACAAGGCCTGCACTATTTTGAGCCCATCAGCATTTTGGCATAGAGGACAAAGGGGACAAAATGAATGAGACATCAAAACAGAGGAAGGACTACTTAGAAAGAGGAAAGTGCTCAGTTGAATTGGAATGATAGGGGAGGGGGCAAAAGAGAGTAATGGGATAAAAATATGATCAATTTGCAGTATGTTCATATATTAAAGTTCTCAATTAGAAAAGGTTTAAGAATACCATATTGTGACAAATGCTATAATACAATAGGGCACTATTACTTGTGGGAGAATTCTGGTATAATTATGGCATATTACCAAGATCATGGGTAACTTTATCTGTAGACCTAAGAATTTCATGGATTTTGAAAGTTTTTGACTGTATATTTCAAGACATCAAGAAACAGAAAAACACCAGAAGGGTTTTTGAATAGTTTATTTTTCCCCATGACAGTATCAAGTTTAATCACATATTAACTACATTGACTTTTTTATCATCTTATTTTTGGTTTTTTAATTTGTCTTTTTATGTTTTGAGACCAGGTATCATGTTGCCCACCACATTGACCTCAAACTTTCTGTGTACCCGAGAATGATCTTGAATTCTGATCTTTCTACCTCTACCTTCTGAGTGCTGGGATTGCCGTCATACACCCAGTTTATTGTGGTGCAGGGAAGAGACCCCAAGGCTTCATGCATGCTGGGCAAGCACTCCATCTACTTAGTTATGTCCCTAGTCCTGTGAGTTTTATAAAATCCTACCTCATAATAGGAGAGAAATATGATGTCATCCAATTAAGAGAGAGACTAATGGCAGAGGGAGGGGTATGATGCAGAGCAGAGTGATGAAGGGGGAAGTGGGTAGGGGAGGGAAATATTATGGTTTGTTGTCCATAAGTATAAGAATTGTCAATAAAAAACATATATTAAAAATATCCCACTGGTGAGATTTTTCTCTGTCTTTCAAAGGTTGGAGTTTGGTGTCTCCATTTCAAAATAGATGACTGGACTGGTCAAGCTTGGCTGGCTGGCATGACCTAGTGGCTTTTGTTCCACTGGTGGCAGAAATTATGAGAATTTGTGATATCAGGTTTTGACTTTACACTGAGCATTGATAGCACCAAAGGTCAGAATTTCGCTTGTTCTTTTTTTACTTTAAACCGGTAGTTTTATTATGACACACACTGACGCACAAGTAGAGAAGGAATGTTCTGATATCCCTGAGCATTTCACAGAAAGCAAATGTAGTTATCTAAGCAGGAGAGACACCTACCTATACTTTTTCCAACAAAAAGCAAAGGCTTTTAATGTGATAACTCAGGTAGGCAAAGTTCTTACTCTTGTCTTGAAAAGTTCAGTCTAAGGAAACAGCTGTTGTTAGGTGAGCTGAGAAGGGTGATCTTCAGGATGGGCAAGTCTTGCTTCTCGGTCCCCTCCCTGACTGTCTAAATGACTGTTAAGATACTTCAGGTTAGGACAGCATGTTTGGGGACTACATGGGATACTCTTGTAAGGTCTACGATTACAACTTCACTGTAACTGAAAGAAAAGGATAAATTAAGAAAATTTGGGGGCACTTAGAGTAAGATGTTTTCACCTAACCTATGTAAAAGGTTATGTATGACTAGCATAAAAAGTTTGCTTTTGAATTTGCTAAAGCAATGTCTTTCCACAAGGTAAGGGAGTAGACACCAGTTTGCCTGGAGTTGCAGGAGCATTGTTCGAGATCCACTTCCCAAAAGAAAAATATGTGGAATCTGAAGAATTTTCCCATCAAGAGTCACCAGTGCAATCAAGGTATTTAAATCCTTTTAGTGCACAAGCATACAAAAGCACTACAGGAAAAACAAAACATGAAGATGGCATTTTGGATGAATTCATTACACATTACATACCTGGGAACAAGGCAGGAAAAGCCCAAACACGGCTCTACTATTTCATACAGAAAAGCCCTGCAGGAGAAAACTTTGTTTAAAAGCATTAAAACTTAGGTGCATATGAATATATTTCTGGTGAGTCTGCCCTATGCCATGTAGAAATCTTGCCAGATACTTGCCTGCTAGATTTTCATGTCTGACTTAATAGTAGAAGAATATGCACTGTTGTGTATACACACATAAAATTCAGATCATGAAAATGTTTTAAATACACATAATTAAAACTTGTGCCTCTAAAACTAAATACATTTGTAGCTAATCAACTAATTCTGATTTTCTTCACAAGCCAACTGAAAGTCTCTGAGCAATGCAGATGGCTATTCACTGTCCTTCAAACCCACTGTTTACCAGTAAATATTGTGAAATTCCGATGTACCACAGACATAGCATCTCTCAAACACAGGTACAATTCTGGCCCTGAAAAGCTGTGTCCTGAGTCTCTGCTGCTCAGTCCCTGCAAGGTGTCTGCAACTCTCCAGCAGTGGAAGAGCATATCCTGGTGCTGGCATCCCATCCCGTGGACATGACGTTACCTTCTAGCAAGGGGTCAGCTGCTATCACCTTTGCGCTGCTCTTCTTGAGAACTAACACAGCATCATTGTATGTGACTTTGCTCCAGAGATCACAGTGAGCTGTGTGTAGTATGATTCACATGTGCTGATACTGCTGAGGTAAAGCACAGCTGTCTGGCATTAAAGGAAGCGACTCTCCCACGACAGCACTATGTACACAGGATTTGGTGCTGTACATTTTATGTTCTCAAAACTCAAACCACTGCCACACTGGAAACACGGAACATACGACACCACAGTTCCTACAGCAGCAGTAGATGAAATACTCAAAATACTTTCTAAAGAAAGGATGTAAAAAGCTGGGCATGGTGGCACATGTCTTTAATCGCAGCACTTGGGAGGCAGAGGTAGGAGGATCGCCGTGAGTTCGAGGCCACCCTGAAACTACATAGTTAATTCCAGGTCAGCCCGAGTGAGACCCTACCTCGAAAAAAAGCTAAAAAAAAAAAAAAAAGAAGAAGAAGAAAAAGAAAGGCAAGTATGCCATTCACAAAGTAGAGCTTTACTAATTTACTTTTACATTTCCAAAAACACCTTAAGATGACATATGCCAAGTATGAGGTTTTATTATAGCACAATACTTAGTTACTCATCAATGTTTGGAACATGGAAATTTCAGAAATGTAGGAAATCCATGAGAAATGATAGGAAGAATTGCTAATGCCACTATCTATATTATTAAAAAGGAAAACTTACCATAGTTGAAACCAAACTTTTTTTTTTATTTTTAAATTTTATTTATTTATTTGAGAGCAACAGACAGAGAGAGAAAGATGGGGGAGAGAAAGAAAGAGAGAGAGAATGGGCACGCCAGGGCTTACAGCCACTGCAAATAAACTCCAGATGCATGCGCCCCCTTGTGCATCTGGCTAACGTGGGTCCTGGGGAATCAAGCCTCGAACCGAGGTCCTTAGGCTTCACAGGCAAGCATTTAACCACTAAGCCATCTCTCCGTCCCCAAAACCCAACTTTTAAAAAACACAATATTTTCTGTGCTTGCAGGTTCAGATTATTAATGTTATGAATTAAATGTAAAGATTATCCATATGTAAACAAGGCCTCTTTTTCAGTGATTTCAATCTTGTTGAAACCTTTGGATATTTTAAGCTTTAGATTCCACAACATAAGGCTGTGTTTATCAGCTATAAATAAAATATCTAAGTCCATGATGTTCCGTAGCACGCAGAAGAGGCCCAAAGTATCAGGTTGGCTGCAGTATGCTCATTCTTTAAAAATGATTTGAATGTTTTTACATTTCTCTTGCTGCAAAAATGACAACAGCATTTTCCTCACTGTCTTTCCTCCTGAGTCGGAGGGAAGAGGCAGGGCTTAGGTTGATGGGTGCAGCCTCTAGGGGGGTGGGGGCAGCATGAGCTCCATGTCAGGGTCTAGGGACAC
The DNA here is from genome assembly GCF_020740685.1 of Jaculus jaculus. Classification (NCBI taxonomy): domain Eukaryota; kingdom Metazoa; phylum Chordata; class Mammalia; order Rodentia; family Dipodidae; genus Jaculus; species Jaculus jaculus. Next base: position 16,257,127 of record NC_059125.1, on the reverse strand, counting down.
TTCCGCTTCTGTGCTTGGGTGGCTGCAGCACATCTGCTGATGAACTCGAACAGCATTTCCTTGGTGACAGGATTTGAGATGCTGTTACACACAGCCATGGCCATGCTCTAGGCATTTGGGAAACTTTTGTCTGTGCTTTGTCTCATGAAGACCCAGATGTTATTCTCAAACTTGCATTCTATTATTTTGTTCAATTGCAGTGCTTGAGACCCTGGCCTACCAACTCTCTCTCCCTCTCTGTCTCTGTCTCTGTCTCTGTCTCTCTCTCTCTCTCTCTCTCTCTCTCTCTCTCTCGCCTCTCTAAAATAAAAAGAAAAGAAAACTCATACCTAAATATCTGCTGTAGTAGAATAGTTGTGGTGGACATTTCTGTTAGCCTCCCATAACTCAAAGAAGTGAAAAGCAAACAAATACATATTCACAAGTTTTCTGCTGAAATTGTGTCATCTTCCAAATGTTATGAAGCTTGTCATCGCAGAATTATTGAACACTATCTGCTCAAGTATTATTGACAAAGTGTGTCAGAGTTATCCTGAAGATAGTGTTAAGGAGTGTTTTTGGCAGGGTGGAAACGAAGGGTTCAATGGAAAAATGCATTTGCAAATGTTTTCTCCTCCTCCTCATCATCATCATTTGTCCTCTTCCTTCTCCTTCTGTTTTCTCCCCATAGCTTCTCTCTTTCCTTTTTCTTCAACAGGGTCTCACTATGTAGCTCCAGATGGCCTTGGCTCATGATATTCTTGCCTCAGTCTCAGAGTGCTAGCATTACAAGTGTGGCACACTTCCTTGCTTCTTTAGTTCTTTCTTTCCTTCCTTCCTTCCTTCCTTCCTCCCTTCCTTCCTTTCTTTCTTCCTTCCTTTCATCCTTTCTTAATTTTTTCTTTTTGGGTTTGATTTTTCAAGGTACATCCCAGGCTCACCTGGAATTAACTATGTAGTCTCAGGGTGGCCTTAAAGTCACAGTGATCCTCTTACCTCTGCTGCGAAGTGCTGAGATTAAAGGCATACACCACCACACCCGGATCCCATCTGGCTCTCTTTCATCTTTCGACATGCAATCTTTAGGAACTGGGCTAAATTTAATTATCTAACAACATACATACACACAAATTATTACAGGAGAGATGACTAGGTGTTATGAAATATAACAGATCAACAATCAAGGGAGATATCAGAGACTTGTTTATCCTCCTTACTTTTTTGCTTAGATCTCAGTAGATTTTTAAAATTTTAACAATATTGTGCAAGGTGGCTGGATGTGCATGAGGTTTGTATCATATCTTTCAGATATTAAGTTCTGTAATAGATGGCAGAAAATATGACATTTTGGAAATTCTGGACACCATCATTAAGAAGAATTTCTTCTTTGACATCCTCCTTAGAAGCGAGCTGCCAGTATTTAAGAATTTCACAACATAGGCATGTTCTCTGGTCTGCTTCCTGATTGTCATGAGGGAAGCAGCTTTGCTCTGCACATTGGTCTGCCATTATACTTTTTGTCAGTATGGCCAAAACTCAAAGGGCTAACCAACCACAGACAACCTCTGGGAACTTGGTGCTGATGAAGTGTTTATGCCAGTGCCATAGGAATTATCTCTTTTAGGCAGAGAAAATGAGGGTCCATGGTGCATTACAAACCAGTTATGCAACCTCTTTAATTGCAAGGCACAGTCATATATCTCAAGGGGAAAAAAGGAAAAGGACTCACTCAATTGCCTTTGGAATGAGTACAACCAGTTAGGACAGGGAATGGACATAGTGACTATGATACATGAGCACGCTCCTGACTCATGACTCATGGTCTGAAGAGATATGCAAAAGGAGAGTAAGACCCTTCACTGATTGGGTCCACAATGCATGTCATGAACAACCAATCTCTCTAAAGATGGCCTCAGGCTCTATCCAATGCCCGCTGAATGATAAGTAGTGCTCTCTACCACTTTAAAATCCTACATCACTCTCTCTTCCCAAAATTACATTTAGGAATGACATTTTCAGAATCCAGCATGGCTGTGCCTTTGTGATGAGCTCAATCACATTAAGATATGTAAACAGCTATCAAAGAATACATTGTGTAACCTCCATGAAGAGTAGCAGGAAAGGAGGATGGAGGCTGGACACTCTCAAGAGGTTATTAAGCCATATGAGGAGATCCACACAACAGATTACTAGGGAATATCACTTGGAGAATCTCTTAAGTTAACGTCTGTACACAGGACAGATCTATAGAGCAACTAAAAACCAGAGAACAGGTTGTACTTCTGTTTGAGGATGAATGGCATGACTGTGAAGTTTCACACATGCTTGTTAAAATTCGAGTAACTCCTATTTTTTTTGTCTGTTGTTGCAGTTTTCTTGAGAATTGATTAGGAACTTATTAGAATGAGCAACCCAAGGCTTTCCCAGAGGTCAGTAAGACTTACATGTTATGAGAATATATTTCTCAAGCTAGGGAAACTGCTGATTTAATGCATACTCCACATTCCCTCTTTATAACAATAATGAGTATCAGAAAATCTTGGGCACATTCAGGGTGGTATGGCTGTGGACAGCTATAATAAATATCACAAGGAGACAGTTTGGGAGAAGCTAATGTTTCTGAAAACAACGGATCTTAATGTTGCAGGCCCAAAAGAAAATACACTGGTGACATAGAAGGTAATACAAGTATGAACTCTGAATGGACACTTTATTTATAGGAGACTTTTTTATGGTTGTTTGTTTATTTATTTTGAACAGATTATACACTTTTATACCTTCTCCCCTGATCCTATTTCCCTTGGGCCCTCCTCAGTGGGGTTATGGGATTCATTGTGGGGTCATGAAGGCCTTAGTCCCAACGGGGGAGGGAGGGAACCGTGCCACTCTGTGGCGCTTACAATGTCTGTCCCCTCTTCCACAATGTTCCCTTGGTCATGGCTGGCCTGTTGGCAGTCTGATTTAGTGTTGAGTTCTTTGTAGCCTCTGGATTTTGCTTTGATAGATATTGCTTGATCACTGTGATATAGGAGGCATTTTAAAACTGAGAATTGGTTGCTTTGCTTCTGTATGGATTTTCTGTGGCCATAGAGGGGAAAAATATTATGGAAAGCAGGTTTCACTCCAAGAAATTTTTTAAAAAGGCTGACTCTATGACATCACTATGCTGGCAGAGAACTCAAGACAATCATGTGAAGAACCCACATGGAGAAGCATTCAGATACTAGTTATGAGTGAAGCAATCTCGAACCTTCATGCCAGCCTAGATGCCAGCTCAATAGGTTATTCCTACTAGTGCCAAATGGGCCATAAGGGTCATCCCGCAGAATAAATTCACAGAATCATATGGTGAAAAAAAACCAGTGCTGGTTTAAGCCATTATATTTTTGAATGGCTTGTTGCATAGAAATAAGTGACTGAAACACTAGGGATTCAAGGTGTGAAATTGATTGATTAAGGGATGAACAATGATTAGGACTGTTTTGATTTTAAGTCATGAAGGTTGACACATAACTTTCATGTTTCAAATTGATTTTTGATATTTTCATACATTTGCATTACATTTTGATCATATGTACCCTACAGTCTCACCTTATTCCTTCTCATCACTTACAAGTAGCTATGCTATGGGAGAGAATGACTCTTTGTTGTGGTGTTCTGATTGAACCCAAGGCCTCAAACATGCTAGGCAGACCTCTTATTTTGAGTCAAGGTCTGACCGAGTTGTCCAGGCTGGCCTTGACCTCACTCTGTCCTTCTGCCTCAGCCTCGCTAAGTGCCGTGATGGAAGGCCTCGTTCACATGGCCTTCATAGAGTTCTGAGAAAGGGTCTTATGTTTGCCCGTGCTCTTACCTGGGTCTCAGCAAATATTATCAAATTGTTAAGGTTTTTTTTAATGAAAGTGGTTGATCACTTCTCTATTATCCATTTTAGTCTATGAGCTCTCTTAGCAGATTAAGTATGCATGTTCTGGGTGCCAAAGAGTCTCTCAATAACACAGCAGTAGGCCTTAAGGGTTGATTGACTGATTGAGTCAATGCTGGGTAAAGTTAGGGAGGGGTTTAGACTCATTCAGGGAATGAGACAACTATGAGGAGGAGTCTTTATTTTTCCCTAATGTCACAACCTAAGGTCAAAGGATGGGTAAATGGAAAATGCATTGGTGCATCTTGGTGTTTTCAGGAAATCAATAAATATGTCAATATGTGTTTCAAGAGAATTTAGGTGCCCCTAATTAGAACAAATGAAGTTCCTTATCATTGGGGCAGAAAGCATCATCATCTGACAATAAAGATCAATCAAGTTGTATTTCAAACACTCTATACTGTATTCACAATAGACAGTGTAATGATCTCCAGGTAGAAAATAGCAAATACAGCCCTGCACTAGGAATGGCAACTGTGAAATGCAGCACATCTGGTCAGAAATACAGCCAATGTGTTTTGTCCTGCAGCCTGGATATAACTGCTTTAATAAAATACCTGGGTAGGGATCATTCAACTCATATGTCGAGTTTATAGCACAGCCTGAGATGTTATTTAGCCTTTGTGACTTTGTGAAGATACAAAATGAGTTAGCTGAAGAGATGAACCATGTCATGGGGGGGGGGGACTCTATCCATTTTACTATTAAGTTGAATAAATATTTGCTACAAAATCAAGAGTATAATATAGGCTTTCATTTGTTTCAATTTCAGTTATTCCTTTTTAAGGAGCTATCAATGTTCAGCAGATAGTTTTCTTATCATTCACCCATCCATCCACATACTCATCTGTCCATCCATCCATTTCTGGACTGTTTATGTATAAACGCATGTGTCATTTTCCTGGTACTGTTTATACCACTGTATATATTGCAACAAATGGTTTCCATGTGGGTGCCCATAGGAGCATCACCCTGCTGTTCTGGCAGAGCCTGAAACTGTTTCTGTCCTTTCTGTTCTGCACTGCTTGTGAATGCTTTCTTGTTTTAATACCTTGTTTAATATTTGTAGGCTCCCATTTTATATTTTGGCTTTTGAAATTGGTCAAAGTTTTCTTTTACTTAACCTATTTACTTTTTGAAAAATTAGCATACAGTGTACTGAGCTTCATTGTGGACTTTCATAATGCTTTTTGTTAATTCTCCTCCCTCATGCCTGCTCCCTTTCTGCCTACCACTTTCCTTCCCCCTTCTGCTTGCAGGTCACACGTGTTCTATTTCTGCCCCCCCAGACCTATTTGTACCCTTGCATGTCCCCGTTTCTAGTTTTATAACCTATACTCTCCACATACATAAAAATCTAGGATCCACATGTGAGAGAAAACATGCAGTATTTGTCTTTCTGAGTCTGTATTATTTTGCTCAATGGAATAATTTAGTTATATACATTTTCCTGCAAATTTTATGCTTTTTTTACAACTGAATAAAATTCTTTTGTGTACCACAGTGTGTATGCATTTTTTCTTAATCATTTGATTGTTAAAGGACATCTGGGCTGGCTCCTTTTCTTAGTTCCTGTGAAGCAACAAACATGGAGGTACATGTATCTCTGTGGTAGAAGTTAGATTACTTTGAGTATACACCCAGGTACTTGAGCTTTAGTTTATTTATTTATTTATGTATTTATGTATTTATGTATTTATTTATTTATTTATTTATTTATTTATTTATTTATTTATGAGAGAGAGACTGGGGCAGGGAGAGGGAATGAGAAAAAGTGAGTGTGGGAAGAACAGAGCCACTGATGACGAAGTCCAGACATATGCCCCACTGTTTGCATCTGGCTTTACATGGGTACTGAAGAATTAAACCTGGGTATTCAGACTTTGCAAGCTTTTAACTAATGAGCCATCTCTCCACCCCCAGGTACTTTAATTTTGATCATAGTTTTTTTTAATTAATTAATTAATTAATTAATTAACTTATTTATTTGAGAGCGACAGACACAGAGAGAAAGACAGATAGAGGGAGAGAGAGAATGGGCACGCCAGGGCTTCCAGCCTCTGCAAACGAACTCCAGACGCGTGCGCCCGCTTGTGCATCTGGCTAACGTGGGACCTGGGGAACCGAGCCTAGAATCGGGGTCCTTAGGCTTCACAGGCAAGCGCTTAACCGCTAAGCCATCTCTCCAACCCGATCATAGTTTTTATGAAACATGAAATCTTGATCATATTGCTAAGGTTGTTTGAACTCTGCAATATGCTGAGACAAATGCTAGCAACCTGATTTACCCGGAATTTATTGAAACATGATATTGAGTGTGATATTTCTTTAATTTGTATTTCTTTTTATCCATTTGACATTTTTATCCAAGTATATTATGCATTTTGATCTTATTCCCAATTATCTTCTTTTATCCTCTGTCTTCTCTCATTACTATCTTTCTTTCCCATTTTCACTCCAAGCCTTTTTCTTAGCACACTAAGTCAAATGAAGGTTGCATGCATGATCATGGGTGGAAGGGGAAATTACCAGTGACTACACCATTGATCAACCATTAGTTGTCATTAGCTACTCTGGAAGGTGTGGTGTCTCATGTACCCTTCCCCTAATTGTGGTGAGATATTGACAAGCTCTATATTGTGCAGGAAACCAGAGTTGCTGTGAATTTATAAGTGTAACAGCCATGCCACAGCCAGATGACAGTGTGTAGCCCCATTCTCTTGCTTTTACATTTTTTCTACCTCCATCTTCTGGGAGGGTCCCTAAGCCTCGGATGGGGGGGGGGTTAGATGTCCAATTTGAAGCTTGAGCACATAGTGGTCACCTATTTTCAGCATTAACCACTGGCCATTGTAGTAAGAAACTTCTTGATCATGGCTTCAAGCAGTACTAATCTATGCAGACACATATAGATATTTTGAAAACAGTTTGACGTGTGTCTATTTAAGCATAAACAAAGTGGTAGGGTCACCCTAGGACCTACATCTCTAGCCATGGGTTTTGGCCAGGCTTATAGTTACCAAGCATGGATTCTTTCCTATTCAGTTCTGTTGCCCAAATTTTTGATTAGGTTGTTTGTTTTGTGATGTTTAATTTCAAAAAAACATATTAATTTACACACGTGTGCACATGCACACAAGCATGTGTGTGTGTCTTGGAGCACCAGAGTCTCTGGCCACACTGCAAAGGAACTCTTGACGCATAGTCAAATTTTAGTATGGCTTTATGTGGGTGTTAGGGAATTGAATCCCTGACCAGGTGGCTTTACAAGCAAGTGTCTTTAGCCACTGAGCAGTCTTTTCAGCCCAGTGTTTAGTTTTCTTGAGTTTTTTGTATATTCTAGATATCAGTCCTCTTGAGTGACATGTGTCTTGTTTCAGTTGAGAATACATGGAAATCTCTATATTCTATATCCAGAGAGGGGGTATTTCATATCGGTAGGATAATAAAAACTAAAAACATATTCATCAGCTTTCTTCCTTTCTAAAAAATACCTAGGATGATTAACTTCTAAAGAGGACTGGGTTATTTTGGTTTACAATTGCATGGTATATTAGGGTTCTCTAGAGGAACAGAACAGATAGAGTGAATGTGTATTATAAAGAGAATTTATTAGATTAGCTTACGTGATATAGACTGAGCAGTTTGCATGTCAATTTCTATTGCTATTTTGTGAGTGTCTTGAAATATACAGCAGCAGTGCCTATTTCATGATTGAATATCCATCCTCAGGCACAGTGCTGGATGTTAGCAGAAGCACAATAATCCTTGGCAAACAGATCATTAACTGCTGCCCTTTGTGACTTTTTTCTATCTTGTGGTGATTTATTTTAATCACAATTTTACCTCCTCTGCTCCTGACATTTAAGCTCTGGTTTATCTTGATCTGGAGAGCTTTGAAGTTCATTTTAAACAGATTTTGCCTGAGGAAATTTATTTCAGTGATGGAGGACAAAGCTTTCCCATGTGACTTACTCCGGCCCCGAAGCCCTTGGGAGATAGTCCTAGTTCTTTATGAGCACAAACAGAATTTTAATGCACATTTCACGAGGAGCCTTTACTGATCATTATTCTTTTGGCATATGTGTGGTGTGTGTGATATATGTGTACTGTGTGCATGTATGTATGCAGATGTACATGTCCTTATGCACACAGATACAGAAACCAGAGAATTCCACTTGTCCTCTTTTTGCTCATTTGCCAATTTCCTTGAAATGTAGTCTCTTGCTCAACCCAGAACTGCTGTTATTGCTACTTTCTCACTCAGGAAAGCTCAATGATTCTCTGGTCTCCACCTTCCCCCACATTGCAAGAGTGAGGTTACAGACATGCGTGGGCATGCCCAGCTATTTATATGGGTGCTGGGCAATCAAGGAATTGAACTTGGGCAGTCCGAGGCCTTCTAAGACCTTCATGCTTACATAGCAAACACTCTTAATCACCAAACTATCTTCTCAGCCCCAATCTTAATCCTCTTTCTTGCTTAAATTGTATAGCATTCACTATAAAAATAATAATACTGAATGATGCCATCATTTCTTTCTCTTCCTCATATTATGCAGGTTTTGGGTGGGTAGCTACAGCCACTGTGAGGTCATGTATGTAAAGGCCACTTTGTGACTGAAAGATAGCATTCCAAAGCTCTTGTATTCTTTCCCCCACCTCTTCTTTGATCGTCCCTCAGCCTTGAAGGGCATGATGATGTCTCACTTAATGCTGAATCCCGGAGTGTCTATGTTGCATGCCAGGAACACAGTTACTTTCATTTATGTGATCAATTTAATCTGTTCTAATTATCTGTTGCTTACATAGTCTTACCCATTTTTCTCTTAAAAACAATCAAAGAATTCTACATATTAAATATTCTAAAAGTGCCTTAAAATATTGCAAAATTAATAAAATTTTAGTTGTGAGGAGCCATATGTATATTTCCATACACTATCAATGCTGAATGAACATATTCAGGGTTGTGGGGGCTTGTTTTGGGACAGGGTATCTATCTATAGGGCAGGCTAGCCTGGAGGTTGCTATGTATTCCAGGCTAACCTTGAACTCACAGCAATCTACCCAACTCTTGAGTTCTAGGATTATAGTGCCCTGCTATGTATTTAGTTTTTCATTTCCAACAACTCACAAAAGAATTGAGACAACCTGCAACAAAATGGTAACTATCCCTGAAACCTGATGTGATAGTTAATCTATGGTTGTAAATTTGACAGGATTTAGAATTACCATGGAAACAAATCTCTGGAAATGTGTGTGAGGTGTGATCATCCACCATAAATGTAGCTGATACCATTCCATGGACTGGAGTCTGAGACTATACAGGAAGGAGAAGCAACCTGCTCATCGACATGCATCTCTCTCTGCTTCCTCACTGTGGAATGAATGTGACCAACCAGCCTCCATGTTCCTGCCACCATGCCTTTCCTGGCAAGACTGAATATCACCTCAAACTGTAGACTGTGTACCAGCATTCATCTCTCTCTGCTTCCTTCCTGAACATCAAGTGGGAACATTTTCCATGCAACATCTTTGGTGGCCCTCATAGGGAACCAAAGACTGCTCTTCAAGGTCGGTATGCCTGGCTGAAAATACAGAAGCAGGACTCAAGAGTGACCCTGAGCTCCAGCACCTTGAGAAACCTCAGTGAGTGAGAGGAACTCTGGGCCATGGATAGCATGACCAAATCCTTCTACTAGTCCCTGTCTGTCCTTTCTTTGGGTGTCAAGAAGAGTAGGGGACTTGACCTAAGGGGAATGGATGACTCATACCTCATATGGCTAAACAGAGATTTCTCCCCAGAATAGAGGAGGATCTAGGTGGGGGCTTATAGCATCACTCTTAAAAACAAGAGACAGAGTGTGTTCTACCTTGAAGAAAGGGTTATAAACCTGGCAGGGAATGTCCAGTTGCTCTATATGTCCTTGAAGTCAATGGGACACCTTTTTTCTAAGAGCCCAAACTAAGTCAATGCATGAGACCCAGGTCCTCAGAGGGCTTGTAAGATACCACCCTGATCCAGCCCATTTTGCAGTGCTTTGTACCCTTGGCTCACTTCCCCCACACCTTTCCATCACTTTCCTATACTGATGTACCACCTTACTTGTCACCCACATAAAGTTCCACTCTCTCTTACAACACAGCCCTGTGACTTGTGGTTGAAGGAAGGCATAGTCACCAAGGTAGCCAACAGTTTTCTGGTGGACATATACAGGCTCTACATAGGGTCCATAGTTTCTTCCAGACCTTGGAATTTTGGGCAATTCTTTCCCACATGGGACACACCCCATGTTTCAGATCTATCTCATCTTGGTCAGAATAGTGTCCATACTCCATTGGGACTCCTTTGTTTTTGGAGTATCTTGAAGCCCTTCTTGAGAGGAATTAAATGGCATTTTTTGGTTTTGAATAATGAGGTAATCAGAGGTATCTGGGATGCAGAAAAGGTTACAGGGGCCTCTGTCACAGGCTCTTGTAGACAGGAGATGGGGAGGTACCTCCTTGTCCCAGGCATCTGCAAACAGGAAATGGGGGACAGAACAAGCTGGGACATAGTAAATAGGCAGGAGGAAATGGGGAGTAGGAGATTACCAAGCGAGGGGCAAGGCATGCAAATCCTCACTTGGGTCTGCCACACCCTGGGACCCACATGGACTGTGCTGAGTGGCATCTGGTTTAGGCCTGGGGGTACTGAAGTACTTTGTTTGGGTGAATGCACCCCAGTGGAAATTTTGGGACAAGATCTGGCACATGCTGATGCTGCACTCTCCTATCTTTTCTTCCTCCACTTCAGCATAGATGGGATGAGCTGTTGCCAACATACCTCTAGGATTACTACTTAAATTAGATCCAATGAGCCTCAGAAGGAAGGTTTTAATATTTTTTGTCAGGAAGTCTGGCCACAATATTCTCTAGAAGATGGACAGAAATGGCCACCACATGGCAGTCAATTACAATACAATCCTTTAAGGTAGAAGGGAGAAAAAGTGGTCAAAGACTCCTTATGTACAACTGTCCTTTTATTTCATTGATAATCCTAAATAAGCTAATAACTACCAGCTAGACCCAGACACTCTGAATGTCATTTGTGATTCAATGTTTCAGACTGACAGCCCCAGCCACTAATATTAATCAAAGATTTTCCTTTTGTATCCCCCATTTGGATTTCACACCCTTCTATGTCCAGTAGCCTTACTCCTTAACTGGGCTAAACGTAAAAGACATAAAGAATTGAGAGTTTTTTTTAAAGTATTTATTTATTTATTTGAGAGCGACAGACACAGAGAGAAAGACAGATAGAGGGAGAGAGAGAGAATGGGCGCGCCAGGGCTTCAGCCTCTGCACACGAACTCCAGACGCGTGCACCCCCTTGTGCATCTGGCTAATGTGGGACCTGGGGAACCGAGCCTGGAACCGGGGTCCTTAGGCTTCACAGCCAAGTGCTTAACCACTAAGCCATCTCTCCAGCCCAAGAATTGAGAGTTTTACTTAGGACTTAAGTCAATACCTTCAGGTTTCCCAACAACTCACCAGACAGTACAATTTGTGCTACAGACATGCTGTGTTAATAATGTGCCAAACTGTAACTTCCATTGAGAGAAAGAGGGAACTGACCCAGGCTATAGTAATCGGAAATGAATACTATCTAGTCATCTCAAGTTCCTAACTCTAGCATCCCTAACTGGCACAGAGGCAATCCGTTTAGGTAATACCAATTAAAACCAGGAAGATTCATGGGGAGCTTGGGATCACAGACATTTTCTCTATTGTATATTGAAGGGATCTGGAAGTCTAGAAAAAATAAATCTTCCTAAATTATACTCATCTGGCTACAATGATACAGGGAGAATAGACACCTCCCTTTACTTTCCTTCAGAGACTCAAGGAAGCAATTAGGAAACATGCTAATTTACATTCCAGAGACCATAGAGGAGGAAATTCTCCTTGAAGACAAGTTTCTAACTAATCAGAACCCAATATTCATAGAAAGTTACAAAAACTGGTAGTGGAGCCAGGGTAGCGCTTAGACCAGTTGATGCTGACTGCAATATCAGTCTATTACAATTGAGACCTGGAAAAGGAGAGGAAAGACACAGAGATACGACAAAAACAAAACAAAACAAAAAAAAACCTGGCCAGGCATGGTGGCGCATGCCTTTACTCTCAGCACTCAGGACGCAGAGGTAGGAGGATTGCCGTAGTTTGAGCCACCTGAAACTACATAATGAATTCCAGGTTAGTCTGGGCCAGAATGAGACCCTACCTTGAATAAACCAAAAAAGATTAGATTACACTAGGAAATTTTAGTGGTAATGAAGGTCACCCAAGGATGGCCCCTACCTAGATGAACCTCTGAGGCCTGTTTGCTCTGTGGACAAATTGGGAATTTCTGTAAAGATTGTTGTAAGAAGAGCAAGAACATGAGGGACTTTTCTCTGCCCTTTTGAGAACCCTATCTGAACTGCCAAGGAAACCACTGGAGGAAAAGGTGCCTGAGTCTCAGAGACCTTAGGTCATCTCACCCAGTTGAATGCTAACAGGTTCTGGGGCCTTCCCTATAGGCCTCTGTTACAGCAGTTGTGATAGTTTGAATGTGTGTCACTCACTGACTCAGGTGTTAAAATTAAACTTGGGACTTGGATCTGCAGCTGCCTGGCTGGATGAGGTGTCATGGACAGGGGTGGATCCTGGGGTCCAGCCCAAAGGTGTGTTTGTGGGTTGTGTTGGTTTGATTCAGGTGTCCCCCATAAACTTAGGTGTTGTGAAGGCTAGCTCCCCAGCTGATGGATATTTGGGAATTAATGCCTCCTGGAGGGAGTGTATTGTTGGAGGCGGGCTTATGAGCTTTATAGCCAGCTTCCCCATGCCAATGTTTGGCACACCCTCCTGTTGCTGTGGTCCACCTTCTGTTGGCCAGGGGGTGATGTCCACCCTCTGCTCATGCCATTGTTTTCCCTGCCATTGTGAAGCTTCCCCTCGAGCCTGTAAGCCAAAATAAATCTCTTTTTCCCAGAAGCTGCTCTTGGTTGGGTGATTTCTACCAGCAATGCGAACCGGACTGCAACATGGGTGGATCCAAATTCCAGCCCAAAGGTGTGCAAAGAGGTGTGAGCTCTGAGCATCTTGCTTGCTGCTGCTTTTGTGCTTGCTGCTTTTTGGTGTTTGCTGGTTGGTGGTGGTTTTCTTCTCTCTGCTTGGATTTGTGAATGGGAGCCAGCTTCTTCAACCATTGATGGAACTTTCCATGGATCCATAAGCTTGAAATAAATCCCCTCCTCCCATAAAATACTGTCTTGTTTGATGTTCATCCTAGCACTGTGAAGCTATCTACAATACCAGTCCAACTGTGGAGCCCCCAGGTGACCATGCAGGTGGCACAAAACACCCTAGATTTTTTTAGATTATATAAGCCCAATTTTCCATTCTTCCCAAATATCTAGGCACCCTATCTAACCACACAGCCATTTTCTGGGGCATATTGGACCAGCTCCAGAGAAAGTTCTTGTTTTGTTTGTTTGTTTGTTTTTTGTTGTTGTTTCAAGGTAGGTCTCACTCTAGCCCAGGCTGACCTGGAATTAACTGTGTAGTCTCAGGGTGTCCTCAAACTCATGGCAATCCACCTTTGTCTGCCTCCCGAGTGCTGGGATTAAAGGTGTGCTCCACCACGCCCAGCGAGAAAATTCTTTATATGGCCTCTTGCTGGTTCTTGGGGAGAATACCTCTTCTGTCACACCTTCATCATAGTTCCAGAAACCCCAGTCCCCTGTTGTGGAGGGATCTTCTCTAAATGTTGTGTAGAATTAATATTTCCCCATGAAAGGAACTCTGTCTTCCTCTAATTAAAGATAATATAGATCCCTTAATCTAGACTGATGCAGTATAGGTCAAGCCATCACTGCTACTCTCATCCAGATACATCTTAAGGACCCTACTTATTTCCCTTATCGAAGCAATACCCACTAAAACCAGAGAGTTAAGCCCATAATTATAGCTCCGAAAAAGCAGAGAGTCATAATTGAGTGCTCTCGTCCATATAACCCTCCACTCTTAGAGTACAGAAATGGACCAACAAATGGAGGCTAGCTTAGGACCTCTGGTTCCTTAATGGGGCCATGGTCCCCCTTCATTCTCTAGTGTACAATCTCTATACTCTCCTATCTCAGATTCCCTCTGGAACTACTCACTATTCTGTCTTAGACCTGAAAGATGCTTTCTTCTATGTTCCCTTATACCCAAACAGTCAGCCTCTGTTTGGCTTTGAGGACCAATCTGGTAGGCAGGTCAGGTCACCTGGACAGTTTTACCCCAAGGCTTTAGAGATAGTTATATTTAGCCTAGCTATAGCTCAGACCCTCATATATTAGAATATTCTTGAGACCATCCTGTCACAGTACATAGATGATCATCTACTTTGTGGGGCTCCTGAAGAAAAGCTCTCTGGAGAGCCAAGGTCTAAAATTCTAAACCTCCTAGAGGCAGTCCTGCTCCCCCAAGATATAGCAGTCATGCACTGCTAGAGACATCATAAGGAGAAGGCCCAGTGATCCTAGGCAACCTCTTAAAATATACTGCAACCATGAGAACCCCTGTCTTGGGAAATCCCCTTTTCTGCCCACTTACAGCTTGAAGAAACCAGACCAGCCACTGCCTTTGTCCCTCAGACAAAAGTCTGACATTTCCTGAGAGCGGAGAATGAGGGTACTTTAGTGGCGGGTACAGGCAGTTAGGGAATGGGTCTGGGGGACTGCTGACATAGGGGAACCAGAACGCAAACAGACAGACTGCAGTCTATTTTGAATTAACTGCTGAGGCAGAAAATCATAAAATAAAAGCTAAAAGAGAAAGAAAAAAAGGTCAAAAGGCCATCAGTTTTAGATATCTTGGGGGTAGAGGCCAAAGGGATGAACTGAGCCCTAACCCTTCATTATCATAACAGGAGATGAAGATGGAGACCCATATGCAATAAGAGCCAGTCATAGAGCCCACACAAATAGACTCCTGGCTCTGGGATCCCTCCCTTCTTGAAGGGAGCTGTTGCCTGCAATGAAACAAAACAAAGTTTCCTACTTCTGCTTTTCACTGTATTTATGAATCTATCTTCATTTCTGGACCTTAAATTGGTTAGCTTCAAGAAAGGGCCTGTAGCTCCCTGACTATGCACCTTTCCCCCCGCAACATTCCAGCAAAGTATTTTCAGTTCACCATGGTTTTTCAAGTTATAGAACTCCATCATAAGGCAAGAAACATCTACTTAATCTTAGCCATGAATTGAGGGACCAGACTCATTATTTTCTAACTAGAGGTAGCCATTTAGAGGCTGGAGCACTCACGTGAGTATGTGGATGGCTCTACTGCTAGGTATTAAATTTGGCTGGTCTATCACTACCAGAAACATATTCCCATCGCTCCTTCCCTCTTCTTCCTTCTTTTCTCCTTTTGTGTACATTGCTGTGACAAAATACCCGACAGAAGCAACTTAGGAGAGGACAAGCTTTTAAATCAGCTTACAGTTCCAAAGGGTGGAGTCTATCATGGCAAGGAAAGCAAGACAGGAGCAGAAAGCTGGCGTCACATGTCACATTGTCAGGAGGTAGGAAGACAACAGCAAATGGAAAAGGCCTGTAACAATTCATGTTCCACCACTAGTGACCTACTTCCTTCAGCAAGGCTCTACCTCCTAATGGTTCCACAAGCTTCCCAAACAACACCACTGTTTAGGGATCAAGTGTTTAAACACATAAGTCTATAGGGACATTATGGTCAAACCACCCCTTTCCTTTCCTCTCCTCCCCTCCCTTCCCCTACTTTCTTTCCTACCCCCAACTCCCTCTTCCCTTTTATAGTTCTTTGTCTTTTCCTCCTTCCCTACTTTCTTCCCTTATTTTATTATCTCCCATATCTGCCCCTTTCTTCTTCCCTTCTTTTCATAAACACTCAATGGAATCCTCAAATGTCTTTGGTCTCTAAGTATCCTCCAACCACAAGTAAGAGTGAATATTTTAGAACGGTTTTCTCCGGAAGTTGAAAATGAGAAGGCAGGGGAAATAACTGTTGCCAAATTTACCTTTATTTTTTTGGTATTTTCGAGGTAGGGTCTCACTCTAGCCCAAGCTGACCTGGAATTCATTATGTAGTCTCAGGGTGGCCTTGAACTCATGGCGATCCTCCTACCTCTGCCTCCCAAGTGCTGGGATTAAAGGTGTGTGCCACCACGCCTGGCAAATTTTACCCTTTTTTAACGTAGCAGGTAGAAAGAGGTGGGCTCTGCTAAGAGTTTTATAACCTGTGAGAGTATTGGTTCCTTCATCTGTACCTCTTGGTCCTAGAGTCTTTAATAATTTCACCTTTTCCTATTGGTTAAAGGGGGACACAATATATTTTAGGGTCATTGTTAAGGATAATATAAGGAAACAATATAAGGAATTTTGTTGTTACTTGCCTTGGGCAAACTGATCAAGATTTGTCCTTAAACATTGACAGGACAGAGTAAAGAGTCAAAATGACTATTTTTTTTGTCATACAGTCATTACGCATACCTGACCCCCTGGAAATGCCAAGATGGCCTGGCAAGGTAACACTACCTTTCTAGTGAATAGAGGCTAGTGTCTGTGACTTTCAACTGGTCCCATTCAAATGGCTTTGTACACGTGGTTTTAGTGACATGCCCTGCTTGAGTTTCCTTTGAAATATGACTCTTAGCACCAATGTGTCTGCATTGGCATAAAGGAACTTCATCAAATGCAAAATTAAAAGTCATATTGAAGCTAGGCCTGGTGGCACACGCCTTTAATCCCAGCACTCAGGAGGCAGAGGTAGGAGGAGTGTCATGAGTTTGAGGCCACCCTGAGACTCCATAGTGAATTTCAGGTCAGCCTGGGAAAGAGTGAGACCCTACCTCGAAAAACCAAAAAAAAAAAAAAAAAGTCATATTGCTGGGCATGGTGGAACACGCCTTTAATCTCAGCACTCAGGAAGCAGAGGTAGGAGGATCACCATGAGTTTGAGGCCACCCTGAGACTATATAGTGACTTCCAGGTTAGCTTGGACTAGAGTGAAACCCTACCTCAAAACCCCCCACAAAAAAGTCATATTGCTTGAAAAGTTGCCATCTTGGGATGTCATTTGGATAGAATGTCTAGGACAAAGTTAGTACTGAAGTTAAATAATGAATATAAACAGGTTATGTGTTATGTCCATGGCCACTATTCTCAATAGTAGTAACATATGGGGAAGTTTTGCTATTTGATGTTTTTCTCCTACCTTTTGGTAACTTTAAATCCATCTGAAAGTACCAGCAACAAGAAAACATATTAGCATGAAGATTCTAATATTGAACATAGTTCACTAAAATATAAGCAGGTGGTATTTTCTTGGGTTTGTTTTCTAAAAATGTGAAATTTTGACAAAATGTAGAAGTGCGAGAAGCATTCTGGGGTAGGATTGGGGACATGGATTATGATATTGATTGTAAACTCTCCTACATGAGAAAAATATATCCATGATCAAGGGCAACCTGCTTAAGGCTGCCTGGGGAATATTAAAAATGTAGATGCTAGTGCTTTGTACTTGAATATTACAACTTATTTGGACCAAGTATCGGCCTGAGATTATATTTCAAAACTCCCTGAGGAGGTATTCTGCATCAATGCTAGATTGAAGACCCCCTGGAACACCAAAAGGCATGTAATCCCCTAGCAGTACAGAAATTAGCTTTTGTCAAATGTGACTGACAAATTATATCAAGGAGTAAGCAGTTTTTGGGAAAAAATAGTGATTTCAGAAAAAAGAAAACAACTAGCAATTCTTGAGGACTTATTGTAGGCCAGTTACTAGGCTATAGACTTTGTGATTAGTCCTCATCACTTGCTTATTTATTTGGTTTTAGCAAACAAGGAAAGTGATGCTTAAAGCTTAGGCAACTTGACTAAAGTCATAGAGTTACAAGTGTTGGAGGCAGAGGACATGGCTCCATGGGCAAGAGCTCTTGTTGAACAAGCACTGGGTCCTGAGTTCAATCCTTATAATGTACATGAAAAGCTAGGTGTGGTTGTGTATGCACGTAACCCTGCTCCTGAAGGCAGGAGACAAATGGGTTTGCCAGTCAGCCAGTCTAACTTAAAAATGGCATGCTCCAGGTTCAGTGAGAGACCTTGTCTCAAGGAAATGTGGTGGAAAAGGTGGAAAAATGATAGAGGAGGACAATTAATATCCTTGTCTGGCTTTTGTAACCGAGTACACAGGGCTTGTACCTTTGCACATAAACACATGCATACACACACACACACACACACACCACATATCACAGAGTGACATAAAACCAAACAAGTCCTATGGCTATGTAACTCCATAGTTCAAAGTCTAAAGAAAATAATAGAAGCCAGGCATGGTGGTGCACATCTTTAGTTCCAGCACTCAGGAGGCAGAGGTAGGAGGATTGCCGAGAGTTCAAGGCCAACCTGAGATTACATAGTGAATTCCAAGTCAGCCCGGGCTAGAGTGAGACCCTACCTTGAAAATCCAAATAATAAATAAATAAAAATAAAATAAAAGAAAGAAATCAAAAAGAAAATAATAGAGAAAATGCCACCAGTGCACAAAAGACATCCATTCTAGCTTTGGAAGGAGTTAGGTTCATTTATATATAACTATGCAAGGGTCTGATAAAGGCCCAGAAAACGAATTTTAGTTGCTATTAAAATTCTCATTAAGTTAAAGAAAATAATGATCTAGCAGTTAAGTGCTTTCCTGTGAAGCCTAAGAACCCTAGTTTGAGGCTTGATTCCCCAGGACCCACGTTACCCATATGCACAAGGGGCACATGCATGTTGTTGCAGTCCGGTCCGCATTGCTGGTAGAAATCACCCAACCAAGAGCAGCTTCTGGGAAAAAGAGATTTATTTTGGCTTACAGGCTCGAGGGGAAGCTCCACGATGGCAGGGGAAAACGATGGCATGAGCAGAGGGTGGACATCACCCCCTGGCAAACATAAGATGGACCACAGCAACAGGAGGGTGTGCCAAACACTGGCATGGGGAAACTGGCTATAAAGCCCTTAAGCCCACCCCCAACAATACACTCCCTCCAGGAGGCATTAATTCCCAAATATCCATCAGCTGGGAAGCTAGCATTCAGAACACGTAAGTTTATGGGGGACACCTGAATCAAACCACCACACATGTGGAGTTCATTTGCAGTGGCTGGAGGTCCTGGTGTGCCCATTCTCTCTCTCTCTCTGTCTGTCTGTCTCTCTCTCTCTGTCTCTTTCTCTCTCTGTGTCTGTCGCTCTCAAATAAATAAATAAAAATAAACAATTTTTTTTACAAAGGAAAATGAATCTTGTTAACTTTGGTTCAGAGAAAGAAACCTACACTTATGGAAAAATTTCAGTCAGATATTAAAGATTTGTATGATTAATTTTGTTTGGTTGACCCCAATAGCAGCATATTTTCTGGGCATAGCCTTAAATGTAATAAATCAATGTTTTAAAAATAATATGAGTTTTATGATTTTATTCTGCTTTATTAGTTTATGCTATCCTAAATAAACTTGACAATTGAACAAAATACCTTTGTTGGGGTGGTGTTTTGTCATAAAAATGTCATATAGATTAAGGACCCAACTGTGCCCTTTCAGTGTCCCAGGGGCTAGGGACATTGTGAAAAGAATGCAGAGATTATTTCTGAGATAACATGCTGCCTGTAATTCCATCAATAATGTTCTTTTTATATGAACTGGCAAATGAAAACCTATGATTTATCCTAATTTCCAGAAATCATCAGCCAAAAGCACCTATGTGGCTTCACCTCTCCCCGAGTTCTATCTCATAGCAGACAGTAGCTTTATCTGCCTGGGGAGAATTTGGAAACCAGCACCCTCCCAGCTGCCCAAGGTCCTGGCCCCAGGACTTAGGTGAGATGGCAAGTCTACCATCTCACTTTGGATATCCAAGCCGGAGGAGGACGTGGCTTCTTACTGAAGTTCACAGGCCCATTGCCCTCTTTCTTGTTTTACTGTGACAATGTAGACAATGCATTTCCCATCTCTCCTTCCTACTGACTTTCAGAATGGGAGACTATACTAGACACCAAAGAGTAGGAAAAGGTTTAGTGTGCTCAAATGTAGCCAATCATCTAGCTACAAGTATATGTTATTTCTTATTAACACCATAATAATGTCCAAACTGTGTCATGTTCAGAAGGGATATAATGGTTTGAATGTAAAATGTCTCACAGGCTCATGTATTTGAAGACTTAATCCTCAGCTGGAAGCACTGTTTGGGAAGGTTATGGGACCTTGGCTGGACGAAGTTGGTTACTTTGGGTGGGACTTGAAGTTTGTTAGTACAGCTCTGCTTTCTAGTCATGTTTTCTGCTTCCTGTGGCAATGTGACACTGGCTTCCTGCTCTGGCCTACCCTGTCTTCACTGTGATGATGGAATCTACCCTGTGGAACTGTAAGCCAAATTCAACCCTTTTCCTTTCAAAAGCTGTTTCTGGTCAGGTATTTACAGCATTGAGATACAAGGGGCATTCAAAACTTCCCATGCTTGTGTTTTAGCTCTTAATTTTACCAATATATTCATTATATCAATGGTGGGAGATAGTTTCTTCCTTTATATTTCTTTTTCTCTAAATGTCTTTATTAAGATGTAACTGGCATGCTAAAAACTTAAATTAATATTTAAAGAGTACAACTTAGATTTTCATGTACACATCTGTGATACAATCACCACATGGAAGTAAGAACAATATGTGACCTTCCAGCAGTCTCCTGATACCACTTTGTGTTCTCTTTTCCAGCTTCTTCCTCACACCTGGCCATTCATGAACAAACACTGATCTGCTTTGGGTTTTTGTAGATTAGTTTACATTTTTTAGAGTTTTATATAAATGGAGTCAAGAAGTGTATGTACATATATTTATCTGGCTCTTTTCTGTGAATTATTTTAAGAATAACCAATACTGGGTCAATTATACATTACAAGTCTTTTTACATTATGATTTTGGTAGCATTAAACTAATATAGCCAATTCAGTTTAATGTCAAAGTTTTGAACAGTTGCAGATTCATTTATAGGTATAAATCATATAAAAATACCTGATAATTTTCACTTACTTTTTCCTAATGTTTGTGAATATAGTGCTTTCACATCAGGAAAATGATATGGGTTATACTCCCTTTAGCTTAAGATACTACCATTTTACTTGTATATGTGTATTTATATGTATGTTTAGTTTTGTACAGTTTTTATCCATAGCACTTTCTGTGATGACACACATAGTCAAGATATAAGCTCCATCAAAAGGAATCCTCATGATATCCATGGAAACTGCAGTGACCTCCATCGCTTACTGCTGGAATCCAGGACTTTCTTTAAAGGTATAGCTTTGTTAAATGCTATGATGAATAGAATAGATAACTGCTTTACAAGAGATTTTTTTTTTTAAACTCAGTGTAAGTCCTCTAAAACTCATTCCAGTTCTTTGTAACAACAGGTTTGCAATTTTGGTGTGGATGTTTGTTTTATGAATAGTATTCCATGTTACTGTTGTACCACAGTTTAATCAGTTTGTAAATACAGGTTCCCCTTATGTAGGCCAGATTAGCCATCAATTAAAATCTGCCTGCCTCACTGTCCTAAGGATTTCAATAACAAGCATGCACTAACCACATCCAGAACTCTCAAACATTTGATTATGGAAGACTACTAAACTAGCATTCTATAAAAAGACAGAACCACCAGGAGACAGATAAATACTTAGATATGTGCAGATAGGCATACATAGACAATTGGTGGAGATACAGAGTGAGGGGAACAATGGACTCATATACATTTAGTGCCTGAGATGCCTCAGAGCAAGCTGCCTGCAAGCTGGAGACCTGAATTATTGGTAGTGTGGCTGAGTTCAATTTACCATATTACATGATAGTGTCTACTAGATTTTAAAATTGTATAGACAATGTGTCAGCCTTCTTTATCTTACTTTACCCATTTCTACCATGAAGTTTTAGTAAGAATAGATGTTCAATTAATGTTAAAGGAATCAAAAAAGCCAATGAATAGGAAGTTAAATTTATTATAATTTTTTTTCTTGTATTTTTGTTATTGAGTAAATGAATCACATCTAGTAATATGTTTTGCTTCACAGTACAACAAGGAATCAGAAAAGTTAAGAATTTATCATCTATTGCTGTTGTTTTCTATTTCTTGTTTTAACTAGTTTTCTTTATTTTTTTCATATTCTATAAAAATATTTATTCCAATGCCATGTTTCCTTGTTAAATATATCTAAGATGGATACTTTTCAATTTTTTTATTATTTATAAAACGTTTAACTCTTCTTCACTATAAATGAATTAACTGTATAACGAGTATTGCTCATACACTTAGATTCTGATGCTAATTAAAATTTTGAAAAAAAAATTGAAAACTTTCAAGAACAAAAGATAAATCTAAAGTCACTTATGTAGAACAAGAACACAGATGTGTTGGACTGGAGAGATGGCTTAGCAGTTAAACACTTGCCTGTGAAGCCTAAGGACCCCAGTTCGAGGCTCAATTCCCCAGAACCCACGTTAGCCAGATGCACAAAGGGGTGCACGCATCTGGAGTTCGTTTGCAGAGTCTGGAAGCCCTGACATGCCCATTCTCTCTCTCTCTCTTTCTCTCTCTCTCTCTTTCTCTGTCTGATGCTCTCAAATAAATAAATAAAAATAATCATTTTTTGTTTTTACAAAAAGAACACAGATGTGAAATATGTTATTTTCCCTCAAGCCCCTACTACAGAGTTGAATGTTCTCTTCGAACATGAGGGGAGGGAAGCACTTGAGGCTTCAGTAGGGGTGTGAGGGCCTGCTGGAGTGGCCCCTGGACCGTGCACTGCCTATAGCACGAGTAACAAGCAAAGCCACCATTGTGGCCCGGGCTCTCTCCTCTTCATCTCTTAAAGCTTCCTCATACCAAGATGGGAAGGCACTCGGCACAGTGCTGTAGATCTTGGCCAAAAACTCAAGGACCTTCATTTTGCTGGTTTCGATGTGAGTTTGGGGACCCCATAATGATTGATCACTATTAGGTACCCACTGGTATTCCAGGTGCCCTTTTCACACCAAATCCTGTGTGATGAGCTTTTTGGCATCATCATAGATGTAGTGGTTAGTTCCACATATATCCCCATCACATTAAGCACTTCCAGACATTTTCTTCATTAGCCCAATTGTCATATAACATGTGCAATAGTCAGCAGAAGGTCACTCTTGGGCAGGACAGCCTCAACATTCAGCATTGTATCATGAGTATGATTCAATTTGCTAACAAAGACATAGCAGTGAATGGTTGGGTAGACTTCCTTCACATCAGTACTGAAGGCCACCAGCATGAGATCTGAGGCTTTCTTCAGAATGTCATGAAACTGCCCCGTGTTGTCTAGGATGACATGCTTCATAATTTCTTTGTTATAGGCTCCCTGGTGTTGTTCTTTTGCAAGATGACTGCACCAGAAAAAGTAACATATCATCTCTTTGGCCTGTGACTGAATGATCAGTGGTGGGAGGTGCATGGGAAGCTTTTGGTCTTTCCTCATGTCTGCATATGCTAAGCAACCTAGCACCAGGTGAGTTATGGGGATTATCACCACAGAGATGGGAGGAGCAAGAAGGCATCTATCTCCCCTCTCTGCTGCAGTGGCCTGAGATATTTGGCTACCTCAAGCCTCACTTTGGGCCTGGCAGCTTTTCTCATGGGCACAGAACTTATTTTTTCTGATGACTCTGGACAAGGATTTTGGGCAGGAAAGCAAGAGATGCAGGCAACTGGAAGAGGGAGAAGGACATGGTATACATATTTGCACAGGAAGAGACTGCCTGTTTGTAACCATAGTTTTGTGACAACAACGTTTTAAGAATCCACAGGGCCTCTTATTCAGTCACTCTTTCCTCTGTGAACCCCAGTGAAGGAAATTAAATTGAGAGGGAATTCCTCTGAAGCTGGCGTTGGCTAGCCCTGCCTAGTGGTGAGTTGGAGATAAGAGTAGCTACTGGGTGGTCTAAGATTTTAGGAGTAGGAAAGGATCCTCTGAATTCACATTGAAGATCAGCTTGTAACCCCAGCCTACTTCTGTCTGGCCTTGAAGCTTTACTAAGGGACTTCTGAGAAGTTAATGAAGAGAGAGTGAGCTAGCCTGATGGGGCTTCCCAGAAATGGCAATGGAAGCTAGATGATGAGTGTTTTCAGTCTTCCCTCACAACCATGTGCCTTAGATTAAGGCCCCCACCTTTGGGAGTTCTCCTTCCCACATCATTCCACCCAGAGTCTGCTCCCCAACCTGTTGACCAAGGGGGAAATGGTCTGTGCCCACCCTCTGTTGTCATATTGAGAGTGCCCCTTAATTCTCACTCAAAATCCTCTCCCTAGAGATGTTGAAAGGATTACAAGGAAATATTATGAACCAATGTATACATATAAATTTAAGAATTCACCAAGACATCAACCAGTTCATTAGAAACCTGCAACTACTAACATCCATGATTAATGAGTCCAATATACCCAAAAGATAAATATACACTAAAGAAACATGACAGAACAATATACCTCTTTAACAAAATGTTAGCAAACAAAGTCCAGGAATATGCAAAAGGATAACAAGACACAAAAATGTGTTGCTTATTCTAG
Organism: Jaculus jaculus; assembly: GCF_020740685.1. Taxonomy (NCBI): domain Eukaryota; kingdom Metazoa; phylum Chordata; class Mammalia; order Rodentia; family Dipodidae; genus Jaculus; species Jaculus jaculus. The sequence goes on along the minus strand of NC_059125.1, from coordinate 16,232,550 downwards.
GAAATGTTGGGTGGGTTGAATGTTCAAACTAAACCAGTGATAGAAAAGTTATGTGATATTTAATGATACAGAAAAAGAATTTGACACATCTTAAAATTCATTCACCTCATAGCATATTAGTAATAGAAAGAACCCTTGTTCAGTTGATAAATGGCATCTACTTTTATAGATTCCAGGCAGTATTAGACAGCATGATGAGAGGATGAATGCCTTCTCATTAAGATAAAGCAACTAAGTCATCTCTCGGTACTCCATATTAATATGTCGTAGTACTGAAAGCAATAGTGAATACAATATTGCAAATAAAAGAATGAAAGGACTTGAATGCTGGCAATAGAAGAGTTTCCTATTCACAAATAATATGATTATCTAAAAGAAATCCCAAATGTTGAGAAAAGAGTTTCACCTGAGTTGGAAGCTAACCATGGCCATGATAGCAAGAACTGTCTCAAAAAGAAAAGAAAAGAAAAGAAAGAAAGAAAGAAAGAAAGAAAGAAAGAAAGAAAGAAAGAAAGAAAGAGAGAGAAAAAGAGCATTACAGAAGAGGCAGAAAGAGCTACAGGGTGGGAAGGAGTGTCCTATAGCATTGTGTCCACCAGAGACTGAGTGGTGCATTTATGATCCCACAGGCAACACAATGATCGCATTGAAGAGGACCCTCAGTGTACTGGAGATGGAGTGGGGGAAGAGGATATAAGAATATAAACTAATGGGAATATGACCAGCACCTAATAGTAAGAAAACAAAATTCATAACAAATTAAAAATAGTACAGGGATTACTTGGAGGGAGGAATAGGGCAAAGAAAGTAGTAGGGTATAGGGAAAAATCAGAAGGAGGAGAGGGACTATGATCAAAATACATTTTGGATATACATAAAAATTGCCAATAAAAACTAGAAGAGGCACTTCCAGTCAAGATGGCAGACTCATAACCATGCTAGAGCTCAGTAGGTGACATCAGGCAAGAATTGTAGGGCTTCAGTACTAGCAGATTCTGGGTGGGTGCGGGGTACACATTCTGGAATTTGCTGGTTCCTATGCTCGCAGGAACAGTACAAGCCCCTCACGCTGGGGCATCCTGGAGTCTACTTATTTCAGAAGTCTGAGGTTAAGCTAGCAGAGCAGTCAGTTGATCAACCTTTCCCCATACTTCCTGTACTCAGATAGGGGAACAACCCATTTAGTAGGTACATACAGTGCAAGAGGTAGGGCCCATAATTCTGCCCATCCCTACAGCCCTACAAGCATATTCTGTTGATCCTGCCACCCCACTCCTGAGAAAGATGAAAATAGAACTACCAACTGCTCCAGCATCTACTCCAAATGCTCTACTCTTCACTGCAGAGATATCTGCTCAAATATTTTATAGCTGCTCAATTCACAATAGGTTAAAAACTGGAATAAATCCAGATGCCCATCATTTGATGACTTAATAATGAAGATATTGTACATATACACAATGGAATTCTACTCATCAGTAAAGAAAATGATACAGTGAAAATTGTAGGAAAATGGATGGACTTGGAGCAGATCATACTAAGTGAACTCATACAAGCACAGAATACAAACACCACATGCTCTCCTTCATCTGTGATTCCTAAACTGGAAAAGCTTGAGTTGCAGGCATACCTGTCAGACAACTCAAGGGACAGATTATAGGGATGGAAGGGTCTAAGGAAGGGCAATAGCAGGGCAGGGGGAGATAAATACAAAACTAAATTCATCATGAACTGGTACTATTGAAACCTTCCTCCTGGGTAGCAGATAAAAAGGTATAACCTTCAATGGGAGTATAAAGGGCCCTGAAGAGGGTTAGATGAAGTCTGACCCTAAAGCATTTAGCTCTGGCTTGTAACCTCCATTACTATGAATCGGCTACAATCCACAGTCAGCTGCTGATCTGAGAGACCTATGAAGTCCCCCAAGCAACACAGATTTCTGTCAAAGCTCTTGATTACCAACCTGAGGCAAAAGGTGATACTATATTGCTGAAGACACTACACGCTGCCCATACAGAACATTGAGAGATCTGGATGGAATCTGGAAGGAAGCCAGTTCCCAGATGGTTAGTCCATGTACTGCTGGAAAGCCCTACACGAGCTGCTGGAGGAAAGTGGCCAGCAATGCTGTGAGCAAGCAGGCTGCTATATGCAAGCAATGAGCCTGACAAGATGTACATACCTTTGTAATGATTGGCCAAGAGATCCACTCAGTGGAATGGAGCCCATAGCTGGAACTGGAAACCAAGTCAAAATCTTATAGAGAACAAGATTGTGGACTCCAATGAGAAGTTCCCACTAATTTTTGGCCCAAATAGAGGCTACACATCAAAATTTCTCTAAATTAACCATGCCTACCCCCTTTAATCTATGCTGATCTCACTTGGCATTGGAGAATCTGTTTATCTTTTTTTTCAGCAAGCAAAGAGAACCAAGGACAAGCAAAATCTATCAACAAGACAAGAAATAATATCTGAATTCCTGTCAGGAGATGAACCACCCCTTGAACATCAGTTAGGGCCCAGATGAAACCATAGAGAAACTGGAAAGATGAGCAAGAGCGCTGCTTCCATGTGAGCCTAACAACCTGCATCAGGATGGTGGAGACAGACACAGAGGATACTCAAAGCATACCAAAGCAGAAATGCAGAAGCTGCTAAGAGCTCAGCATTAATGTAGACTTAAAACACACCTACCATGGCTCAGAGAATTTTGTGGAAGAGAGGAGGAAGATTGTAAGAACCACAGGGTGGGAGGGAATATCCAGAGGCATTGCCCCCCATAGTGACTGTGTGCTGCTTTCACAACTTATAACCCACAACTCCATGGTGAATACCTGCAGTCCCATGAGAAGGACCCTCAGTGGAATGGTGTCAGGGAGGAAGAAAATGGTACCAACATATGATGTGTCCATACTAAGTCTCCACATAATACAAAATGTAAACAAATAAAAAATAGAACAGGAGCTAGCTGGAAAGAGGGACTCATTGGAGGAGACATCGAAGTGGGAAAAGAAAAGCCCATGGGAGGGGACTATGGTAATGGTATATTGTCTATATGTGTGGATGTTGTCAATAAAAAGTTACAAAAGTAAAGTGGTTGTCTGCAAAGCAAACAGACCCAGGATCAATTCCCCAGTACCCACATAAAACCAGATGCATAAGGTGGCACATGCATCTGGAGTTCATTTATAGTGGCTAGAGGCCCTGGCGTGTCCATTCTTTCTCAAATAAATATATAAACAAAATATTTTTAAAAAGAAATCTTGGCAGGGGAGGATGAAAACAATCTTTCCAAATCTTCCAACCAACAAGCTAATTAAGAAGTTTAAAAACAGTTGAAAATCAAAATTAAAATTTCCATTTGCAGCAAGCAAAAATAATATAAAATAAAATATTTTGGTTTAGCTCTAATAAATATGTACTGAATCTAGAAGCTAAAAATTATAAAGTGCTAATGAAAGGAATCAAAGATGTAAATAGAGAAAAGCAACAGAGCTATGAATATAAAGAATCAACAAGTAAAGATGAAGATTTTGCTCAAATTTATCTGATTTTAGCATTTTTTAAAAAGTTTCTGTTTTATTTATTTATTTGACAGTGACAGACAGAGAGGCCGAGAGAGAGAGAGAGAGAGAGAGAGAGAGAGAGAGAGAGAGAGAGAGAGGGAGAGAATGGGCACACCAGGGCCTCCAGCCACTGCAAATGAACTCCAGACGCATGTGCCCCCTTGTGCATCTGGCTAACGTGGGTCCTGGGGACTTGAGCCTCGAACCGGGGTCCTGAGGCTTCACAGGCAAGCCCTTAACCACTAAGCAATCTCTCCAGCTCTTTAGCATTCTTTTAAAAAATGTTTTATGCTGGGTGTGGCACATGCCTTTAATCCCATAACTTGGGAAGCAGAGGTAGGAGGACCACTGTGAGTTTGAGGCCACCCTGAGACTACATAGTGAATTCCAGGTCAACCTGGGCAAGAGTGAGATCCTACCTCAAAAAAACCAAACTAAATAAAATATAAAAAGTAAATTAAAAAACATAAAAAATGTTTCATATATGAGAGAGAGAGAGGGCATGCCATGGTCTCCTGCCACTGCAAATGAATTGTAGACACATGTGTCACTTTGTGCATCTGGCTTTATGTGGGTACTGGAGAATCAAACCTGGGTCCTTAGGCTTTTCAGGCAAATGCCGTAACTGCTAAACCATTTCTCTCGCCCTGTTTAGCATCTCTACTATCAAAATATCAGTTGTATATTTTGTAGGTATACAGAAGCCAATACACAGAGAGAGAGAGAGAGACAGACAGACAGACAGACAGACAGACAGACAGACACACACACACACACACACACACACACACACACACACACACTCACCATATACATATGCACATACTTAAGTAAAGAAACCATTTCCAGATTTATAAGGAATGTTTAGATAATTGAAAATCAATTATTTGTCTAAGACCCAACAGGGAACTTAGGCTACCAAGGTCACAGGGCACACTGCTACCCTAAAATCAGGAGAAAGTTGCCTTCAGAGAGATGGAATGATTTGCTTCCTTAGAGCTGAAACTACTGGGATCCATAGAGGCAGAGCCAGTTACTTCACTAGCAATATTGGCAAATTACTATAGGCTAAATGCATGCTAGTCTGAAACTGTAAAACTATTGCCTGTAGCAATCAAGGAGGGGACCTCAGACTTTTACAGACTTCCATGTAGGAAGGAATCAAGCTCTCAAAAAGAGGATCTATTGAGCAAGAGTGCTGCTTTCAGGGCCAGGCTGACAACCTACACCAGAGTAAAGGAGATAGACACTGAGGATACTCAACATCTACCAAAGCAGAAATCCAGAAGCTCCTGAGAGCTTAACACTGAAGTAGAGTTAAACACATACACACTATGGCTCATGGGAATCTTGAGGAAGAGGGGGTAGAAAGATTGTAAAAGCCACAGGTCAGGAGGGCATACACAGAAGCATTCTTCCTTCCCCCAATGACTGACTACTGCTCTCACAATGCATAATCCATATCTCCACGGGGAATACCAGCAATCCCACCTAGGTGGCATCTCAGCAGATTGGGGACAGGGAGGAGGGAAATGATGGTACCATCACATGATCACATGATGTGTCCATACAAAGCATATTCTTTTTTTTTTTTTGGTCTTTCAAGGTAGGGTCTCACTCTAGCTCTGGCTGACCTGGAATATACTATGGAGTCTCATGGTAACCTCAAACTCATGGAGATCCTCCTACCTCTCTTTGTCTCCCGAGTGCTGGGATTAAAGGCCTGTGCCCCCATGCCCAGCTCAAAGCATATTCTTCAGAGAGATCTATGACACCCCCAAAACATTATAGGCCATTTCAAGGCCCTTGGTTTCCTACCAGGAATAGATGGTAAAACCCTATTGCTGAAGACTCCATATACTTGGGCTGTAAGGCCACTGAAAGTCTTGCTGGAACTGAGCTGATAACCTCCTCCATGTAGACCAGCTGACAGAAAGCTGGAAGAAGCCATTCTGCATGCAGTTCAATGGGAGAAAGAGAAATCACCAGTGAAGATACTCATCAGTGGACACTGCAAGCCTTATAATTGGCCAGCCAGGCCAAATGAGCCAAGAGGTGCAATAGTGGCATGTCTGTTATGGAGGAAATCAACTGCCCTCTAATTGGACTGGAGGCCCGCTCCATGGGAAGGGAATATATCCCTGATATTGAAAACTTAAAACAGGGGTAGTCATAAGCCCTAGGGATGTAATGTCTGCTATTGTGTGGCCAAATGTATATACTATGCTTATCAAACTGCCCAGTAAGCACTTCTCTTAATGTTCACACTCTTATATTAATGCTACTCTCACTTTTGGTTGAGAATCCTCTCTTTTCAGATGGCAGTGACCTTGGGACGACTCAGAAGGTATTATGGTGATAGAAAGAAATGACTTCAGTGCTCAGTACTGCAATATCTGTATCACACCTTCCATGGCTCAGGGTCTAATGTGGAAGAGGTGGCAGAAAGAATGTAAGAGCCAAAGGAAGGGCAAGACTCCGTACAACATGCTCCCTTCAGACACAAAATGGCCTGGATATCCATGGCCTCACAGTGCCTGATACCACCTGCATAAGACCACCATAAGAGGAGGAAAAGATCAAGACATCAAAAGTAAAAGAGAGACTGACTGAGATGGGGAGGGGGTATGATGGACTGGAGTTTCAAAGGGGTAAGTGGGGGGGAGGGAGGGTATCACGATGGGGTACTGTTTATAATCATGGAAGTTGTTAATAAAAAAAAATTAAAAAGAAAATAAATAAATGAATAAATAACAAAAACAAAACAAAAAATGAGAAGCTGAGAAAAATCCCCTAGTGGCTGTCAAGGGTAGCAGAAAAGAATAAACATTACTTAAGCTTCTCAGATTCCTCTCTGTGACAGAGGCCTACTCTGTAGTGTAACATAGAAACTATCCCACCTAGGAGAATTACTTTGCATTTGGCTCCATTCAGCTTTTCTCTCTCACCTAAGGAAAAATAAATAATAAAGTCAACATAGGGTAGGAATCCAAAGATATTGGGAATGATGTAGCCAGATAAGAAAGCAAGGTCTGAGATGGTTAGGAAGGTGATACATTCATAATGCTCACATTCCCTAGAAGCAGAATTTCTAAGTTACAGAATTAATTTAAAACAAAACAACTGTAGAGCACTTTCTTTCCCTCACATCTTTCTACCAGAGTCCCCACTATAAAGACCAGTACAGCCGGGGGGGGGGGGGGGTGGCACACGCCTTTAATCCCAGCACTCAGGTGGCAGATATAGGAGGATTGCCATGAATTTGAGGCCACTGTGAGACTCCATAGTAAATTCCAGGTTATTCTGGGCTAGAGTGAGACCCTACCTCGAGAAAAAAAAAAAAAAAGGAACAGTGCAATACATGTAAAACAGTATATATTATGTGAAAGTGGATTTACATTCCTTAAAAATATGTTACAGCCGGGCATGTGGTGCACGCCTTTAATCCCAGCCCTCGGGAGGCAGAGGTAGGAGGATTGCTGTGAGTTCGAGGCGACCCTGAGACTACATAATGAGTTCCAGGTCAGCCTGGGATAGAGTGAGAACCTACCTTGAAAAACCAAAAATGTATGTATATACATATGTGTTACAAATCAAAGGAAAACCATGATAAAATTTTCTTTTGAAAACAGGATAATCATAAGATTAAAATGATAAAATGTTCAATTAGAACCATAGGAAGAAAAAAAAAGGTATGCAGGGCTAGAGGAATGGCTTAGCTGATAAGGTGTTTGCTGGCAAAGCTAAAGGACCTCTGTTCAATTCCCCAGGACCCACGTTAGCCAGATGCACAAGGTGGTGCATGCATCTGGAGTTTGTTTGCAGTGGTTAGAGGCCCTGGCACACCCATTCCCTCTCTCTCTTTCTCTTTCTCTCTCTCTGTCAAATACATAAGTAAATAAAAATATTGAAAAAATGAAAAGAAAAAAGGCATACAAATAAAAAGGGCTACAGAGATGGCTCAATCATTAAGTGTGCTTCTTATACAAGCAAGAGGCCCTGAGATGGTCAGAGTTACAATTTCCATATCACACATAATATCTGGGTGTGGACACATGTTCTCAGTACGTCAGTGGAGCACAGACCCAAGACTCATCCAAGTCCTGTAAGTTCTAGAATCATTAAAGAGACTCTGGCTCAAAGAACGATCCAATGGAAGAACAATGGAACTGGACATCTGATGGTCCACTCCAGCCACCATATAGGCAAGTGCCTCCTGCCACAGGGAAGCGAATGGGGTGCCACCTTTCTCTCTCTCTCCCTCTCTCTCTGTCTCTCTCTCTCTCTCTCTCTCTCTCTCTCACACACACACACACACATAATATGCAAATACAATAAACAGATAATAATTACAAAAATAATATATTTTAATACCACCATATTACTCTTAGTTTAAATGTGAATAGTCTAAATATACCAAACAAAACACTAAAGTAATTTCATTTGACAAGATATGGAGACCTCAGCATGTTGTGTATTAGAAATAACTTCATAATCACTTTCTATATGAAGACTCAGATAGGATAAAAATTAAAATGTAGGCATTTTTTAGGTCAGTGAAGCTACATGATACTGCAATTGTGGTTGTATGATATCACGTATTGTTAAAACACACAGAACCTACAACATGAAGAATGAACAATCCCCAGTTAAAAGTTATAATAAAAAACAAAACGAATAAATGTTGTAAAGGATGCAAAAAAGTAGAACACAAATACTGTTAATGGGAATTAATATATCCATTAAGAAAAACAATATGGAGGGTCTTCAAAAACTAAAGTAGAATTGCCATATGATCCATCATTCCTATTACTGGATACATATATTCATTACTGGAGGTATATATATCTATATATCTATATCTATATCTATATCTATATCTATATCTATATCTATATATATCACCAGTAATGAGTAGATGAACCATTTAGACATGGCGGCTGGTGTCATGCATTTAATGTTTCATAATAGAGGACATAGCCAGTCACTTTAAAATGAAATTAACCTTGTAGGTCAGCCTGCCGCGTGGCTAGAAATGGGTTTTCTATTTTAGTCATATCTACTTGGAGAACGACTAATGTTTTGGCCTAAGCAGATAAACTCCACTATTACTTAGATGACACCAACAGCAATGAAAAGTCAGAAGTGGTGGCTCAACTGTGCAATCCTAGCACTTCTGAGGCAAACGTAAAAGGATTTCTGGAAGTTCAAGACTATCCAGGGATACACAGTGAGTTCCAGAACAACCTGGGCTAAGACATCTTACTTTAATAAAAACCAAATGGGCTGGAGAGATGGCTAAGGCACTTGTCCGTGAAGCCTAAGGACCCACATTCAACTCCCCAGGACCCACATAAGCCAGACACACAAGGCAATGTATTCCACAAGGTCATACATGCACACAATGTGGCATACACATTTGAAGTTCAACTGCAGTGACTGGAGGCCCTGGTGTGACAATTTTCAATATCTCTCTATCTCATAAAAATTTTAAGAAAACAAAAGTAATAAAAATAATTATAGATTGATTGAGTCTCACCAGATCTCACTTATGGTATGATTCTGAGATAACCATGCAGTTGCTGTTACCTAATGTATGGAAATTTCTGTCTCTGTATAAAAATCTTCGTGAGGGGTGTGGAATGGCCTGATCAGTTTTGTCTGAGTAGTCATCAACACTGGTTTGTCTCATAGTGAATGCTTTTCTAACTTTTAGTTTCTAATTTATTTTTGAATTTTCCTGTATTTGAGTTTGTGTTTGTGTGTGTGTGCACGCATGCCACGCTGTCATGCAGCTGCAGATGAAAGACTGTCCAACTTCATGTGGGTGGCAGCAGAATTGAACATGGGTTGACAGCCTTTGAAAGCAAGTGACTTTAGCTGCTGAGCCATATTATCAGCTCCCAGCTTCTTATTTCTGACATAGGAATGTGACTTGAGCCATGAGTAGTAACTTACACCTATAATCTCAGCATTCCGGAGGCTGAGGTCAAAGGATTTCTGTGTTTGAGAGCAACTTGGGATATGTACTGTAATGTATTAACTCTAGCAAAATAAATGGCAAAGCATATTGAAGAACAAGGAAAATCATCAGGGGCAAAAGGTAAAATGATATAATAATAAATGAGTCTGTTATTGAAGAATATACACCAACTCTAAGTTGATATTCAGCTAATAAGGGAGCATCAAAATACATTATATATATATGATATAACTGAAAGGAGGAATACAGTATTATAGAATACTTTTATTATACTGTCAGAAGATTGTAGCTGTGTCAGGCAGAGAATCAGTAAGGATATAGATGGCACAAACAAGACTAGTGCTCCACTGTACCCAGCTGCGTGATAGAGAACGCTATCCAAAACTGTGGAACATTTGTCACTTCCAAGTCTATCTGTACCCATCACCAAGGTGATCGCATTCTGTCTACAAATCAAGTCAAAAAGAAAAAATAAAAACACAAATGTCTACACAATATGTGCCCACAGATATCATTAGAATAATCAGAAATCAATTAAAGAAAGAGTTGGAAAATTACAAAATATTTATAAATCAAAGAGCCCATTTCTAAAAATCCTGTAGGTGAAAAAAGTCTCAATAATTTTTTTTAAAAAACACATGGAACTAAGTAAATTTAACCAAACTTTGAAAACTGCTGTGAGAATAGTTTTAGGAATTTAGAGATCAATTGTATATATTATAAGAGAAGAAAGGTCTGAAGTGAATAACCTATCCTTTACCTTAAATTTTACTTGCTCTTCTTTCCCAACAAAAGGAAAAGATGAGCAAGTAAAACCTAAAATGATAGGAGAAAGGAAATAACAAAAATGAGCATACGTAAAGTGGCTAAAAATGTAGTGTTTAGGGCTGTAGAGACTACCTAGTGGTTAAGGCCCAGGACCCATGTAAGCCAGATACACAAGAAGGTGCATGTATCTGGAATTTGTTTTCAGTGGTTAGAGGCCCTGGCACTTTCTCTCTCTCCTTCTTTCCCTCTCTCAAAAAAAAAAAAAAAAGTAGCGAAAAAGGGGCAGGGACTATGGCTTAGTGGGTAGACCGCTTGCCACAAAACTATAGGTACCTGAAATTCTACTGTTCAGACCCCAGGCCCCAGACATCACATAAAAGCTAAAAGCTATGGCTGCCCCTATAGTGATAAAGGAGGTGGAAACAAGAATTTCCTAGAATCTTTCTCAAAAATGAGATAAAAGTACAGGACCAACTTCAAAGTTTTTCTCTGATCTCCACCTGCACACTAAACAAACAATAAACAACCAAATAAGTAACTCAATGTAGAGCAGAAATAAAGCAGCCAAAGAATAGAAATAATAGTAACAGTAAAATTGACAAGCCTCTACTGAAGACAACCAAGACAAAGAGAAACGCAAAAACTACCAATATCAAGAATGAAACAGAAGTCATCTACTGATTTCATAACATGGAAGATAATGAACCCCATGCGCACGAATTTGATGCAGTATATGGATTCCGTCAAAGACATAATTAGCCACAATTAACTCAAACTCAAATTGCTGACCTAACTTGTTCATGTGTGTAATTCCCACATTGGGACACTGAGGCAGCAGCATCATCATGAACTTAAGGCCAACCTCAGCCTTATAGCACGACCCTGCCATAACCAACCACCAAAACAGACAGTTTGTACCTTCTAAAAAATCACTAGGCCTACTTAGATTTCCTGAAAGAAAAAAAAAATTACCTAATCCAGAGTTGAATAGATGGTTTAGCAGTTAAGGCATCTGCCTGCAAAGCCTAAGGACCTAAGTTCCATTCCCCAGAATCCACGTAAGCCAGATGCACAAAGTGGCACATGTGTCTGGAGTTTGTTTGCAGTGGCTAGAGGCCCTGGCATGCCCATTCTTTTTCTATAAATAAATAATTAAATAAATAAATACCTAACACAAATATCTTCCAGGAAAGAGAAGAGAGAATAATTATACTTTCTGGATATTTAATTTAATTTCTTTTTTTTTTTTTTTTTTTGGTTTTTCGAGGTAGGATCTTGCTCTAGCCCAGGCTGACCTGGAATTCACTATGTCATCTCAGGATGGAATAGAACTCATGGCGACCCTCCTACCTCTGCCTCCCAAGTGCTGGGATTAAAGGCGTGATCCACCATGCCCAGCTTTATTTCTTTTTTTTAAAGCAAGTGTCTCATGGATCCTGGGCTAGCCATTAACCCAATATGTAGTCAAGGCTATCCTGAGCTCCTGATCCTCTTCCACCTCCTAAGTACTGTGATTACAAGCAGTACTGTGACTATATCCATTCTTATTTATGAGAAAGTCATCACACTAATACTAGAGTCATACAAAATATCTTACTAGAAAAATAACTACTGATTAACTATCTCTCATGAATATAGACAAAGATTTCCTTGTCAAAATATTACCAAATAAGGTGGCCATCTGTGAATTCAAGGTCACTCTAAAACTACATACTGAATTTTAGGTTAGCCTGCCTTGAGCAAGACTCCACCTCAAAAAAATTACCAAATAGCATTCAATAATATGTGAAGAAAATATTATTTCGTGACTAAGAATGGCTTATTTTCAGCATATAAGATTGATTCAAAATTTTTATCTCAATGCAATTCTTCACTTTACAAGATTAATTACAAAATACATACAATTATATCAATAGATATAAAACAATGTGATTTTTTTTGTGAGGAGGGAGAGAGAAAGACAGAGACGGAGACAGAGAATATTGGTATGTCAGGGCCTCTTGCCCCTAAACTCCAGGTGCATGTGCTACTTCAGGTCCCATATAAGCCTGACACACAAGGTGATACAGTGCACAAGGGGCACATGTGTCTGGAGTCTGTTTGCAGTGGCTGGAGACCCTGGCACATCAATTCTCTCTCTCACTCTTGTTCTCTCTTGATCTTGCTTTCACCGTCTTGCATGAAAAAGGCCAGTCTATTTGGCTTGCTTCAGAAAAAAGAAGTATCTACAATAGAATGACAAATGATATATATAATCCTAGCAAAATATTTATGGGATCCATACTGACACACTAATAAAGGGAAAAATCATGAGAGACAGAAAAAGATGGAGAAGGAGAGACAGACAGACAGAAAGACACACACACACACACACAGAGAGAGAGAGAGAGAGAGAGAGAGAGAGAGAATGGGTATGGCAGGGCGTCCAGCAATTGTAAATGAACTCCAGATGCATGTGCCACCTTGTGCATCTGGTTTACGTGGGTCCTGGGGAATTGAACCTGGGTCCTGTGGTTTTGGAAGCAAGCTCCTAACTACTCTCTCTCCAGCCATCTTTCCAGCCCTGATTTCATTTATGGATTGGAATATTCATGGTTGTTAATATACCAATTCTTTCTAACTTGATTTATAGAGTTGATGTGATTTCAATGAAAATCCTCACAAGGCTTTGGAGGATATATGTAAATAAACTGACTATAACTCTGGTGTGGCATAGCAAAGTTCTAAGAAAGTGAACACAATGCTGAAGAAAAAGAAAGCTGAAAGCAGTATGCAACCAATTTTGAGAATTAATGTATACTAATGAGGACCTCACAGCCTTGGTGAAAAAAGAGACATATAGGATGGAGAATCAACTATCTAAAATAAGCTCATGAAAAGAGAGGAAACTACTTTTTACAAAAGCATAAAGGTAAATTAAATGGAAAAAAATGACAGTTTCTTTTAACACATGGTGTAATAAATATCAGACATGGAAAAGAGACAATGGAAAAATGAACTCAAACACAAATATTATGCTCATACCTTATACAAAATTAAACCAAAGTGCTAAAATGTAAATGTAAAATTATAACACTTTAAGAAGAAAACATAAATAAAATCTAAATGACTTTAAAATTTTTGATGACTGGGGGCCCACTCCATGGGGGGGAAACACATCCCTGATACTGAAAACTTAAAATAGAGGTAGTCATGAGCCCTACGGGTGTAATATCTGCTGAAGTCTGGAAAAATATACTTATCAACCTGCCCAGTAAGCATTTCTCTTAATATTTATACCCTTATATTAATGCTACTCTCACTTTGGGTAGAGAATCTTCTCTTTTCAGATGGCAGTGACTTTGGGGTAACTCAGAAGGTATCATAGTGCTGGAAAGAAGTGACTGGAGTACTGAGTAACATCTCGATCACATCTTCCAAGGCTCAGGGTCTAATGCGGAAGAGGTGACGGAAAGAATGTAAGAGGCAAAGGAAGGGTAGGACTCATTACAATGTGCTCCCTCCAAACATAAAATGGCCTGGCTATCCATAACCTCATACATAGTGCCTGACACTACCTACATAAGACCATCATAAGAGGAGGAAAAGACCATGACATCAAAATAAAAGAGAGACTGATTGAGATGGGGAGGGGATATGATGGAGAATGGAATTTCAAAGAGGAAAGTGTGGGGGAGGGTATTACCATGGGCTACTTTTTATAATAATGGAAAATGTTAACAAAAATTGAGAAAAAAATATAATTATTAATGAATTTTAGATACAAAAATTGGCTTGCTGCAAAAAAATAAGAAAGTACGATTAGTAAATACTGATAACCTGAGGTCTAGTAACATTAATTTAGATAATGCACCAGTAAGAGAATTAATAGAAAGCCAGGTCTGTTGGCACAAGTCTATAATCATAACTATTCAGAAAGCTGAGGTAGGAAGATTGAAAGTTCAAAGCCTGCCTGGATTGTAGAATGAATTCTTTCAAGTCTGGCCTGAGCAACATTGAGACCATGTCTCAAAATAAAAAGTAAAAAGGGGACTGCAGATACAGCTCAGTCGTATAGTACTTGCTCATCATGAATGAGGCCCTGGGTTCAATTTTCAAAACAACCTCCCAACAGAGGAAGTATAAGCTAGGAATTTAGACAAAGTATTTACAAATCACATATCTGATAAAGAACACTAGTTCTCTCAATGTATGAAGTGTTGAGCTCTCAGGCCTCTGATTGTTTGCTTTGATGAGTTTATGAGTCTCCTCAGTGTCTACTGGATCTCGCTGGAGGAGGGTCTCAGGCTAGCTGTGGTAGGAGCACTCATTAAGGCTCATTGTGGAAGAGGAGGCTGACTGTAAGAGCCACAGGGTGAGAAGGAATACTCTGAGAATATGGTCTCCCCCAGCTGACTAGTGCATTCATTACCCAACAGTGATTACTGATAATTTCACTGAGGAGGGACCTCAGTGGAATATGAGTGAGAAGGGAGAGAGTATAAAATAATAGGAATATGACAATTTTGCAATATGTTCATATATTAAAGTTCTCAATATTTTTTTTAAATGCAACAATGATAAGCAAATGGTGGTAGCTTGAATCTTAGTCCACAAAATTGGTCTGTTTTTTACTTATTGCACTTGTAAATGTGACACCTAGAGAACATTTCCAAATGTAATCAAGTGATGGATCTCAAAATAAGATCATCTTGAATTGAGGATGGGCCCAAACCCAATGGCAAGTGCCATATGAAAAAGACAGAACTTTTGAAATATTTACACAGAAAAGGGAGGATTATGTGAAAATTGAGACAGAGTAGACCTATGACTTATAAGCCAGAAATGCCAAGAATTTCTGGGTAGCCACAAGAATGTAAGAGAGAGGAATGAGTGGCTGATTTTTTCAAATATCTAAAATGTTCCATCCATGGGCTGGAGAGATTTCACAGTGGATAAGGCCTTTGCCTACAAAACCTAATGACACAGGTTTAATTCCCCAGTACCCATGGTACAGCCAGATGCACAAAATGGCACATACATCTGGAGTTCATTTGCAACAGCTAGAGGCCCTGGCACACCTGTTTCCATTCTTTCTTTCTTTCTTTCTTTCTTTCTTTCTTTCTTTCTTTCTTTCTTTCTTTCTTTCTTTCTTTTTCTTTCTTTCTTTCTTTCTTCTTTCTGTCTGTCTCTCTCTCACTTCCTTCTTGCAAATAAATAATATACTTCTTTTAAATTTTTTGTTTATTTATTTGAAAGCAACAGACAGAGAGAGAGAGATAGAGGGGGAGAGCGAGAATGGGCGCGCCAGGGCCTCCAGTCGCTGCAAACGAACTCCAGACACATGTGCCCCTGTGTGCATCTGGCTAAAGTGGGTCCTGGGAAATTGAGCCTCGAACCGGGGTCCTTAGGCTTCACAGGCAAGCGCTTAACTGCTAAGCCATCTCTCCAGCACATAAATAATAATTTTTTAAATGACACAACCCTTGAAATGCCCTGATTTTAGCTTTCTGGCCTCCATAACTGGGAGAGAATAAATTTATTTTGTTGTAAACCACACAGTCTAGGAAATGAGTATGCAAGGCTATTTTATAAATGACCAAAATGTTTTGAATATCTCACAATATCTGATGGCAAATTAGTATATGAAAGGATATAAAATATAATTTGCCCTTAGAAAAATACAAATGAGGACAATTATTTACCAGCCCATACCAAACAGAAAGACTAAAATAATTTCTGGTGACATCACAACTGCCTTTATTAAAGATTAATGGTGGGGATGTAAATGGGGCAACCAATTTAAAAATATATATTTATTTATTTGACAGAGAAAGAGGGAGAGAGAAAGAGAGATAGAGAGAGAAAATGGACATGCCAGGGTTTCCAACCACTGCAAATGAACTTTAGACATGTGCACCCCCTTGTGCATCTGGCTAATGTGGGTCCTGGGGAATTGAAACTGGGTCATTTGGCTTTGCAGGCAAATGCCTTAACCACTAAGCCATCTCTCCAGCTCAGCAGCCACTTTTGAAATAATTTGATTATTTACCCCTTTTTTGAAAGAAATTTTATTATTATTATTTATTTTGTGAGGTGAGAGAGAATGAGGCAGAGAGAGAGAGAGAGAATAGGTGCACCAGGACTTTCAGCCACTGTGAAGGAACTACAGACACATGTGACCCCTTGTGTGCATGTGCGACATTGCACACTTATGTCACTGTGTGTCTGGCTATGTGAGACCTGGAGATTCAAACATGAATTCCTAGGCTTAGCAGGCAAGTACCTTAACTGCTATGCTATGTCTCCACACCTTTTGAAACAATTTTTGTTAAGAATTTAATACAGAAGCAAAATGTAATTTGATTATTTTACCATCCTTTTATATACTTTTGTCCCCCTTCTCTCACCCCTGTTCTACTGAACACCCTTCTCTTTACAACTTGTTCTTCTGTTTTGATGTCTCATTCTTTTGTCCTCTATGTCAAAATATTGATAAACTCAAATTTGGGCATGACTTGTGTGTGTAATGGCCACCACTGTGAAGTCATGCATGCACCAGTCAGTTCCTGTTGGGAGGACAGGGCCCCAAAGTACTCCTTCCCTTCCTGTGTCTCTTACATCCTTTCTGTTCTCTCTTCTGTAGTGTTCCCTGTACCTTGAGTAGCTTAATCAAGATGTCTCTTTTTATGTTGAGCTCTTGACAGCCTCTTCATTTCTGCTTAATTGTTTTCAATCTCTTCAGTGTCTCTTGACAAGCATTGAGAGAAGCATGAATATGCTTTTCTCCACTTCCTCTGGAGTGCTCCCTGAGCCCTGGAAAATGTTATACAGATGACTTTATCACTGTTAAGCACTAGGCTTCCTCTTTTTCACAACACATTGATGGTTCTTGGGTCTCTCCAGTATTCACCACTATCTGTAAAATCGTTTTCTTACCAAAATTGAGAACAGCATTAACTAATGGGCATAAGGCTATATATTTAGAAGGCAATTTGGAGGAATAAATGCATTCATTTAGCCAAAGAACAATAGCAGCTTCCCTCTAGAGCCTATGACTTTCCAAACCATAGGGCTTTGGACTCAGTTTTCAGTACCAGAAATGAATTCCCTCCCATGGAGTGGAACTCAAATCTAATCAGAAGGTAGTTGGTTACTGCCAGACACAGGCAGGGCCCTGGGTTAAAGCAAACCTAAGTTGTCTGACACAAAGGCCCCAGGCTATGGAGGAGTCACAGCAGCCTGAACCTCTGGTCATATCTCGGGGACTGAAGCAGCAGGGTAGCTCTTCCCCTCATTCTTGGGGGTGTCAGTGAGCCTGGGCCCCTAGACAAAAACTCAGACCTGGAGATCAGCAGGAAGTAAGGCCACTCCCTCTCCAAGTTGAGGATCCCTGGACATTCATATTAGACTTAGGCTTTGCCCATAACCCTGTGGCCTTTGGCCAGTTGCCTAGGAAACTCCTTATGTGGTATCAGCCAGTACCTTTGCACAGCCCCTCCCCCTGCCATTGCCTTCTGGCAATAATGAATGCTCTCATATGCTAGTTAGGCATCAGCAAGAAACTTTGTACATCCAATCCCCTTAGGACCCTCAACTCCTTATAAACCCATTTCCCTGACAATCAACTGAAAGCTGCTCATGGAAACTGTGTCATGAAAGTCTTTACTTTCATGAGCTCCCCACCAAGATTACCTGAGATACCTTGGAGGTCCGCAATCAGCCCAAGGACCCAGGAACCCATAGGTTATCACATAACTTATTGGCCATTATTGACCCATGGGAACATCTTAGCTGGAGGGTTTATTGTGTAGCACGTAGGGTCCACTGCTTGTTAAGATGCTTTTTCTCCCCAGCAGCTTACATAACACTTTCCAGCACTATGGCAGCTAGCCAGCAGGAAGGTGACTCTAAGGTCAGTTTCAGCATAATTTCTGTGTCCTCTGAGGCAGCATGTTGTGTCTTCAGCAATAAAATCTTAGCCTTTAGTTCATATAGGTAACCAAGGGTATTGGCAACATAGCCTATATTGTTTTGAGAGCCATTTTTCTGAGCTACTAAATTTCCATTTATTTGAAATGTCAACCCAAACAAACAACGTCTGAAGAAGTTTCACAATCTGAAATAGTCTAGGAAAAATAAGGTTTAAGTGAATGAAATGTGATATGTGAACAGGATCCTGGGACAGAAAAGGAACATTAGAAGTCTGACTTGGTGAAACATATTAACAATCCCAGAACTCTGGAGATTGAGGCAGCTGAATCTTGAGTTCCAGGTGAGTGTGAGCATAAAAAAGATCTTGTGTTGGGGCTGGAGAGATTGCTCAGTGGTTAAGGTGCTTGTCAGCAAAGTCTAATGACTGGGGTTTGAGGCCCCAGCACCCATGTAAAGCCAGATGCACAAAGTGGCACAAGCATCTGGAGTTCATTTGCAGCCGCTGAGAGCCCTGGAGCGCCCATTCTCTTGCTCTATCTATGTTTGCAAGTAAATAAATAAAATAATTAAAAAAAAATCTTGTGTCAATTCTCACCAAAAAGGAAGGAATAAACGAAAGCAGATATAAAATGTTTGAAAGACCATTGAAGGCATTATTGAAAAAGTTGAATAAAATTAGGACTTCAGTTTATTATAATGTATTATTATTCATTGGTGTGACAAATACATTTATTTTAAAATACTGACCATAGGGGTTGGAGAGATGTGGTTAAGGCACTTACCAGCAAAGCCAAAGGACCCGAGTTTAGTTCCATAATATCCATGTAAAGCCAGATACACAAGGTGGAACATGCATCTGAAGTTCATCTGCAGTGGCTAGAGGCCCTGGTGCACCCATTCTCTGTTTCTCTCTCTCTCTTTCTCAATCTTCTCTTTCTCTTTCTCTCAAATAAATAAAATAGTTTAAAAATATTGACAATAGGGCAAAGTGAATGCTGATGAAAGAGTACCTTCGATATTATCTTTGCAACTTTTCTCTAAATAGACTGTAAAACGTAAACTATTGCAATTTATTTTATCTTTAATGAAGTATTATATTTATTTATTCATTTAGATAAGGTCTTACCATTCTCCACGCTGGTCTGGGATCTTCTTGCCTCAGCCTAAGGAGTAGTGGAGACTATAGAAAAGTCCTCCACATGATGTGTCATCATGCCTGGCTAAATAAGGGTTTTAAATTAAACCCTTAATTAAATTTTAAGAAAAGGACATCCAGTAGCTGACCACACAAGCAGTTTTCTTTGGGAACACATTGTGATATAGGAGGTTCCTTCAGATTTCAATCAAAGTCCTTCCCTTGCTTGTAGCTGAGCCTGGATAGCTAGTGGGGATGAGAGAGTCGCAAATTGCTAAATCAAGTAATTCCTATTTTAGGATTACTAGAATTGAAATATCACTGGTGGGGTTCCAAGTGAGCCACTCTAATATGGGGTGGATGGGTGCCTCAGACTTTGACCCGCAGTCCTTTCTTTACTTTGCAGTCATAGAAAGGTCATTTAGTCCTTTTCCTACTGAAGCTTCCTCATCCACAGCCAAGCTTTCCCACCTGAGATGCCAGAAGCAGAAACACTGGAAAGCAGTTTCCTGGGAAACCTTCTTAGGACTTCCCAGGATTGACAGTGCAACTCTACTCTGATTCCTAGGTTTGGATAGTGAATTACCATCAATTCTCTCTAAACTTGAGTACTGTCTGGTGAGGCATAGGATCCTTCCCTTTGCTAAGCTGAAAGAACATGCCTTACATATACCATGGCTACATTCCTATCTCCCTAACAGTGTTAACTGCAGCCCAGTGGTGAGATGATGAGACAAAGGGACAAGAGAACCTAACAACCATACATTATGTTCCCAGGGTTAATGTTAGCGGGGGTTGGGGGACCTCTGGGCAAGGCAGTTTCTTCTGGTGTAATTACCACACATCTTCCTCAGACTCCTCACTTTTACTGTGTGTGTGTGTGTGTGTGTGTGTGTGTGTGTGTGTGTGTGTGTGTGTTGGAATAGAGTCATTCTATTTATTCCAGGCTGGCCTTGAACTAGCAGCAATCCTCATACCTCAGCTTCATAAGTGCCAGGAGTATAGGTGTGTGCCACCACATCCTTCTCCTCACCCTTCTTTTTGTTAGGGCCTAGGATTCTTCTCTTTGTTGATCTGTGGCTGACACTGGTCCAATTCCCATACTTCTTGGTAAGAAGTGATAAAATTTACAATAGATGTAAGGTGTTTATTCTCCTTTTGGGAAGACATATCAAAAACATTTTATTTACAGTGAAAGAACTACTCAACCTCAAGGAATTCCTCTTCCAATTTTCCACTCTTATAGCTATAGGCTAGCTTCCATTACAAATTTGTATTCTCTGACCTATTAATGAGCAATAATAGTATTATATTAATAATATTATAATAATATTATATAATAATATATAATAATAATAATTATAATAATATTATATTAATAATAGTATAATATTTCTACTCAAATGACTGTAAGTAAACTTAACATTGATCAGATAAAATGCCTGTCATTCACACATGATATGTGAGAAAATAAATTGATATAGCATTAGGCTGAGCCTGTGGTAGAAACCTGTATTCTCAGCTACTTGGGAGGCCAAAGCAGGAGGAATGCAAGTTCAAGTTCTGCTTGTAAAGAGTGAGTTCAAGGCCTGCCTCAACAACTTACTGGCACCCTAGGTCAGAATAAGGGAGCTGGGGATATAGCTAAATGGTATAATAAACGAAATATAAAGCCTTAAGTTCAATTACCAGTATGGGTAAAAATAAATAATACATCATTATTGCAAGAGAAATGCATTAATTCTATTTTAGGTCAATTTTCAATTTTCTGTTTTTCCTTTAAGAAAATACTCATATTTGCCTATGAAGTCATGTCCATCAAGGATCATATCAATTTGAGTAGTCATAGCAACAAACTGGAAAAAACTTCTATGTCAGTCAGAAGGATTTCTAGGTGTGAGTATATGTATATGTTATGAATATAATAAAGGGGCAATGAGAGCAGGAATGGTGTTGAGGAGAGGTGGCGATTGAGCACATGTAACATGAAAGTGGAAAGGAGGCTACTGAGAGTGCAAGGATTCAAGGAGGCAGAAGGTTGGGAAAGAAGAAGGTGGATAAAAGGATCCATAAAAAGAAATTATGTTTGAAAATGTATAATTAAACCTAATACTTAGTATTCTAATTTAAATTTAAAGAGATACTGGCTACATCAGTTATATGGAATATATACAGTTGCAAACTCTATGGAGTAGTTAAGAGATGGATTTATACATGTCTTTTTTTTTTTTTTTTTTTTGGTTTTTCAAGGTAGGGTCTCACTATGGCCCAGGTTGACCTAGAATTAAAATTTGTAGTCTCAGGGTGGCCTCAAATTCATGGCGATCCTCCTATCTCTGCCTCCTGAGTGCTGGGATTAAAGGCGGGTGCCACCATGCCCGGCAAGAAGATTTATACATGTTTTCACCAGATGAACCTGCATTCTTTTCATTAGGTGACAAGGGCAAGAGCCAGAACAATAAGTACATCATTACCCAAGTAGGTTACATTGCAGAATTTCCTCTAGTACTTCCATGTAAAGAACATCTCAGCCTATATTTTTAAGTATGTATGTCAATATTTCCAATTATTTTTATTTATAGGGGCAGAATTTTAGAGGATCATACTGTGGAAAAGGAATTGTGATATATTTCATATTGTCAAAACATTAGTAGTCAGTCTGTATGCAATATATTGTATGCACTATTATAATTTCAAGGCTTTAAGTATGACATAACAGATAAACAACTTCTGTATTACTAATATAAAGTAAATCCTAATGGATATAATAGAAGAAAACTTAAACTAAAAGGCTTGACACAACAAAAGTTTCCTTCTTTCTTTTCTTTTCTTTTTCCTTTTTTCTTTTTTTTTTTTTTTTTTTGGTTTTCTGAGGGAGGGTCACACTCTAGCTCGGGCTGACCTGGAATTCACTATGTAGGCTCAGGGTGGCCTCGAACTCATGACAACCCTCCTATATCTGCCTCCCAAGTGCTGGGATATGAAAGGTGTGCACCACCATGCCCAGCTAAAAGTTTATTTCTTGTACACATAGAATCTGCTATGGATAGCCTGAAATATCCACTCTCAAGCAGCTCAGGGATCCATAATGCTCCTTCCATCACATCACTGAAATCTGCTAATTACCTGACTGAGCTTTGGAAATAAGAGTCTACATTCTCATAGCTTGGGGTAGGCTTTGTAAAAAGCAGAGGAAGGAAATCAGCAGAGCCAACCTAGATTAACCATGCAGACATGTAAAGTAATAGCCGTATGCTCTAAATGCTTGAAAAGAGCACGGTCCAGCCTCTGTGGATGGTCCTCCCTCAACTACTGATTAAAAAGAAATACTTCTTTCTTGATCATTTAGTTAGTTGAGTAGCTTCAACAGTGTATGGACTCAGGAGCCAGTCTAATGTCACCAGATTGCATTCTCCCTATTATCTAATTTGCCTTTTAAAACATCTAAATCCATACTTAGGTCCCACAGCCTATTTGGGGAAAACAAACAACAGCAGAGGAGCAGGCACCTAAATATCACTGTCAAAGTGAAGCACTCCAGGGAAGGGTCTGCTGTTATTAGTGATGTGATGGTCACTGAGGATCTTTAGGGACTGGGCTGCTCCACATCAGACAAAGTAAGGACCTTCTGAGCTTCCTTTCCCACATGGTACAGTGACAGTCTCAATGGAAAGAAGCAGGTAAGGGCTACACAGGAGGTCACTGTATGATTTGGGCCTTAGGGCCCATGGGAGAGACTCAGGGGAAAAGGAGTATACTTTGGGAAGTGCTGGACCTGGTCTCACATACCAGCACCCAGGCAGCATTGACACTCAAAGTTCTCTGAAGCTAGAGACTTAGACACATGAGGCCTCTAAGTAATCTCCAGATGATGTTTCTCACTTTCTCCTTTGCTATAGTGGAGATACCTATAATCTTTAATTTGGGGAAACTTTAAGCCCTGTAATTTTTGCATTTGTAGAAACTGAGGCAGGAGGATGGAACATTAAAAATTCAAGGCCTATGTGGATGAGTCTATGAGTTCAAGGACAGCCTAGAAACATTAGCAGTAAGCTCTGGCAAGACTGTTCAGAAGTTCAAGGTGCTTACTTGCAAAGCCTGCCAGCTAGGGTTCAATTCTCAAACTGTCCATGTAAGCCAGAAACAAAAAGTGGTACAAGCATTTGCAGCTTCAAGAGGCCCTGAGTCACTCATTCTTTCTCTCTCTCCATTCTTGTCATATGCTTTCTCTTTGCTCAAAAATGAATGAAAGTATTTTTTCTGAGTAAAACAGGGCTGACAAAATAGCTCTGGGTAAAGCACTTGGCTAGTATGCATAGAGCTCTAGGTTCAAGCTCCAAGATGGGAGGCAGGGTGTAAGAGAGCTCAACGTCAGTGTAGGATAAAAATATTAATACTATGGACCCTGTAAATTCAGACCAGCAGTCTGTCTCACACTAACTCTAGTATCTGCAAGCTGGTTTAACTTTATGGTGGGAAAACTGCAAATTTCTATGAGCCTCTACTCATCTTTGAAATGGGTTTGATCAGTAGTCCTCTGATCCCTGGATTTTGTTTTCCATGGAAGTGAGAATGTTGGAATGCTTTTAATTTATGAAAGGAACCTGGCAGAATTCCTGGCACATACTGGATTTTGGTACATCTCAGTTTGTAGTATAATTTTGAATCCCTCTCCTCCCAACCTTCCCATCACTCTACTTGTTTCATCGTTATTTAAGGTCAGTGTGGAGAAGTCTAACATTCAAAATTTGATGGAATTCAAAGCTTCTAGACATTTACTTAAGATCTACATCAGTCTTTCTCTGACATTTAAACCACATTTTATTTCTGATGATTTCAACTTCACTAAAGTCTTAGTTTAGCTCAGAGTTTGCAAAATCTCATTCAAAGCAAACTAATATAAATGCCCTTTTAATGGATAGGTCCTGCTTCTCTCAGTTTAGAATAGCTCTCTATCCACCCAACAAATGTTGCATAGTAGGCCAGTCCCTTTCTCTATTCAATGACTCATTATAACAGATCACTTACCACAACTAGAAGACATCTCTTAAGTGTCCGAGTGTACAAAAGAAGTTAGATTCCTAACTGGGGCTGGAGAGATGGCTCAGTGGTTAAAAGCACTTGCTTGGAAAACCTGCCAGTTCTGGATTCAATTCCCCAGTACCTATTTAACCAGATGCACAAAAATGGCACATGTGTCTAAAGTTCATCTGCAGTAGCAGGAGGCCCTGACATACCTATTTAGTCTCTTTATCTCTCTGCTCATATATAACAAGAAGTTAGAATAACACAAGTTAGTAATAGTGGACGATCCCACCTGGGGCCAGTTAGGAAACATGGAAATAAAAATTGAGGTAAAAATATAACAAAGTAATTTACCCCAATTTTTTCCACAAACTTAAATCATATCAAATAAATTGTTCATGCAGATATATCTTTTTTAGAATTGTTGGTTCCAAGTAGAAGCAGGTGACATTCAGGTACCAAAATTGGTACAAACAAACAGCCAAACAGGTTGGGGTTTGTATCCCAGAGTTTTTCATGGAGCTACCTGTTCTGATCACAGCTGGGGGAAGGGGTTTTTTTCTTGTCTTATCACTCTGTAGCTGAGGCTAATTTCAAATTGAGAGTCCTATTGCCTTAATTTCCCTTCAGTGCCATGCTGGGATGACAAGAATAAACCATTCCTACCACAATAAAAACTCATTTCCTCTAAAAATAAAATCTAATTTGGGTAGGTGGAGGTTTCCACTGTCAGGTGACCTAGAAGTCCAGGTTGTTTCCATCTCAAGATCTCACTCAATATGTTTGCTACTAAATAAACTGTCATAAAACATCAAAGTGACATAGTGTCTTTCAAATACCTTCACCTGTTTACAGACCATTTTGTGGTATTACAAATAGAATCTAGGTCCTCAAGCAAGTGTTCTACCACTGAACAATATCCCCATCCCTGTTTTACCTTTATTTGTTCAATTTTTGAGACAAGGTCAGGATAGATTGCTTGGGTTGGCCTTTTTGATACTCCTGTCTCCATCTCCAAAGTAGATGAGATTGCAGGCTTGCACTATCAGGCTTATCTCAGAGACCCTTTCTAACTATGGATGGGCTGGAAATGTAGTAGTCTATTTATATGCTTAGGACACAGTAGAACAGCTGAACAAAAACTGGTTGGAGATGTGGCTGTCCTGTGAATTGTTTTATAGTAAGAACCAAAACAAAAAGGGGCTATTGGTAGATGTAGAGGCCTACACAGGTAACTATGAAAATGTGTTTTGACAATAGCCTCTTTAGTCTCAAATAAGTTCCTGAGAAGGCCAAAATTGCCTTGAAAAGTGTTTTCAGGCATAGGATTTTCTCAAGGACCATGAAAATACCAAGTAAGAGGATTTGGTTCTTCATCATTGAATAGCAGCTTCTTTCTGCTGATGTTGGCAATAACATTAACAGATGGAGAATATTTTATTTAAATACATTGTCCAAAGTCTAATTGTGAATCTCTATTACCCATGACCAAATGAGTATGTTTACATATGCTTATAGAGGTATTTATACTTTCCCTCTATGTCAGCATTCTATATCTTCTTTGAGATATAATACCAGTAAATTCTGCCAAAATCAGGCTTCACTTACCTGAAGATATTGAAACACCTTGAGAGTATGGTTAAAGTTTGGTACTCACCTTGAAACTTCACTGTCTAAAGTGAACAATTATGTAGAAAAGGCTGGTGATAGTTAATCTTAGTTGCCTACTTGACTGGATCTGGAGCTACTTAGTAGAAAAATCCCTGTCAATATCTATAAGGGAAGCTCCTAGATTAGGTTAACTGAGGGGAAGAAAACCATCCTAAGTGCAGGCACCACCATTTCTTCGGCTGGTTTTCAGACTGAATAAAAAGAACAAAGCAAGCTGTGAATCAGCATTCATTTCTCTCTGCTTCCAGAATGTGGATGCAATGTGACCAGCTCTGTTTCATGCGACTGCCACTATACCTTGCTTGCCATGATGAACTGTTAATTTTTTTGGAGCTTAACTAAATCCATCTTCCCCTATGTTTTTTCTTTACATGTATTTGGTCACAGCAACAAAGAAAATAATGGATACAAAGCCTTATGTATCAAAGGCAAGTCCATAGTGAGGAATAGCCACTGCAGTGACTTGGAGGCCTGTTCATCTAGAAAAGGCAAGGGGGTCTGTGCTTCTCCTCTGGGAAAAACAGGTGCATGATCCTGATGAGGAGGCTCTGAAGAGCCCCCTTCTGTACAAGATGGCTGTCGTATGAATTTTCCTGGGGGATGCCTAAGGTAATGTTTTCTCACCCCAGATAGGGAAGGCACCAACAGACCAAGGAAAGTTTTCCATTTAAGTCCAGCTTCATTAGCTAATGAATTTGTTGGTGTAACTTACAGAAGCATGAATGACACAAGGGCATTTACACCACCAGAAAATCTCACCCCTGTATGACTGACTCAGGGGCAGCTGTACCAACTGCTGCCAATTGTTGGCCTCTTATATAACTTCAGAAAGGGGTGAGGGACTCACGAGCCTTTCTTCTCTCTCCAAGAATGTTAAGGGTTCTTATTGTCATCAGCTCCATGTTGCTGAGATCAATATCCAACAAGATACAGTTTGGGGGTGAAATGGATTTATTTCAGCTTACAAATTTAGGGCAAGTTCCATTAATGGTGAAAGATGTTGGCTCCCTTTCACAGATACAAGCAGAGAGAAACCACTAAGCAGCCAGCACCATGAACAAACATGAACCACCAGATCTCAAACTGTTCTCTCCATATCTTTGGGCTAGTATAAAGATTGAGCTGTAAACATACCTTAGGTTAGACTCCAAGATCCACACCAGTGATTCCAGATGGCTGGAGAACCACGCTACAAGTTCAGTTTTAATAAAACAGCTGAGACTATGGGACTGTATATTTACACTATCACATTCAAACTACCACAGATCTCCTGAGGATCTTATTGGAATAATCAAAGCTACTCTGTTTCATGATTGTGATGGCCATGTCTAATCTGAAGGACACAGCTACACAAGAAAAGAATACTGAGGAAGACATAGGGGAAGTATGTTATGTGGGTAAGGGTCACAACCAGAAACAGATACTGGTGCCAGGTTAAAGTCAGGTCTGCAAGATCACTGGGGCCAATGGTAGGAGAATTCATGCAAATGAACCCCACTGATAAATTCTCTGTCACCTATCATCATCATAAAGCCTGTTGTTCATTCTTTGGCCTTATAGACCCTATATAATAGTGAAAAGAGAAATGAGTTCACACACTCTTCAGGCCAAGATGAGAAGAAAAGTATTGGCTTTAGAGGAATTCAGACCAAGAGTTTTGTCTCATCCCTATTTTCCATTAGCCATGTAAAGTGAAGAAAGCTGCCCAATTATACAAGGCCTATTTTGGTTTTGCCTATGAAATGAGCTCTATGTAGTTATCTTGTTCCCGAGTTTGTATATACCTTTGAGATATGGCTACTGGGAATTTAGTAATTTATGTAAGATACAGGTTACCATAATAATATACATTAAATCTGTAACAATTATCAGTTATTAATATTGCATTTTTAATTACAAATATCACCTCTTGGAAATTTTTAGTTTAGTTTTTATCTTGGAAATGTCAAGAGAATATATAGATCTCTAGAATCTTGTCTGAAATGCTCATCCACTCCCATTGTCTCGTTCATTCCCATGACCATGACAACATTTATTACTTGACTTTGATCTTATCAACTTCACTCAAGATAGCCTAGTTTAAGTAAGTTATTAATCGAATAGACTCTCTTCTGGTTAGAACAAATGCTTCAAGTTAGTTCATATTGTAAACTTAATCCACAATGGAACTATCTTGGGAAGTGAAGATTAAAAAGTTGGTTAGAGAGGAGCTCTGCATGTGTGGGGCTTGTACAGTCTGGCTGATGAGGGACTCAGTGATTCTGGAGCCTGTAAGCTCCAGGTTGCTGAGGGGCTCAGACTGTCTGGGGCCTGTATGTTCCCAGATGGTGAGGGATGCCATGGGTATGGGGCCTGTGTGGTCCTGGCTGGTGAAGGGTTCATGGCTGTGTGGTCCAGGTGCCAGAACAATTGGGGGCCTTTAAGCCCTGTGCTAGTGAGGGGCTCAATATGTCTGGGGACTGTGCAGTCCAGGCTCCCGTAGGATGGGGCCTGTGAGCTCAGGGCAGGTGAGAGAGACTTCCTATCTGTGGCCTGGGTGTTCTGGATGCCTGACTGTATGGGGCATGTCTGGGGCATGCATGCTTAGGGCTGGTGAGGGGTGGTGTGTGTCTGGGGCCTATGCAACCAATCAGTGCTGAATCTGTGCACCTGAGCTCCAGCCTTGTTCTTGGAGCCCCATGTCCCTCAAACCCTCCCTGTCCCTACTCTCCTACTACTGGAACCTGGATACTAATGCCTCCTTGATACATCTCTCTTGTCCCAGATGGGAAGCACAGGAATATCTGGAAACCACTCACTATGGGGTACAAGCGAGTCATCTACAATCTGATCATCTGGGTACAGTAGGGGATGAGGGACAAGTGCTAAGGCCTCCACGTGCAAGGCACAGCTGTGGACATGGGCTGAAAAGATTTCAGACATCCAACCAGAGCTCTCCTAGCAGCCACTAGCCAACAGGTACAGTCACATGTGCAATCCCCACAACCTGTGTATCTCTGGATAAAATTCCATAATACTGCAATTTTGGCCAAACCAAAAATAGACACACACTGAAGATCTTACAAGGGCAAATACTTGCTCCCTCCTTAATAAAAAAGTCTTTTACCCCACGATGGGTAAACTCCAAAAGAAAACAATAACATGAGACAACAAGCTAAGAGATATCCACCAAGGCTACCTAGTTCCACAATTCTAGTCTCTAATGAAAATATAGAGGAGGGCTGCAGAGATGGCTTAGCGGTTAAGCGCTTGCCTGTGAAACCTAAGGACACCGGCTCGAGCCTCGACTCGACTCCCCAGGACCCACTTTAGCCAGATGCACAAGGGGGTGCATGCGTCTGGAGTTCGTTTGCAGTGGCTGGAGGCCCTGGCGTGCCCATTCTCTCTCCCTCTCTCTATCTGCCTCTTTCTGTCCCTCTCTGTCTCTCTCAAATAAATAAACAAAAATAACAAAAAAAAGAAAATATAGAGGAAAGGCGGGCATGATGGCACACACCTTTAATCCCAGCACAAGGGAGGCAGAGGTTTGTGGATCACCATGAGTTCAAGGCCACCCTGAGACTATATAGTGAATTTCAGGTCAGCCTGGGCCACAGTGAGATCCTACCTCAAAAAATAAATAAATAAATAAATAAACAAACAAAAAAATAAATAAATAAAAATAAAAAGAAAGAAAATGTAGAGGAGACAACAGAAAGTGAATCCCAAAATGAAAGCACAAGAAGCTTATTTACCCTGACCAAGCAAAAGCTGCTGAACTGGAAGCAAGCCATCAAAACACCAACAATCGAATAAATAAAATTGAATGGAATAATCTCTTTCAGCACAAATCATTCATCATGAGGCTTAGCTTAATTAACAAAAATTAGAGAGAATGCAAAAGAGAGATGAATGAATTTAAGATAAATCAGAATAAGGGACCTCAATAACCAGCTGATTAAGCTTCATGAAGACATAAGTAAAGGCAAGAATGAATTCCAAGAAGCATCAAGGAAATCAAACCACAACCAGTAATTCAACAAAGGTATGGATACTATATAGAAAAAAGGCAACAAAAAATACAAACCAAATAGAGATTGTAAAAGCCTCCCTAGAATCTCTTACTAACAGTTAATCAGGTGGAAGATAGACCATCATTCTGGAAGACAAAACAGAAGAAACAGTTTGGAAGTCCAAAAATTTTGAAAAGTTCACAAAAAATCATCTGAAGAGACCATGAGAGAAATATGGGATACTCTAAAATGACCAAACATCCAGATCATGGGTATACCAAAAGGGTAAGAAATTCAGAGGAAAGGTATGGACAACATATTTAACAAAAATTGTTGAATAAAACTTACTGCCATCTCAAAAGAGAGATCCATCCAGATAAAAGAAGCTCACCAAACTCCAAACAGACTGAACCAAAGAAGAAATTCTCCAAGGAACATCATTGTTAAAATCCTAAACAACAAAAACAAAGAAGACAGAGACAACATATTACATACCAAGGCAAACTCATCAGATTTATCCCTGGAAACACTGAAAGCCAGAAGGGCCTGGAACGGAATACGTCAAAGTCTAAAAAAATATGGCTTCTACTCAAAATTACTATGCTCCATAAAAGTATCCCTCATAATAGCTAGTAAAAGGAAAAATTTTCATGAAAAAGCCAGTTCTATGATTATATGAACACAAAGCCAAACCTACAGAGAATACTTCATGGAATACTCAACACAGAAGAGTCAAACACCCAATCTCAAGAGCCCACAAGAGAAAGATCACAATAGCCAAAACTAGAACACGCTGGGAACTATGCAATATCCAACAAAGCACCAAACCCCATGAAGTCTCTAACATGGAAGGAATTAAATTGAACCTCACAGTTATAACCTTAAATATTAATGGTCTTAACTCACCCATAAAAAGACACAATTTGGGTTGGAAAAATGACATAGCAGCTAAGGCACTTGCCTATGAAGCTCAAGGACCCAGGTTCCATTCCCCAGGACCCACATAAGCCAAATGCGCAAAATATCACATGTGCCTGGAATTCATTTTCAGCAGCTGGAGATCCTGATGGACCCATTCTCCCTCTCTTCCTCTTCCTCTCTCTCTCTCTCCTTGAAAACAAAGACACCAGTTAACAGGGTGGATGAAAAAATTGGCCTTCAATCTGCTGTCTTCAATAAATCCACCTCACACCTCACCATTAAGATGACATACCTCCACAGGGTGAAAGGGCAAAAAATGATATTCCAAGCAAATGGAAATAAACAAATAGGTGTGCCCATAATAATATCTGATAAAAATCGACTTCAAACCAAAAAAAATAATAAAAAAGGACAAAGAAGGCCATTTTTATTGATTTATTTATTTTTATTTTTCAAGTTATTTATTTATTTATTTTTGGCTTTTCGAGGTAGGGTTTCCCTCTAGTCCAGGCTGACCTGGAATTCACTATGTAGTCTCAGGGTAGCCTTGAACTCACAGTGATCCTCATACCTCTGCCTCTCAAGTGCTGGGATTAAAGGCATGTGCCGCCATGCCTGGCTCATCTTTTTTTTTTTTTTTTTAACAACTTCCATGATTATAAACAATATTCCATGGTAATGTCCTTCATCCCACCACTTTCCCCTTTGAAACTCCATTGTCCATCATATCCCCTCCCTCTCTCAATCAGTCTCTCTTTTATTTTGATGTTATGATCTTTTCCTCCTCTTATGATGGTCTTGTGTCAGGCACTGTGAGGTCATGGATATCCAGGCCATTTTGTGTCTGGAGGAGCACGTTGTAAGGAGTCCTACCCTTCCTTTGGCTCTTACCTTCTTCCACCACCTCTTCTGCAATAGACACTGAGCCTTGGAAGGTGTGATAGAGATAATGCAGTGCTGTGCACTCCTTTCGCTTCTTTCCAGCAAGCACCATGATGCAGAAGGCCATTTTTTACTCATCAAGGGAAAAATCCAACAAGAGGACATTAAAATCATAAATCTATGTGCACTAAACACAAGTGCAGAACAGATTTAAAAAAAAAAACATACTTGGAAACAAACAAAAATAAACAGCAATACAATCATAGTAGGGGACTATAATACCCCCAATCAATAGAGAGATAATCCAAGCATAAAATCAACAGGGAAATAATAGAGCTCAACAACACCATAAATCAACTAGACTAACACACAGCTACAGAACATTCCACCCCAACTCCACAAAATACACATTGTTGCAGTCATGTTGATATTGCTGGAAGAAATCATTTGACCAAGAGCAGCTTGTTTGGGGGGGAAGGGTTTATTTTGGCTTACAGAGTTGAGGGGATGCTCCACAATGGCAGGGGAAAATGATGGCATGAGCAGAGGGTGGACATCACCCCCTGGCCAAAATCAGATGGACAACAGCAACAGGAGAGTGTGCCAAACACTGGCAAGGGGACACTGGCTATAATACCTGTGAGCCTGCCCCAAACAATATACTCCCTCCAGGAGGTGTTAATTCCCAAATCTCCATCAGCTGGGAACTTAGCATTCAGAACACCTAAGTTTATGGGGGATACCTGAATCAAACCACCACATTCTGTCCCTAGCTCCCATAAACTGATAACCTTCCATGATATAAATTGCAATACATTCAGTCCATCTTTAAGGTCTCCACAGTTTTTATCAATCCTAATGATACTCAACCATTCCCATAGTCCAAGATCTTTTAATGGAGCCATAATACCAAAAAAAAAAAAACACCAAAAAAAAAAACCATAATGGCACAGACTAAACATTCACAATGATGGTATTGAAATAGCAAAAAAATATTCAACCAATACAAGGTTTAAAACAACCAGGGAACCAACCAACTCAAAGACTAAGAATATCATCAGGTAGAATCTGAGGCCAGTAGATTCCCTGCTTGGCTGTACCTGCCCACCTCATGCTTCTACCAATGTATTTTAAGATTATCTTGATTTATAACTTCCTTTTCTCCATATCTAATAAAAACCTCATGAAACTGTTATCATGTTGGAACACAGTATTTAGGATAATATGAATCTGTATTACTGAGCCA
Source organism: Jaculus jaculus (assembly GCF_020740685.1). NCBI lineage: Eukaryota > Metazoa > Chordata > Mammalia > Rodentia > Dipodidae > Jaculus > Jaculus jaculus. The sequence goes on along the minus strand of NC_059125.1, from coordinate 16,199,445 downwards.
TGGTCACTCACATTTGGCTCCAAGATAAAGTATCTTTTATACCCCTTCAAAAAACAAAAAGTGATTTAGTCATTGTGACTTTGTTCTTAATGGAACTGAGCAAACTCTCTATGTCCTAGGGAAACTTGCTATATACAAATAATGTTGGTGCCATTTGTGAGAGCTTTATATATTCAAACAGTCATTAATATTGCTTTATGTTTTATAAAAGTGGTTCAATGGTTAAAGGTGCTTACTTACAAAATTATCTATGTCTATCAAAATGTGTCTAAGGTGTGTTAAAATTGGGTTGGTTTAGTTCAACAGTGACCAGGTTTTGCTCTGTTCTCAAGTTGCATGTAATCACAATCTCATTAAATGTTTTGCTTAAGTAATTGTCTCAATTCTGGTATCTCAAATTCATTGCTTATAGATAAATTGCCTCTTAGAACATGTTCCCTGCTCCACTATAGAGCCTCATGTTCAAATTATCTTGATTTCTTGGTGTTCTGCTTCCAGTCTTCTCAGGGTAATTGGTACCCACACATGCAGACTAATCAGAGGTGTTTTCAAACACACATGCCAAGATTTTATGCTGTCTTCTTTTTTCTTGACATACAATTTCTAGATCAAACCAGTTGATTTAAAGTTGTTAGTAAAATATTATTTTCAGGGTTGCTAACATATTCTGCTTGTAGTAATAAATTATAGATACTTAAAGGATTAAAAAAACAAACAGGGCAAACATTATACTCTGTAGCTTCAAGTCCAACAATTCTAGCCAGTGGCAAATCTCCAAGTCCAATAATTCTAGCCAGCACCACATCTATGGAGTTCCAATTCTGCCCTTCCAGCTAGTCTACTCACAGTCATGGAAAACTTCATTCAGGACTGGCACCTCTCCTTGGCAGCCATCTCATGGTCCTGGCATCTCCACTGGGTCTCCACTTCAAGCCATGGTTAATTCTCATAGCTCCACAGGGTCTCCCTGCAGGCATCCAGCAAACTTGCTTCACACTGTCCATGGCCATTTCCAAAACACAAGACCACATTGCAAACACAATGACTCTCTCTTTCCTGAATTTCTTATACTCCATACTACCAGGTAGGGTGCCAATTTGTTAATCCAGGGGGAAATAAAGCAGACTTTAAAGGACAGGATACTCGAGCATCCAGGATCCTTCAAAAGACTGCATTCTTTCTTTCGTCCCAATACAGGTCAGCTGGCCTAATCTCAATGGTTATAATCTATCAATTGCAGCTGAATGGGCAGCAGTTTCACTCAAGGATTTCTTCCTGTGTCATACCCCTTTGCACACATCAGTCTGTTTCTACACAATGCAACCCTGCACAAAGTCTCATGACATAGGAATAATAGCAAGCCTCACACAAACTGCTTCAATCCCAGTCCAGGAAAAGCTCTTCTCACCCTCCTAAGCCAAACTTCACAGTCCATAGTTATTACTGAATTCAGGTCTTTTGACTCTGACCAGAAGAGTCCATCAAGCTGTACCTACAGCATTGCAAGGCATCTCTTAGGCCAAGGTTCAAATCTTTCCACATTCCTCTTGAAAATCAGCTGCAAAAGGCCAAAACCACACAGTCAGGTGTCTAGCAGCAATCCCACTCCTCGGTACCACTTTACTGTTGCAGTCCGGTTTGCATTGCTGGGAGTAATCACCCAACCAAAATTATTTTTGGGGGGGAAAAAAAGAGTTTATTTTGGGTACAGACCCAAGGGGACACTCCACAATGGCAGGGAAATCAATGGCATGAGCAGACTGTGGACATCACCTCCTGGCCAAAATAAGGTAGACAATAGCAACAGTTAAACACTGGCAAGGGGAAACCGGTTATAATACCCAGAAGCTAACCCCCAACAATATACTGCCTCCAGGAGGCATTAATTCCTAAATCTCCATCAGCTGGGAACCTAGCATTCAGAATACCTAAGTTTATTGGGGATATCTGAATCAAACCACAACACACATTCTTCTCAGCAGCCCAAAAGAAGTTTCTCCAAAATAGATCATATATTAGGCTATAAAACAGTCCTACATAAATTCAGGAAATTTGAGGTAACTTCCTGTATCATATTGGACCATGATATGTTAAAGCAAGAAATTAACAAGGGACACAACAGAAATTATATTAGGACCTTGAGCCTGAACAACACACTTTTAAATAATGAATGGGTTGTGGAAGAAATCATAAAGGGAAATGTAAAATTTCTAAAACTAAATGAGAACAAAAATATCACAAACAAAAACTTATTGTGCACAAGGAAGGCATTCCTAAGGGGAAATTCATAGCACTAAATGCCTGCATAACAAAGACAGAGAGATCTCAAATCAATAACCCATCCATCCATCTAAAGGTATTAGAAAAATAAGAAGAAATAATATCAGAGCAGAAAATAATGAATTGGAAGCTTAGAAAACTAGAAAATTGATTAAGACCTGGCTCTTTGAAAAACAAACAAGATTGATAACCCCTGCCAATGTTATCAAATGAAAAAAATGCAGTCTCAAATTAACAAAAAATAGAAATAAAAAGGTAGAGGTTGCAACAGACTTCAATAAAATTGGAAGAATCATGAAAACATATTTTTAAAACCTATATTCCACAGAATTGGATAAACTGGAGGAAATGGACCAATTTCCAGACACATATCTATCAAAACTAAATCCAGAACAGATAGATATCCTAAAAAATCTATCACACCCATTGAGATTGAAAATGTAATCAACAATGTCCCCAAAAGAAAAAGTCCAGGACCTGATGGAGTGTCATCCAAGTTCTACCAAACCTTCACTAAAGAACTAAAACCTCATTTTCTCAAGCTATCTTACATAATTGGAGAACAGTCAACCCTCTGTAAACTCTTTCTGTAAAGTTGCATCAGCCTAATACCAAAACCAGACAGAGAAACAAGAAAACTATCTACCTATATCTCTGATGAACTTATATGCAAAGATCCTGAACAAACTCCTTGCAAACTAAATTCAATAATGCATCAAAAGTATTATCTACCTCAACCAAATAGGCTTCACCCAAGGACACAGGGATGCTTCAACATACAGAAATTGATTAACACAATAAACCACATAAATAAACTTAAACACAATGGCCACATGATTATTTCAATTCATGCAGAGATGGCCTTTGACAAAATACAACATCACTTCATGCATAAAAGACTGGGAAGACTAGACATGAAGCATTTATATCTCAACATAATAAAAGCTATATACAAACACCTAAAATACAAATCATACTTAATGGGAATAGACTCAAAGAATTCCCACTAAAGTCTGAAACAAGGCAGGGGTGCCCACGCTCAGCTCTGTTTTTCAACATAGTACTAGAAGTCCTAGCCCAAGCAATAAGATGGTAGAAAGATATAAAATGTTTACAAATTCAAATGGAAGAAGCCAAACTAGCCCTATTTGTAGACAACATCAACCTATACATAAGTGATCTGAAAGACTCTACCATAAAATTTCTAAAGGTGAAAAATTCCTTCAGCAAAGTGGCAGGATATAAAATCAAAACACAAAATATTAGTAGCCTTCCTATACACAGAAGACAAATATACAGAGAAAGAAACCAGTGAGGCTGTCCTATTTTCAATATCTACAAAACATATAAATACCATGGAATAACACTAACCATGGATATGAAAGACCTATATAATGGAAACACAAAATCATTAAACAAAGAAACTGAGGCAGACATGAGAAGATTGAAAGACCTGCCATGTTTCCAAATAGGTAGAATTAATATTGTGAAAATAGCAACCCTACCAAAAGTAATATACATATTCAATGCAATACCAATAAAAATCCCAGCATCATTCTTCACAGAGATAGAAAAAATAATCTCAAAGTTCATGTGGAATGGCAGAAGGACTCTCAAAATATCCTCAGCAAAAGAAACAATTCTGGAGGTATCACCATAACAGATGTAAAGCCATACAAACAAAAATAGCATAGTACTGGCACAAAAGCAGACATATAGTCCAATGGATTAAAATAGGAGACTTGGCCAGTAATTCAAGCAACCAAATATACTTGATCATTGCAAAAGGAGCTAGTACCATTTACTCATTTAATGGAGAAGGGACAGCATTTTCAAGAAATGGTGCCAGTCAAATTGGATAGTCACGGGTAGAAAACTGAAACTAGAACAACTCTTCTTAGTATGTACAAAAATCAAATCCATATGGATTCAATACCTCATCACAAGATCTGAAAGTCTTAATTGCCTTGAAGAAAACAAATAGACATAACTCTCGATGATACAGTAGTGGGGAAAGATTTCCTGAACAAAACTCCAGAAGCCCAGGAAATTAAGTCATCACTCAACCAGTGGGCTCTCATGAAGCTTAAAACCTTTGTCCAGACAAACATATCATAAACTGAGCCAACAGACTACTCAGAGAGTAGTAGAGAAAATCTTCACCAGCTATATCACTGACAGAGGCCTAATATCTAAAATCTACAAACAACTCAACAAACTAAACAATAAAAAAATCAACAATCCACTCAAAAAATGGGATAGAGAACTGTCTAGGGAAATCTCAATGGAAGAAATACAAATGGCTAATATTCAGTTAGGAAAATCTTCAATATCCTTAACAATCAGGGAAATGCAAATTAAACAACTAAGAGATCCTACCTTACTCTAGTAAGGATGGCAATCATTAAAAAAAAAATCAAACAGCAACAAATGTTGGCAAGGATGTGGGCAAGATGGAATCTTCATTCACTGCTGGTGGGAGTGCAGTTAGGAAACATGATATAATGAAATTTGTAGGAAAATAGACAGACTTGAGACCAATAATACCAAGTGAACTCACAAGCACAGAAAAACAAATGCCACATGTTCTCCCTCATCTGTGGTTCCTAAACTGAAACAGCTTGAATTGCTGGAATAACTGACAGGCAACTTGAGGGTCAGATAATAGGGATGGAGGTTTGTTGGGGAAGTGGAATGGGAAGGTGGAAGAAATACATGCAAAACTAAATCCAAAATGACTGTTCCATAGAAACCTTTCTCCTAGATAGCAGATACAACCTTCAACAACAGTATGCAGGGATTGTCAGGTTAAGAAGGTAGGATGAAGGCTAACTCTAAAACATTTGCTCTTGCTTGTAAACCTCAGTACCAAAAGTTGGATACATTCCACCTTGAGCTGTTGATTGGAGACCTGTGAGGTCCCCAAAACAAGACAGGCTTCTGTCAAAGCAGTTGATTATCCACCTTAGGTAATAGGTGAGACACTGTTGCTAAAGACACCACATGCTGCTGACACAGAACATCAAGAAATCCAGATGGAATCTGGAAGGAAGCCGGTTCCCAGATGGTATACTTATATAGTGTTGGAAAGTGTTACATGGGCTGCTGTGGAGAAATGACCAACAACCTTGTGTGCTCACACAGGGGACACTGCTATACTAAAGCAACCAACCTGACAAGATGTACATGCCTGTGCAATAGTGGTACTCAGCCTAGATGGGTAACCAACAGCTCTATGATTGGCTAACGGATCCTCATAGTGGAAAGGAATCCATACCTGGAACTGGTAAACAAGTCAGAATCCTAAGACCAAAATCATGAACTCCAACAAGAATCTCCCACTGGTCTTTAGCCAAAAGAGTGGCTATACCCACTGAAATCTTTCTTAATTAATAATACTTATCACATTGAATCTAGGTTGACCTCAGTCTCCTTTGGAGAATTTTTTTCTTTTTCAGAAGGCAGCTGGAAAGAGAAGATAAACCACCTCTTGCACATAAGCCAGGGCCCAGGTAAAACCAAAGAGGAACTGGTGAGATGAGCAAGAGTGATGCTTCAATATCAAGCCTGTGAACCAGCTCCAGGGTCATGGAGACAGACACAGAAGATACTCAAAATGCACCAAAGCAGAAATCCAGAACCTGCTGAGAGCACAACACTAAAGTGGACTTAAAACACACCCACCATGGCTCATGGAATTTTGAGTAAGAGGGGGCAGAAAGAATATAAGAGCCACAAAGTGGAAGAGAATGAATGGAGGCATTGCCTCTCCCTTACAGATGACTGGCTGATGCTCTTACACCTATATCTCACAAACCTAGGGGGGACACCAAAAGTCCCTGTGAGGAGGGCCCACCGCAGAATGGGGGTAGGGAGGATGGAAATGATGGTACTAACATATGATGTGTCTGCACAACTTTCTACTTAATAAAAAAATAAATAAATAAACGGAAAAAGTTGATTAGAACACCAAGGTTCTGTGCTCACTGATGAATTAATGTCATTATTCTGGAAGTGCTTTTAGAATAAAGATGTAAAGTTTAGGTGTCCTTTTCTATCACGGTATCAGCTACTTTCTCGTTGCTCTGACCAAATATCTGACAAGCAACTTAAGGAAGGAAGGAAGAAAAAAAGGGAGGGTGGGAAGGAGAGAAGGGAGGAAGGAAGAAAGACATGAAGGAAGGGAAGGAAAGAAGGAAGAGCTTATGTCAGCTTACATTTTTAGGTTTCCATGCATCATGGTTAGGAAGGCACACCATCAGAAGCTTGAAGCAGCTGGTCATATTCAGTCCATGGTTAGTAAGCTGAGAGAGATTAATACTGATGCTCAGCCAGCTTTTTCCTTTCTACACAGCCCAATTTGATATGAAAAACTGTAAATCACTTACTCTTAAATATCATATACAGGAAAAAATGGAGAAAAGGAATTCACAAATTGAAATTCTGAAGCTATTTTCACCCAATGAAATGAATATAACCTTAAACAAATTATTAAAAATAACACAAAATGTGGGGGTGGGGAGGGAGGGAATTACCATGGGATATATTTTATAATCATGGAAAATGTTAATAAAAATTTTTAATTTAAAAAAATAATAGCACACAAGACATGAACATCAGCCTGTTATGTTTTATTGCCTCCAGCCCCACCTTGATCTTCTACTGCTTAGAAGATGGGCTTTATTTTTCAATATTGAAGAGTCAACTTCAGATTTGAGCAGGGGGAGTGCAGTTGCTGTACGCGGCTTTGCAGCGTTCTCTGATCCTGGCAGCACGAGTCTTGCCTTTCATGAGTTCTTGGGCTATTTGTTTGTCATGTATTAATGCCTGCTTGTAACAGGATGGATAGGCACGGGGAGTGGTTTTATGAATCCTACAGTAAAACTCTAAGACTTGCATTTTGCTACTCTCAACATAAGCTCTTGGGCCCCAAAGGAATACATAAAGTGGGGGATCACTGTTAGGCACCTGCCGGTACTTCAGGTATAGTTTTTCTACCAAATCTTCAGTGAGTAATTTCCCAATATCTCCAAAAATGTAATGGTTTTTCCTGTCATACACACCCACCTTATGTAGCCCTTCCCAGACTTGCTTTTCAGTGGCACAATTACCACTGATGAAGATTATACCAAGGACAGTTAGCAGCAGGCCTGAACTTAATCCTGTTTCAGCATATGGTCCCAGTTTGTTTGTAACAATGTATGTGCAGTTGGTGGGACCCAGTGGCTTCAAATCAAGGCCAAAGACAAACTCCAAGCAGTCAGATACTGTCTTTAGGATCTTAGGGAAGTTCTGTCTTTCATTTTCGATTGTACATTCCAGCATTTCTGCCCGTGTAAAGCTTTCCCTCCTTTCATACCTATATAACAAAAGATGCACTAATAGCAACACAGAATCAGATACAGGCCCTATGTGGAAGTTCTCAGCAGCTTTTGGACCTCGAGAAGATCTTTTCTTGTTCTTTCCTTTTTTGTATTTCCCCTTGCTAGATCTTGTGTATGAAGTATCTACAGCTGTGGTGGTGGAGATTGAGGTTCTTGTATAACCATGAGAGATTTTATATAGTTCAGGAAGTGAAAAATAGCAAACATCCTTGAATTTAGCAAAGGAAGAGAGGGGATATTCATCTTCATCTGATACCGTGGACGGGCTAACCACCAGATGTTTGCGGGACTGACGGGCCCGCACATAGCGGTTACTTTTCTGAACTCGATACATAGTGACTCAGCTCCTGTTCAGCAGACAGAGTGATCTAGTTACCTGGAGGGGAAAAGGTGAGGAAGTATATGCCCATTCACACAAGAAATAACACTTCAACTGTTTGAATGGCTCTTGTGCAACTTTAATTAGGTGCCCTATTTAAGAAATCCACAAGGCACCTAGACTCTGGCCTGCCTACCCAGAGTAATCTATTGAAGACAACGAAGTGAAAAACAAGACAAGAATCACAGCAACCGAGGCATGTCTTAGGTTGCTACCTCGCAGACATTCCATGGGCTTTCTGAGACTAAACAACAAGGCCTGAAACGTCCAGGCTTTATGGAGGTCCATTTGGCCTTGGTCAAATATATGTTTTTGATCACATTCAGTGTCATCATCTGATTTTTGGTAAGTTCTAGGATCCCTCTACTCCAGTGTTTTGATGCTAACTCCTCATTTCAATGTGCCTTCCTGCTCCCTAACCTAAAGAAGAGACTAAAGAGAACCACACCCAAGATAGCAGCAACAGAAGAGCTCTGAGGGGCTCTCTCTAGCTTATAACGCTCTTATTCTTCACTCAGGGTTCTTACTTTGGCTTCTCACAGAGCTCCACCTCCTGTTGATCTGAGAATCATTCCCTCAAAGACAGGCTCTTATGTCTTGGACTGCAAAGGAAGCATATAGAGAGAATTCATTCTTACACATTTACTTCATATTCCCCTGGACTTCATATCATGTACAGGGTTCTGCACGCTTCTTTTGAGATGGAATGCATAGTTTCCTCAAAACTCAGAAACTTTCCCCATAAGTACACCTATTAGAGCCTAGGAATCCTTTAGTGGTCTAAGAATAGCACTCCTTAAGTTCTCATTAGAATAAATGAGCTGGTGGCTATTTTGGACCTGTCAAGATCTATGGGCTTTTTGACTTTGGGGATGGAGGTCAAACATTAAGATACTTTCATCACTTCCTCGTAGAGCCTAAAAGTAGCTACTCTGATGACCAAAAGTTAGTGTTATATCCAGCTATTCCTACCTTGGGCCAAACTGGTCTAACTGCAGGGGCAGGACACTGCATGAGCCCTTTCATTTGGGAGAGTTGATTCACTCAGGTCTCAGCATCCTCACCTTTACTTCCTTAAGGGTCTGCCATCTGTTGGCCTGTGGCCTTCACTCTCATTCAAAGACAGCTCCTTCTTGAATTTCCAAAGAGGGCATTCAGAGAATGCTAAATCAGGTTAGCTTTCTCCTGGTTGACCAGCGATCTTCTACTACTGTAGATTCAGAGTATAAGGAAGTGAGGCTCCCTGTTACTAGGGTAGCTGGTATCCTGGTGACTGACAGAAAGAGGGATTATGACTCATGCCTTTGCTGACTTAACAATGCACTCCTCACACATAACATAGTCTTTCCCTTTCCTGAGAGCCAAGGCTGAAACTCCAGCATATTATTTTTAGCCCATCTGTTACGGGCTTCTCTGGCCTGACTGTAGAATTTAGAGTTCTGTGGGCCTTAATCATTATTTTATCTATTTACTTATTTATTTATTTTGAGGTAGGGTCTTGCTCTAGGCCAGGCTCACCTGGAATTCACTATGTAGTCTCAGAGTGGCCTCATACTCATGGCAATCCTCCTACCTCTGCCCTCCCAAGTGCTGGGATTAAAGGTGTGTGCCATCATGCCTGGCAGGCCCTCATCTTTATAACTAGAAGGCCTGGGACCTTGCTCTCTGCTTCCTTGATGCCATCATGTCTGGGCTCCATATTGTTACTGCTTTAAATTCTAGGATTTCAAAGAGTGCTATGTCAAAACAATCATTGTCCAGGTCCTCCAGGAGTTTTTAAAAGGGTGGAACCCTGCTGACCTTTCTTTCTTCTGGTGTACATTTGTCCTCAAACCTTATTCAAAATCTGCATCTTAATACTACACAGGGTCTGGAACTTTTCCCTATAATTCTATCCTCTGCCAATTGGACAGTGATGTCACTTCTCCAAGAGATGAGAGGCAGAGATTTCAAACGTAATTCGTGCTACCCCCATATGCAGACTTTCAGGGATAAGTGCCTTTCACTGAGTCCTTCAAGTCCTTCCATCATTCCTATCCTGATGTAAGCCATCCATCCTGTTTTAAACAAAGGCCTTTCTCCCCAAACTACTAATCCCTTTACCGTATACTCCCCTGTCTTCAGGCTAAGGGCTAAGTATAGGCTTTTACAGGAAGAAATTTGGCTTCTGTGCTGTGTAAATAGAGATACTATGCAGCTGTTTCTTCTGGATTAGACATGACCAATGCCATCTGAAATCAGAGTATCTGTGATTATATGTGCAGGATCTTCATGAAATTGAATATGTTAACATTTGTCCATGGAGGGAGAGTGGTCTCTCTCAAGGCTCATGGGAGTCATGAGGCTCAGGAACCTTCAGGAGGTGCTCATTCTGCTCCTGTCCTCTACTAGGTTTTATAAGAGGCAAACAGGTGACTAAGAGGCTGAGGATGTGCCATTAAGTTTTGGAGAGGACTTCTTAAAGTAGCCCATGCTTCTTCTATATGTCACCTCAATAACCTCAATGGCTCACCGAGATGGATGTGGTTGAAGTACTTCCTATGGTCTGTCCTTATTTTACCTATCTGGGATGAATACACATCATATATTCCAATGAAAAGTTATGTGACAGAGGAACATTGACAGAGCTCTTACAGGATTCTTTCACTGACTCCTTCAAGGTCTGTGAAGCTTTCCTGTCCTGATGTGAGCTTAAACAAAGGCTACCCCCTAAAATCACAATCACTTTACCCTATACTCCCCATTCTCAGCCTCTAGCTGGTAAAGAGCACCTGAGCCGGGCTATGATCCTTGTATGGGCATAGAAATGTTAATAGCAAGTTTCCAGCTGAGGGCTAGTTTGTCTGCTCTGTAAGTCTTCACTGTTACTTCCTTTAACATCTGGTGTCCTTTGTACAAGTTAGTTTTGCAGAACTCTAATGAAATAGCTGATAGAAGGGTGACTTAAAGGAGAATGGTTTGTTTTGGCTCATGGCTTGAGAATGTAATCCATCATGATGCAGAGCCATGGCAGCAGGAGCAGCCTCAGGTTATGTGGGAATTATGGTTATAACATATGTGGTGGTGTTATGGTTAAAACAAATGTTAGGTTTAAAATGGTGGTCAAGAACACCAGGGAAGATAAATGAAAAGACTTGCAGCTCTGAATGAGACAGCCAAGCTAACTAGAGAAGAGAAAGGACAGGGCTCTGGGAACACAACAAAACTCAGGCCAGCAGGCTCTGACCCACTACAATCTAATTGCATGAGCTCTTAAACTGAAAAATTGCTCCACCTAGAGAAGGAAGGGGACATACTTTAAGGGAAAACAGAAGAAAGTATAAGCATGAGTTAGATATAATGTGGGATTTCTGACTCTAAAAATAGGAATTCAGCATGTAGAAGCACAGAAAGACCTCAAGGAACTCAGGTAGCTCAAACTGACAGCCTTCCATAACGTTTTCTTTTTTTATTTACAGAATCCCAGTCCATAGTCCAGGCTGACTTAAAACTCATAGCAAATCTCCTGCCTCGCCCTCACAAACACTGAGATTATAGATATGAACCACCACACCTGGCTTCATGCCTTTCTCTTAAAACACCAAGAACGGGATTCCTCAGCTGACTAGATTTTAATAACAACCTGAATGTGCCTAAAATGAAGTTTTCCCCAGGGTCTCCCAATAAAAAAGCAAGGGTTTGAAGGCTTGGTATGGGCTTGTCTAACTAAGCAAAGAAACCAACAGAAGAATCACCAATTCTTTTCACCTACAGAAGGATGGAATGACAAGTATATATTTGGAAGTGTCTTAACATATATAATATTTTGTTACAACAGTACAGAAAACTATAGATCCTCTTTGAAGGGCACCAAGTGTTTTGGTTAAGAATCCAGCTTCTAAACATGGCTGCTTTGTAGCGATTTCTTAGGTGCTCTTACATTTTGTTAATTTTATTTATTTGAGAGAGAAAAAGAAGGAGAAAGACAATGCATATGCCAGGGCCTCCAGCCTGTGTAAACAAACTCCAGACACATGCACCCTTGTGCATCTAGCTTACATTGTTTCTGGGGAATCAAATCTGAGTCCTTTCGCTTTGTTGGCAAGAACCCTAACTGCCAAGGCATCTCTCTAGCCCAAGATGATTCTTAATATGCTGCTTAGGAAGGTGGTTTAAATATTTGCCATTGAATTAAGCTAGCTATTCATTATATACATTCAGAGCCAATCTCAATTGTCATCCTATTACACCCACCTTTGTTTGTAGCCTCATCTGCTTCCTAACTTGAGTTACCTTTCAAGAGCAAGTAAGGTAGGGAAGGGACAAAAGACATGGGGAAAAGTTGAGAATAATTGTGGAGAATAAGATATAAGGACAAAGCATAATGATACAAATGTATGAAAATATCATAATGAAACCCATTATAGGTTATGTTAACTTCAAACCTTAAAAAACATAGCAGCTAGGGAAATGGCACAGTGGGTAAGAACACTTGCCTAGCAACCATGAGGGCTTGAGATAGTCTGACTTTGATTCCTCTGTATCCAATAAAACAGCTGGATATGGCCATGCATGCCTGTAGCCCCAGTCCTGTAGGGACTGAAGACAGGACTATCTCTGGAGTTCATGGTCAAACATTCTGAATGAGGACAGCAACTCAGACTCAATGAGAAGCTTCATCTCAAGGAAACACACAGATGGGCAACAGGGAAAGACAGCTGATATCTTCCTCTGGACTTGACATGTACACACATAGGGTAGATGCATCTGCACACACATACGTACACATAAGACATACATACCATGCATATTATAGACAAGGCACATCACACATACTATAAACCTGTGCCATTAAAAGCGAAAAACACTGAAAATGTAATTTTTTCAAAAGCCAATCTGAAAAGGCCGCATCCTTGAGGATTTCAATTATATGATTGACAAAAAGGCAAAAGTGTGGAGACAATAATGAAATGGTCAAGGGCTACAGAAAAGAGATAAGCAGACACATAAACCCTGACAAAGGAAACTACAGGATAGATAGATAGATAGATAGATAGATAGATAGATAGATAGATATAGATATAGATATAGATATAGATATAGATATAGATATAGATATATAGATCTCTCTCTCTCTCTCTCTCTCTCTCTCTCTATATATATATATATATATATATATATATATATATATATATATATATATATATATAGTTGGTAACTTCTATACTTACAGACAACAAACTATGGTATTTCCCTCCCCTCCTCCACATTCCCCTTCATAACTCTGCTCTCCATCATATCCCCTCCCTCTCTCCATTACTCTCTCTTTTCATTTGATGTCATCATGTCATAAACTTTTTCTCCTATTATGAGGGTCTTGTGTAGGTTTCTAGGCACTGCGAGGTCTTGGATATTGAGACCAATTTCTGTCAGGGCAGGTTGTTTTTATGAGGAGTGATGTGACAGACACAGGGACATTTTCAGGAAGTTGGATGCCCAGGACCCAAGGATTTGGTTCTAACAATGGTAGTCATAGTTTTCAGGGAAGGCAGAAGGGAAGGGCTAGGTGACTCATGATGCAGATTTGGGAAGTGGAGCCCATTGTGATAGACACAGAGAAAGAGAAACATAATGTGAGAAGGCCTGGTCTGGCCTCATGTGATATATGGGCATAGAGTCCACACTCAAGGATCTCTGAGTCTCACAGGAGGACAGAGGAAAATGAAGTCTTTAATTTTAACTCTCATGTTATAATTCATTTTGCACACCTGAGATCACTGCATGGGCCCCAGTTTCCTTATATTTTTAAGCATCTAGAGATATCATACAGTAGTGAAAAGAAAAAAAAAATTATTTAAAAGACAGAATCTTTGAATCATGTTGGGTGGAATAATGTGGACTCTAAAAATATTCAGACCAGGCCATGTCTGAACATATGGAATATCTGAAAGTCCCTTGCATGGAGTCTGAAATTTATTGCATCTTAAATAATTGGATGTTATTACCATTATTACCTTGACCCTAAATCTTAACAAAATATGTTGTTTTAGGGATTTCCGGTAAAGATGGCGGCGTAGGTACCACGCCAAAGCAGCCTGGGGGGAAAAAAGACCAAAAAACCTCAGCAAAATACACACTTTTACTAAAAAGTGAGGTGTATAGGAAACTGAAGTGGCAGCGGAGAAGCAGGAGAGATCCAGAGCATCCAGAGCCCGCACAGGCCGGCAAAAGTGGCCCTGGCAGCTCCACCAACCGCCGGGGTGGTGGGGCGCACCAGAAAGCGGCCAGACTGGGCTCCAGCTGCAGGAAAAGCCAGGTGCGGGAGCTTCCCCTCACACCGCGCTCTCCGCAACTCAGGAAACGTGAAGGGAGAGCAGCAGTGAGCAGCGGAGGAGCAGACCGCGAGGTAGAAGAACACGTGGAGCAGCGAGAGAACCAGAGCAGCTGAGGCTCCCTCCCCTCCCCCACCGCCTGAGCCCAGCTCCAGCGAACAGAGGAGCGTCCCGGGACCCGACTACACCAACTTGAGCCGACAGCAGGACCCAAGCAGGAGCAGAGTTCAGCAGCAACATCGGCAGCTCCGAAACCGGTACCAGCAACCCCAGCAGCAGACCCAGGAGCGTCAGAAGTGGCGACCTAGGAGCGGCAACAATAGCAGACCCAGAAGCAGCAGCAGTTCCATAAGCGAGGGTGCTGATCTGCAGGGCCACAGTTGCCAGGCTTGGTTTGCCCCGCAGGAAAAGCCAGTGCCAAGCTCCAGAAATCAGAACAGCAGCCCGACAACCTAGGCAGCAACTTGACTGAGACCAAAATCATCCAAGGTAACTGGGTTTGCACCAGGGAAGGGTCTCACTTGGTCACAAGCTGATTGGGATCCCTCAACAGACCAGAAATCTTAACCTCTGTGTTGATAGAGGATCTGGTTGTTATAATAACTACTCTGGCATACATACTTGGGGCTGTTTTTGACTGAATGGGTACAGTGTTTAGTTAACTTTTAGAATCTACCTGTGTTTTATTCCACTCAGCCTACTTGAATACTCCTATAGCAGTGAAACTCAACCCCTAGGAGCACCTTTGTAGATACTCTCAGAGTCTTAAGAGCCACATCTAACATCTTAAGCTCCTAGCCTGAAAATACATAACATCAAATCAATTGATACAGCTAAGAATACCCAGCTAGCTAGAAAATCCAAGCATGAACTTAATCCAAGATGCAAAAATATATACATTATAACACAAGAAACACTAAAAAGCAAGATGATATAAATCCACCTAAAACTATTAATGCATCAGAAATGACCTCCAGTGAGAACGAGTTAGAGGAAATGCCTGAAAAAGATTTCAAAAGAATGATTGTAAATATGTTCAAAGAAGTCAGAGAACAAATCAAAGGAGTCGAAGAGGAACTTAAAGAGGATATCAAAGGAATCAAAGAAGATGCAGGACACCAATTTCATGAAATAAAGAAGGCAATACAAGACATAAATAAGGAAATAGAAAAAATAAAGAAAAACCAGTCAGAATTACTAGCAATGAAGAACACAGTTAATGAAATAAAAAACTCTGTAGAAAATCTCATCAGTAGAATGGATGAAGGAGAGGACAGAATATCTAAGCTAGAAGACCAGGTGGCAGATCTACTACAGGCCAACAAAGAGAAAGACAAACTTATAGAAAAGTATGAGTGGGAATTTCAAGATATTCGGGACACTATGAAAAGATCAAATATTAGAATTCAGGGCATAGTAGAAGGAGAAGAATTCCACTCCAAAGGCATAGTAGGTGTCTTCAACAAAATCATAGAAGAAAATTTCCCCCAAATTGGGAAAGAGGTGCCAATACAGATACAGGAAGCCTTTAGAACCCCAGCCAGACAAAACCTGGAAAGAACTTCTCCTCGCCATATTATAATCAAACTTCCAAACACACACACCAAAGAAAAAATATTGAAAGCAGTTAGAGAGAAAAATCAAATTACCTACAAAAGTAAGCCCATCAGGATTACAGGAGATTATTCAACACAAACTTTTAAAGCCAGAAGGGCTTGGGGTGATATATTCCAAGTTCTGAAAGATAACAACTGTCAACCAAGGTTACTTTATCCTGCAATGTTATCCATTCAAATAGACGGAGAAATAAGGATATTCCATGACAAAAGCAGGTTAAAGGAGTATTTGAAGACAAAACCAGCACTACAGAAAATAACTGATAGAATCCTCCATGCTGAAGAAAAGGAAAAGCACTTATATAAGGAACCTAGAAAAAACAAGCAATACTCAAATACTAGTTAACAGAAGAGAGCACAGGTAGAACCAGAACCACAAAAAAAAAAACCATGGCAAACATAAATACACACCTTTCAATAATATCTCTTAATATTAATGGCCTCAATGCCCCAATGAAAGGACATAGATTCGCAGACTGGGTTAAAAAGCAGGATCCTACAATTTGTTGTCTCCAAGAAACTCACCTTTCTACAAAGGATAGACATTACCTTAGGGTGAAAGGTTGGAAGATGGTGTTTCAAGCCAATGGGCCTAGAAAACAAGCAGGGATTGCTATCCTAATATCGGACAGGGTAGACTTTACTCCAACGTTAGTCAAGAAAGATAAGGAAGGTCACTTTATATTGATTAAGGGCACACTCCAACAGGAGGACATTACAATCCTAAACATATATGCACCTAACATGGGGGCTCCCAAATTCGTCAAACAAACACTATTAGAACTAAGGTCACAGATAACACCAAACACAGTGGTGGTGGGTGACTTTAACACCCCACTCTCATCAATTGACAGGTCATCCCGGGAAAAAATAAACAGAGAGGCATCTGGACTAAATGTGGTCATAGAAGGAATGGACTTAACAGATATATTGGCTGATGTTGCTGCCGAACTCTGCTCCTGCTTGGGTCCCGCTGTCAGCCCAAGTTGGCGTGGCCGGGTCCCGGGCCGCTGCTCTGTTCACCGGAGCTGGGCTCAGGCGGTGGGGGAGGGGAGGGAGCCGCAGCTGCTCTGGTTCTCTCACTGCTCCACGTGTTCTTCTACTCGTGGTCTGCTCCTCCACTGCTCGCTGCCGCTCTCCCCTCACGTTTCCCGAGTTGCGGAGAGCGCGGTGTGAGGGGAAGCGCCCGCACCTGGCTTTTCCTGCGGCTCGAGCCGAGTCTGGCAGCTTTCTGGTGCGCTGCAGCGGTTGGCCGAGCTGCCGGAGCCGCTTTTCCCGCCTTTGCAGGCTCTGGATGCTCTGGAACTCTTCTACTTCTCTGCTGCTGCTTCAATTTCCTACACACCTCACTTTTTAGTAAAAGTGTGTATTTTGCTGAGTTTTTTTGGTCTTTTTCCCCCCTAGGCTGCTTTGGCGTGGTACCTACGCTGCCATCTTAACCGGAAGTCAAGAATTTATTTCTTACTACATTCAAATTGGAATCCTCTAAGTCATACAAAGCCATCACCGGCCATATAAGGACTATTTGGACAGGACTCCCAACTGAAAGCTACAGATATACCCTTGGCTAAAGCCAAGGTGGTATCTCCTTGCTAAGAAGATTAACATGCTCTCACTCTTTTGCTTCCAGGTCACTTAGCCACCTGTATTTTTACTACAAAGCTTCCTGCTGTCTCTTACTGGAATTACAATGGCTAGGGGACAAGAGAGTAAGCTCTATGCCTGTGAGAAGTACCTTCAGGCTCAAGGAGAATCAAAGAATGTGAGTAGCAATGAAGCTATTGTGGCAAAAGAAGATTCACCTTCCTCCTCTAACCCTGAAAACAGAGCTCTCCTCCAGGGCACATCTTCTGCTGCAGCAGCAATCCACACCCAACAGGGGCCTTGGGTAGCCCCATCTACTATGGCTTCTGCTACACCTGTTTCATCCCCAGTATGTAATGAAGACACTAAAAACAAAGTTGAGGAAAAGACAGATGCTTCTGATGTTAACACTAAGCACTGGGATGAAGACTTTCTAGAAGACAAGGTGGCTCTGTTGGTGATCTACCTATTATACAAGTATCAAGTGAAAGAACCCATTACAAAGGCAGAGATACTAAAAAATGTAATGCAAACACAAACAAGCAGCCCTTCTCAGCAAATGGAGGAAAGCTTCTCACCACCTGGAGCTGCTGTTTGGCCTGACATGAAAGAAGTAGATTCCAATAGGAACAACTAATATCCTCATCCATCAACAAGCTGAGCCTCGATGGTGATACAAGGGTGAGTGATAATAGAGGCATACCTATGACTGGACTGCTGATTACCATTCTTGGCATGATCTTCACCAAGGACAACTGTGTCACAGACGAGCAAGTGTGGGATGTGCTCAATAGGGTTGAGGTCTGTGATGGCAGGAAACACTTCATTTGGGGGGATGCTACCAAGCTAGTCTGGAACAAGTTCATTTGGGTAGGGATCTATGAAGGGAGGAAGCACTTCAGCACTTCATTTTGGGGGATGCTAAGAAGGTCATCACTACGGATTTAGTGGGTGGGGGGAGTACCTGGGTATTATCAGGTACCCAGCACTGATCTATCCTCCAAACCATGAATTCCTGTGGGGCCCAGGAGCCTATGCTGAATCCAGCAAGACAGATGAATGTCCGGAATGGAGGGATGGCTTAGAGGTTAAGGCATTTGCCTGCAAAGCCAAAGGATCCTGGTTCAACTCTTCAGGACCCACATAAGCCCAATGCTTAGGGGGGCACATGTGTCTGTAGTTCATTTGCAGTGGCTGGAGGTCCGGGCATGCCCATTCTTTCTCTCACTCTCTCTCTGCCTCTTTCTCTCCCTCAAATAAATAAATAATGAATAATAAATAAAATATATTTTTTACAAGATAGGTGAATGTCCATGGGTTTAATACAAGATTCATGGATGTGTGCCTAGTGATTTGGAAACCTGGTATGAAGAGGTGTTGAAAGATGAGGAAGAACAAGCTCGAGCCAGAACCACAGCTAAGTCCTGTAATGCACCCTGGGCCAGTTGACATTGCAAGGTCATGTCCATACCTTTTCTTGTCCCCAGTGAAGGCAGACAGGTATCTAATTACATGCCTGAAGAGAAAAGTTAGTATTCTCTTTAGTCCACCTGTGACCATTGTAGTTTAGAATCTAAGAGCAGATGTCATTTAAGGAATAAACTGTGTCCTAACACATAAAGGAGTCTTTAAAAGGCAAGGGATCCAGACAGAAAAATGTCTGATTCAGATGCTCTAAGGCAAACAGGTCTTGTGCCCTGGGAATCTTCTAACCCTTCAATGTAACTCAATTTTTTATGAGAAAGAGATGATAGATCAGGTAGGTAGGTAGGTAGGTAGGTAGATAGATAGATAGATAGATAGATAGATAGATAGATAGATAGAGAAAATTGGCACTCTAGGGCCTCCAGCCACTGAAATCAAAGTCCAACATGTGTGCCACCTTATGAGCATGTGAGAAGTTACACACTTGCCTCAACTTTGTGCATCTGGCTTATGTGAGACCTGGAGAGTTGAACATGGGTCCTTAGGTTTCACAGGCAAGCGCCTTAACCACTAAGCAATTTCTCCTGTCCAATGTAACTCACTCTTAACTTATGCTGGGTAGACTGGATCAGGTGAGAGTTGTCTCAGGCATTTTCTCTAAGACACAGTCTATATGTATCCAGATTTAATATAGAGAAAAATTAAACACCCAAACTAATGCCTATAATAGAAATTACTCTTAGCAGTTACTTTGGGCTCATAGATAAACCAGAGAGTCTTCTTTCATAATTATAGAGCCCCTGCATCCTTTTCCAGTGACCATTTCCAAAGAAATCTGAACACAATGCAGAAACTCTGAGAAGTTTATAAGAAAGAATTTTATCACCTAATAGTAGCTGTGCTCAGAATCCACTTTTCTGGTAAAATTTTCTCTGACCTGGGGAGGAAGAGCTCACCAAATTAAAAAAAAAAAAAGTTCCTAGGCAATCTTGTCTAACTCTGAAGAGAGAAATAGATTTTTAATGAGCATGAAATCACTGTAAAGAAGCATGGTTTGAAGAATATGAAAATGGAACTAATGGAAGGAGTTAATTCCTTGATAAAAAACTTTAGAACACAAAGTTGCATTTAGTTGAAACAAGAGTTCTTCACACTAAAACATAGCCTCTAAAAGTTACATAGCAGACAGGTGTGGTGGCACACACCCTTAATCCCAGCACTCGGGAGGCAGAGGTAGGAGGATCACTGTGAGTTCAAGGTCACCCTGAGACACCATAGTGAATTACAGGTCAGCCTGAACTAGAATGAAACCCTACCTTGAAAAAAAAAAAACAAAATAAGGGGCTGGAGAGATGGCTTAGCGGTTAAGCACTTGCCTGTGAAGCCTAAGGACCCCGGTTCGAGGCTCGATTCCCCAGGTTCCATGTTAGCCAGATGCACAAGGGGGTGCACGCATCTGGAGTTCGTTTGCAGTGGCTGGAAGCCCTGGCGCGTCCACTCTCTCTCTATCTGCCGCTTTCTCTCTCTGTCTGTCACTCTCAAATAAATAAAAAAAAGTAAAAATAAATTAAAAAAATAAAATAGAACTTTAAACAAAAGAAAAAAAACAAAATAAAATAAAAGTTACATAGCAAATAATCTAATTTTACTCACTACACCTCATTTTGATTTATCTGTATGTAGTATCAGAATATTGTGTATGCTCTGTCATCTCTTGTTTAATAAACAATTTCAGATTTACGTAGGAGTTGCAGTCAAAAGGATAACAATAGTAATAACTTTTAATTACTAAATTGTAATAAATTCCAAGCTCCATGCCAGGGACATTCATATGTTCCATACATTCAGAAGGCCTACAAGGTGCTCTTTTCACCAGGAGTTTGAACCATCCTTGAACTGTGCAGCATTCCTGTCTTTCTGTCCCTGTGAGAATTAGCAAAGTCTGAATTTCTTTTTTTGCTTGTTTGTTTTTTCTTTCCACAATTTTTATTAACATTTTCTATGATTATAAAAAATATCCCATGGTAATACCCTCCCCCCCACCGCACTTTCCCCTTTGAAATTCCATTCTCCATCATATTACCTCCCCATCTCAATCATTATAGTTATATATATAAAATATCAACCTATTAAGTACCCTCCTCCCTTCCTTTCTCTTCCCTTTATATCTCCTTTTTAACTTACTGGCAAGGTCTGAATTTCTTTAGAGTCCCCATTGTTTCACTCCTTCCACATCCATCAAGTTTCCCATCATTTCATTTATTTCTCTTCTCACTAGTACATGAAATTTCTCTGTGGGTCAGAGGAGGTGCATGGAATTAATTGGATGCTCCAAGCAGGAGACAGCTTGGAGATTTCCAAGAGCATAGAGGGAATTTAGTGTTAAGTTAAACTTGCACTCATAGCTGTTCCAAAAGGCAAGGATATTAACTTGATAACAATAATTCAGATTATTAGTAGGAGTCTAAGGATATTCTCCAAAAGAAATCACTGGGAGAATCCTATGGTAAACTGTATCCTGCAGAGAATGGATGCTTTACAGACTGGTCTTTGTCTCTTGGCCCTGAAGAAGCCACTGACATGTCTCAAAATTTCAGTGCCAATTAACTATACATAAGCCCCAATTTGGGGCTACTCAATTCAAGTCAGCAGAATGAGTAGTCTTCGGGGTGGCTGTTAAGTTCAGTGCTAATAACATAGCAGTTAACTGGAGACACTGCAATTTCTAACTCATTTTGTGTCTTGCTCTCTGTCTGTGGATTATATGGAGACTATACTACCTGTTCACTTATATTTTGAAAGGGCAAGAAACTCACAACACTGAAAATGGAATAAGAGCAGAAGACCAAGGCACATGAGAACCAGCATACCTCCTAGCTTTCTGTTTAATTTGGCCATAAACATGAAATCATCATCTTGAGATATTTTGATCCATATACCAAAGGTATTCTGGGGTGAGTCAAAACTCACCACAGTCTTCAGAGGAGACAGTGGAGTGAATATTCCACACTGTGAGACCTCTCTCTCACAGCCTACAAGGCTCAGGGACTATTGCAAAGACGTGGCAGAAATAATGTAATTGCCAAAGAAAGGCGAGGTTTGCTATGCAATAATGTTATCCAGACACAAAGGAGCTATGATATTCAAGACCTCACAATGGTTGATGGCTGTCACTACCTACCCAAAACCTGAATTATAGGAGGAAAAAATGATTACACAAAAATAGAAGAGACACTAGGAGGAAAGAAAAAGAGATTCAATGGAGGAAGAATTCAGGTGGGGGAACAGGGAGGGAATTACGATCACTGTATATTGTCATTTAGTATGTAAACTGGAGTCCAGCCTTGTGTGTTCAGAGTCAGCCAGTACTTCTAAGTCTATCTCTGCTCTTGATGTTCCACCATGATGAAGCTTCCCCTGTAATTTGTAAGACTGAACTAAACCCTTTCCTCTCATATGGTGGTTTGAATTGAAATGTATCTCCCACTCCAGCCTCAGATATTTTGATTGGGCTTCCTTAGTTTTCAACAGGTGGAACTCTGCTGGAGCATGTGTGTCATTGGGGGGTAGATCTTCTGCTATTATGAAATTTTACTTGGATTCTATAAGCCTAAAATACACCCTTTGGCCAGGCGTAGTGGTGCACACCTTTAAGGCCAGCACTTGGGAGGCAGAGGTAGGAGGATCACTGTGAGTTTAAGGCCACCCTGAGACTACATAGTGAATCCTAGGTCAGCCTGGGCTAGAGTGAGATCCTACCTCAAAAAACCAACCAAACAACAACAACAAAGAAAAACTCCCTTTTATCCCATAAGTTATTGTTTCTGGTTGAATATTCGTCCCAGCAATGATAAGGTAACTATGACATTCCATAATCTGCTTTTGGTCAGGTATTTTATTTTGCTTCGATAATGAGATGGTAACTATAATATTAGTCCTACCGTAGGCCTCAGAAATACTTCTTCTAGGTTATATACATGAAGGAATTAAAGTTGGCATACAATAAAGATACCTATACTATGTTCAAAGAACCATTATTTACAATATCTAATTTATGGAATAAGCCTAGGTGCCCATCTACAAATGAATGGATGAAGAAAAATACACAATGGAGATTTATTCCACCATAAAGAATGCCATTTGCAGAGAGATAGGTGGAACTATGGATCATATTAGTGAAATAAACCACTCCCAGAAAGGTAATTATCATTTTCCTCTGATACACAGAATCTAGATCTTTTTAAAAGAGATCCAAGCTAGGTGTCTTACACCTATTATTCTAAGATGTGTGAAGCTGAATCAGAAAACCATCCAAGTCTACTGGTGAGACTTTCTTTCCAGAAGAAAAAGACAAAAAAGTACAATTGGACCATGTGCAAAGAGGAAATTGGTTGAAAAGATTTAGAAGAATCATATTAGAGACAAATTAGCAGGGGAATCTAATAGTGCATATTTTCATTCATATACAGAATCAACACGACACGCACATGCTTGTGCTTAACCACATGCTGTAGGCCAGTTATCTAAGCTTTCTAGAGAGTGAGACAGAAAGATTGAATGTTCAAGATCTGCATAGATGACAAAGTGAGTTCCAAGCCTGTCTGAGCAACACATTGAGACCTTGTGTTTAAAAGAAAAAAGGGGCTGGAGGGATGGTTTAGCGGTTAAGGCATTTGCCTGAAAAGCCAAAGGACTCAGGTTCAATTCCCCAGGACCCACGTTAGCCAGATGCACAAGGTGGCACATGCATCTGGAGTTCCTCTGCAGTGGCTAAAGGCCCTGGAGTGCCCATTCTCTCTCTTTCTCTTTCTTTCCCTCACCCTCCCAGTCTTTCTCTGTCAAATAAATAAATAAATAAATAAATCAAAATAAAATATTTTTAAAAAGAAAGAAATACAGAGTGATGGGGTTAGAGCTGACTTGGAGTTGCATATGATCCAACTTCAGTGATATATATGCATGTATGGAAATTTAATAATAAAAATTCATTATTTTGTATGGTTACAAAGGAATCATTAAAAATAATATGAAATGTACACCTGTACATTTCATGGCTCATTATGTTGTAGTGCATTGTTTTAGTAAAAAAAGACAAAATATCAGCAAATATAATGTTATAATATCATAAGACAACACACAAATGCTTTTAAAACCTTAAAAGAGAACTTTCATAAAATCTACAGCATTCAGACAAGTGTGAAATATCAAATATCAAACATGCATTCCCATTAAGTAGAGAGTTGATAGCAGTACATTCCCTGGAAACATAGTTGATGATAAAAAATGAAAAGAAATGAAAGATAATAATATTAAAAAGGAAAAGTACTATTTAGGGAAAATATTACCATCATTTTAGAAGGCCCATGGAATAAAGCACAGATTATTCAAATATATAGCTGAGTTCTGAAACATAGCATACAGATCACTGCATTCAAATTAAGAGCCTTGTTGCCAAGGCACTTGTATCAGAACATGCACATATATGATATTAAATTTTAGGATCAAGCAAATTTACTACAGAGCATGATGCAATGCTAGATAAAGCTGTAGATCTAGGGTTTCTCCAAACAGAGCCAATATTCATCTTCCATGGAGAAAATAGGTCTTTTAGAATACTTTTTTTTCCAAAAATATAAATGCTCTGATGGAGATCCCAAGGGGACTACATTTTCTCTCTAACAGCTCAAAAGCTGCCTTGAGCCACCTACCTTGGACAGCATCCTCTCCATCTGACCTCACATCTGGGACATAACCTCATTATCTGGGAGAGTTCAAGTTGGAAATCCACAGGGCTTACAAGTAGGTGAGAGCCTTTAGTCAATCCACCAAGCCAAAATGTGGCTCTCACCTTTAAGGGAGGGTTCATGTTTCACTAACTCCAAAATAGATGGGGATGCCACAGAATTAGAATTATGTGCTTCCT
The DNA here is from genome assembly GCF_020740685.1 of Jaculus jaculus. NCBI lineage: Eukaryota > Metazoa > Chordata > Mammalia > Rodentia > Dipodidae > Jaculus > Jaculus jaculus. The sequence goes on along the minus strand of NC_059125.1, from coordinate 16,174,543 downwards.
TTATGCCACCCTTCTGGCAGCTTGAAAATCTATAGGTGATTATTCCCAGATATACCAGCATGCTGGCCACTGACTTTAAAAAACTATGTGTTTATTTGCAAGCAGAGGGAGGCACGGGGTGGGGGGGAGAATGTGCATACCAGGGCCTCTAGCCATGGCAGATTAACTCGAGACGCATGCACCCCTTTTGTGCTTTAGGTGGCTGGCTTTATGTTGGTAATGGGTAATTCAACCAAATCGTTAGGATGGGCAGGCAAGTGCCTCAACCACTGAGCAATCTCTCCAGCCCCACCCACTGATTTTTTCATCAGTAATCTGAAGGAACTGGACTTTATTGCGAGACTGTTATTTGGTTAGCAGAGGGCAAGTGGAGACCCTGACATTAGTTAAGGGTATCCATGACGATTTGAATGACTGCTCATCGCACAAAGAGAGTAGGAACTACAGTCCTGACCCCCTTCTTCCAGCAGCATTCAAGCCACCTATCAGGGATCCTTTCACATAGGGCATTTTAGCACTCTCTGGTCATTGAAAATTTAAGCAATGGCAAAAGGATGGATCTGTAAGGCCTCTACTCTTCTACAAAGACAGTTTCCACAGACCTCACATAGTGGATTCATTCATCTGTGCTAGAGTCTAAGAATCCCATTAATAACCTAAGCAGACATTCTACTTTTGCACACTCTGTGTATTTTGAGATACCTTGAGTCACCAAGAGAGGTTATTAGAAACTCAGGATTTTGTGTATTGGTTGATTCATTGGTTGCATTTTATTTTAGTTTATTTTTTTGTTTTTTTGTGAGGTAGGGTCTCGCTCTAGTCCAGACTGACCTGAAATTCACTCTGTAGTCTCAGAGTGGCCTTAAACTCATGGCGATCCTCCTAACTCTGCCTCTTGAGTGCTGGGATTAAAGGTGTGCACCACACGCCCGGCTCACTGGTTGCATTTTTGCGTGATTGCAGAAATTGAAACCAGGCCCTCGCATATTCCAAAGAGGCTCTCCACAACTGAACTACACCACCACAATAACAAAATTTTGAGATTTGTTTGCTATTCTAGATAAATCTTGCCTGAAAGTAACCATATACCTGTCTCAGCTTCCTGACTGTTGAAATTCGAGAGGTGCACCACAACGTGTTCTGTGAAACTATCCCTCACATATTAGAGTTGTCTCAGCAATAAAAGACCCAGAGGGTCTTTAAGAAAATCCTGAGGAAGGGCGGGTCATCTGTGAAAATCCAAATGTAGCTGTTGGTAAGAGAGGTGGAGCACAATGAGAGGTTCCTAGCAGAGTGGTAACACAGATATCCAAGTGTATGTGGCAGTGAAAGGGCATGGAATCGGAAGCTTCATGCCCAAATGTGACTCTAAGATGGTGGTGGGGAATAAAGTGTAACACTGGACTTCCACTCTTAGCTATCCCACAGAATGAGGGTATTAGCTTGGATGTCTTGTAAGGTTATTAATGGAATTCTTAGACTCTAGCACAGATGAATGAATCTGCTGTGTGAGTTAGGTGGGAGCTGTGTCTGTAGAAGAATGAAAGCCTTACATATCCATCCATTTTCTTTGCTTAAATTTTCAATGATCAAGGGGTGTATAAATACCTGAGTCTAGTGCTAGATAATTTAAGACAACAGAAGTAGTCTTTGGAGTGACTGTGTGGTAGTTTGAATTAGATATTCTACACCATCTCACTGTGTTTTGGATACTTGGACCCCAGGTGGCAATTTTGGAGGTGGAGTCTTGATGGCTGAGGTGTGTCATTGAGATGCAGTGCTAGATATTTTAGCTCACTCTTATTGAATTTTTGCCAGATGCTGTGGTCAGATGTGATGTCTAGCCTCTGGCATCATTTGTCTGTCATCATGAAACATCCCCTTAAAGTTGTAGGCAGAGATAACCCTTTCTTCCTGTCAGCTGGTTTTGGTTGAGGGTCTTGTCCTAGCTAGATGAAAGTAACTACTACAGAAATTTGGTGGTGAGGAGTTGGGCTATTGCTGTGATAAGCCTAACTATTATGTTTTATATATTTTTGTGGTTTTTATGTTATTTATTTTACTTATTTGAGAGACACACACAGAGAGAAAGAGGCAGATAGAGAAAGAGAGAAAAAGAAAGAAGAGAGAGAGAATTGGCATTTCAGGGCCTTTAGTCACTGCAAACAAACTCCAGTCTCTTGCACCACCTAGTGTATGTAGTTTATGTGTGTCCTGGGGAAATTGAACCTGGGTGCTTTGGCTTATAAGGCAAGCACCTTAATCACTAAGCCATCTCTTTAGCCCTGTTTTCTAGATTTTTGAAGTGACTTCTGGGAGAAATATTCAAGGATTTTGAACCTTGAACTAAAGCATCCTTGCATTGCTATAATCAGAACTGACAGAATATTCTGGTGAGGATCTGAAAGACTTAAATGCAACAAGAAATGTGGAGGCTCTCAAAGGGAAAAGGCACTTTCTCGGCACTGGTCTCGAAGCTGGATGCATCCTTCCTATGTCCTGAGAACTTGAGTAAAGTTGAATTGTTAATGGGCTGCTTATTTGACATGGAAGGCAATAGAAGGATATAAGTTGACACAGAAAGAAATTAAAGCTTAAGGCCAGAAACTACAGCCCAATTCAGCTGTAGTTTTTGAGAGATTACCACCATTCATATTGGATTAGAAGAAAGGGGCAATAAAAAAGAATGGCGGCAAAATTTTCTGCTCTAATTTTTTTTTTTTTTTTCTGCTCTTCACTCAACTTTATTCCACTCTAGATCAACAAATTTGGTAGCTCACCTGGTACTGGTTTTGGAAGTATGACAAATGCAGAAAAAGAGATAGATGGCCAATGAATTTGCAACATTATTCTTTGTAGATGGTCTGTAGTCAATGTGGAACAGGGTCATGGTCCCCAAATAGAGGTCATGAGAGTTCAAAACAAGGAACCATGAAGACAAATCATGGATTTCAGTGGAGACCTCAGAATTTTGGAGATGCCAGGACTCTGGCAAAGGAAAACTGTGAGCTTGACATGAATTTTTCCCAAAACTGTAAGCAACCTACTAAGGAGGGTGTAATTTGTAGCCCATGGATTTCAACATAGGTCTTAGATGCCAGGAATAGAGCTGCAGGATTTGATGTGCGCACTTTTTGTTTATGATTATGCATTGGTTTTTTTCTTTCCTTGTTATGTCTCCTTTAGAAGTAGGGATGTTTCCTTTGGGCCATTATTTGTTGGAAGTATGTAACTTGTGCTTTGATTTTACAGGGTTCACAGAATGCTTCAGATGAGACTTTGGGCTTTATGAACAATGTTGACACTGGGAAGGACTATGGAGACTTTTAAAGTTGAATTGATTGTATTTTATATCATGAGATGGTTGTGAATCTTTGGCAGCCAAGAGTAGAATATGGTAGTTAGAATGAGATGCTCCCCTACAGTCTTGTGTGATTTGAATATTTGGTCTTCAGCTAGTAGCAATTTCGGAGGTGGAGCCTTGCTTGAGAGATATGTCACAGGGGGGTAGAGCATGAAATTTATTAGACTAGCTTGCCAAGGCTAGATAGTCCAGCTTACCCTTGTTGCTTTCTTCCAACTGTCACGGCAAGATGTGATGCCCAGATTCTACCATCCTTTCTTTGCCATGATAAAGCTTCTCCTCAAGACTGCAAGATAACATCATGGTTCTTTGCTGCCCATCAGAAATGAAAGTAAAGACTCTCTCTACAGCTGAATACCACACATCAGGTATGTACAAGACACAGATAAACCAAGTTGGAGCTGAGGCAGCAACTACCTTTTGCTGGCTACTTTTCATAGTGTTGGAAGGTATTATACAGGCTGCTAGCAGAGAATAATTATCTATAATATCACACAGTGGTGAATCCTGCATTGTACAGTATTGAGGCTCTAGGTAAAACAAGCCACCCTATGCAATAGTGGTATGTATGTAATGGGAATGACCAACAGTTTTCTGATTAGATTTGAGGCCTGTTTCACAGAAGGAGTACATACCGGTCACTGAAATAGGGGGAAAGGGAAAAGTAGTGAGAATATAGGCACAAGGGAAGAATCTAGGATTGATATATGGTTAAATGTAGGCACTGACAAAATGTCTCTATAGTTCATCTAACTAATGTTCTGTTCTTAGCCACAGACAGAAAAGCTTTTATTTTTGGGCAGTGGATGGTGGTCAATCTAAAGATTCATAACTGGTATAATGCTGAAGATAAGAGTGCATGGATCTGAACAAGACATAAGCATTACAAAATATCACAGAAGATGAGATGAGACAGAAGAAATGTATGAACTGTAGGATGGGGAGGCATGCTATGCAACCTTAGCAATTGGACATGACAACCCATTGCACTGTGAACTCCCAGCAGATGTGGTTGCCTACAAAATACCTAAACATGATGGGGCCTATCAGCATTCTATTACAGAAAGGGGAGGGGTTTGGAAAGCTACCCCCATCCCAAATGAGCTAATGACAGTTTTATTTTATTTCATTTATTTATTTTTATTTTTATTTATTTATTTATTTGATAGAGAAAGAGGGAGAGAGACAGAGAGAGAATGGGCACACCAGGGCTTCTAGCCACTGCAAATGAACTCCAGATGATTGTGCCCCCTTATGCTTCTGGCTTACATGGGTCCTGGGAAATCAAATCTAGGTTCTTTGGCTTTACAGGCAAATGCCTTAACTGCTAAGCCATCCCTCCAACCCAAAATTATTTTTTTAAAACAAATGAAAAACCAAATATTTTTATTAAAAAATTATGTAGGCCTCAGATTATAAGGTTTTCCCTGGGCATCCACATTAGAATGAAAGCACTTGAACCCCACCTGCTCTCAGTACTATTTCCTCATTATTATCTATCCATGACTGCTTAATATCATCTTCTGTGAAGGCTTTAAGCCTGTATCAGTCACACCAAAATATATACTTACTTGACATTACAAAATATGCAGTGCAGGGGCTGGAGAGATGGCTTAGTGGTTAAGTGCTTGCCTGAAAAGCCTAAGGACCCCAGTTCAAGGCTCGATTCCCCAGGACCCGCATAAGCCAGATACACAAGGGGGTGCATGCATCTGGAGTTCGTTTGCAGTGACTGGAGGCCCTGGCCCACCCATTCTCTCTCTCCCCACCCCCCTTCCTCTCTGTCTGTCTATCCTCTCAAAAAAACTAAATAAAAATAGCCAGGTGTGGTAGCACATGGCTTTAATCCCAGCACTTGGGAAGCGGAGGTAGGAGGATCACTGTGAGTTCAAGGCCACCCTGAGACTACATAGTGAATTTCAGGTCATCCTGGACTAAAGTGAAACCCTCCCTCAAAAAAAACAAATTAATTAATAAATTAATTAATTAATCAATTAATTAAATTAAATATGCAGTGCATCTGTGTGTTGAGGGTCAAGGAGTGCCTCACTAAATGAGACATCACTGTGGGGGTTCACAAGAGTCTCCACAGAGGCAGACCTGAATAATTCAAGTGGGTTCATTCTAATCACCTGCCACCATCCCATGAAAACAAAGCCCTTATCCCCTGTCACAAGCAAGAAGGAAGTGAACGGTACCTTAACCAAACTGTACTGCTTATGAAGTGAACCAACTCACAGAGTGGGTAATACAATACTGGGTCTCCTTTGTCCCCGGTGAGAATGCCTCCTCAGACTGTTGAATATTCTGCACCTAGCTGTGTCTGTTTGTGAAGGCCTGTAAGCCAGATACTTGGGAGACTAAGTCACAATCAGGGGCATTTTCTAAGTTCAGTGTGTCCCTGGGCTACAGAGTGAGTTCAAATCCAGCCTAAGTCAATTAATGAGACCCTTTTCAAAAAAAATAAAATAAAGAAAAGGGCTCAGTGTGTAGCTCTGTATTAAAGTGCTTGCTTATTATGCATGAAGCTCTAACAAGCTGTAGTGTCATGGGACCAAAAAAAAAAAAAAACAGATTCTGAAATTAACACCTATTACCTCAGAAGACCTCTCCCTCTGCTGATTTATACTGTGTTAGTCTAGACAGGATTTTATACCCTCCACTATAACTGAAAGTGTAAGCAATGTCAGTGGCTTCCCCAGGGCCTGATGGCAGATACCAGTCTGTAAAGCCTTCACTCTTCTGGGGAGGGTTTTACACAACCGCAGTGGCCACGCCTAAGATTCATGCTAATAATCTGAGCAGACTCCTGGGATAACACCCTCACCTCCAGGTGCCCTGTAAGTGGAAGGACTTTGTAATGTTTTTAAATCCCACCACCAATTAGCAATCTCCAAGTTACCTCCCTGTTTGGCCTTTCCAAGCTCAGTATACTTGAAATGTCCCAGAATTTCCCTCCTTTCTTCCTACACCCCTGCCACTTTGGCCTCTGCGAATCTTCCATGTCCTTCTGTCTTATTGGAAGAGACTTCCAGGCAACTCACCACAACAGGCTCCCAGGGCCTCACTTTGCCGGGCAAACCCTGTGATACTGATTCCAGCATTCAGCAGGCTGTGGCAGGAAGGAATATGGCCTCTTCCAGGTCAGCTTTGATGAAGTCTTTAAAGCTCTAAAAACAACCAACCAGAGGAACTAAGTAAAGACAAACATTAAAGCTGGACGTGGTGGCGCAAGCATTTAATCCCAAAACTCCGGAGGCAGAGGGATCATGGCTGTGAGTACGAGACCACCCTGAGACTACATAGTGAATTTCAGGTCAGCTTGGGCTAGAGCAGAGACCCTTCCTCAAAAAACAAACCAAAACAGGGCTGGAGAGATGGCTTAGTGGTTAAGCGCTTGCCTGTGAAGCCTATGAACCCCGGTTCGAAGCTCGGTTCCCCAGGACCCACAATAGCCAGATGCACAAGGGGGCGCACGCGTCTGGAGTTCGTTTGCAGAGGCTGGAAGCCCTGGCGCGCCCATTCTCTCTCTCTCTCTTCCTCTATCTGTCTTTCTCTCTGTGTCTGTCACTCTCAAATAAATAAATAAAAAATGAACAAAAAAAAATAAATAAAATATATTTTAAAAAATCAAAACAAAAACCAAAAGTACAAACAAACAAACATTAAAAACTTCTATAGAGCTGAAAATGTATTTCTGGGCTGAGGCGCTGCTTTTAATTTCTGGGATGACAAAAATCCAGCGAATGGACCAACCAACATACAAACTTCAAATTCTTTTTTTTTTAATTATTTTTGTTGTTGTTCATTTTTTATTTGTTTATTTGAGAGCGACAGACATAGGGAGAAAGGCAGCTAGAGGGAGAGAGAGAGAATGGGCGCGCCAGGGCTTCCAGCCTCTGCAAACGAACTCCAGATGCATGCGCCCCCTTGTGCATCTGGCTAACGTGGGACCTGGGGAACCGAGCCTCGAACCGGGGTCCTTAGGCTTCACAGGCAAGCGCTTAACCGCTAAGCCATCTCTCCAGCCCTCAAATTCTTAATAATCTCTTTTGAGGTCTCAAAATATTCATATATCAAAACCATGCTGAATCTCCTGAATCAGAATTCAGCAGGACATTGGTGAAGGGACCCCGGAATGGGGCATTCGAGACTGAGGATAGCTTCTACTGGGACCACAGAGCCTATTCTCATTGCTTGGTAAGGTAGCTGTCACTCGACATCCTAACTACCTGGCCGGGACCCACTAGAGCTCTGCCAACAAAACGGCACCATTCCTACAATTTTTCCACCTCTCTCATATCGAAATGCTTAAGTCAGCGGGTAGCACCCAGGCACATTCGGGCCCAATCGCCTATAGCGTTTCAAGGCTGTCAACGCAGTGGCACAAAGCAGCACCTGATTGTGTGGCGCCCCCATCTGTTCTGGAGTGAACTTACCAAAAATCCTTTCTTCAGAGGAATAGCCTCATTTTTGCTTGGTGCGCTGACTAAAGGCTCAGTGGGGTAAAACACACCTTCTTGTAAAGCCCTGCAGACCCCCGACTTGAATTCTTACAGATAATGGGTTTATGTCCCAGGTGGGAGGTCAGATGGAGAGGATGCTGCCCACAGTGAATGGCCCAAGGCAGCATTTGAGATGGAGAAAATGTAGTCACCTTGGGATCTCCATCAACACATTTAGATTTTTGGGAAACTTTTATTCTAAAAGATATATTTTCTCCACAGAAAATGTGTATTTTCTCAGTTTGTTGAGATCCCAGATCTACAGCTTTATCTAACAGTGCATTGTACTCTATAGTAAATTTACTTGAACTTTTAACTTAAAATTTGACATCATATATATGCATGGCCTAATAATGAGTGTATTGGCAGTAAGGCTCTTCATTTGAATGCCTTCAGAACTAAATTATGTATTTATGTATTATTATGTATTTGCTGTTCCTAAAATGATGATAATAATTTCACCAAATAACCTTTTTTCTTTTAAATAATCTATCCTTTACTACTTTTCATTTCTTAATTTCATCCAGTTATGTATTTCATGGAAATGTAGTGCAATCATGTACCTTCATGGGGATGCTCTCCACATTTGACATATCACACTTGTCTGAATGCAGTAGATTTGAAGATAGTTTTCTTTTAAGGTTATAAATGCATTTTTGTTACTGTTTGGTATCCTAACATTACATTTGTCCTATTTGCTCCTTTTTAATATATATTATTTTATATACTATATCTATCTATCTATCTATCTATCTATCTATCTATCTATTTATATATTATATCTTTATCTCTCTATATATGTGTATATATTTCTAAGCACAAAAAGAAAGAGAGATTATGGGCATCTTGCCTCCCCCCCCCACCCCCGCTGCACATCAACTCCAGACACATGCACCAATTTGGGTATCTGGCTTTACATGAGTACTGGGAAATCAAACTTGGGCTGGCAGGATTTGCCAGCAAGTGCCTTTTTCTTTTAATAAAACAAAAAATGCTGGGTGTGGTGGCACGCGCCTTTAATCCAAGCACTTGGGAGGCAGAGATAGGTGGATCGCCATGAGTTTGAAGCCACTCTGAGACTACATAGTGAATTCCAGGTCAGCCTGGGCTAAAGTGAGACCCTACCTCAAAAATCATACACACACACACACACACACACACACACACACACACATATATATATAAACACACATATATATATACATATATATGTGTCTGTGTGTGTGTGTGTGTATATATATATATATATATATATATATATATATATATATATATATATATATTAAGGAATGTATACTTGTTTATTGCAAATACTTTTTGATTTTTTATTACCATACAAAATAGCAAGGCTATGACATGACATTTTCATACATGTAAAACACTGCACTTTGCATATATATATGTGTGTGTGTGTGTGTGTGTGTGTGTGTGTGTGTTGTGTGTGTGTCCAAGTTCATGTTCTCCATGGGCTAAAGAATAATTTCAAGGTTTGATACTACCCAGTATGAATTAAAAAGTAGAGAAAATGAATGGTGATGCAGAATTCATGAATCTCTAAAAGCAATGTACAACAACAACAACAAAAAGAATCTCTATATAATATCCAGTTATCTTGAAGACAACTCTCTCTGATAATTTGAATTGTGTGACCCTAGACTGAAGTATTGATGCAGTCCACTGTTATTGAAAATTTAAGCAACACCAGTGACTTCCCCAGGGCCTGGAGGCAAGGGTCAATCTATAATGCCTACATGCTTCTGGGGAGGGTTTTCCATAGAACTCACATGGTCATTTTAGTCATGTGTGGTAATAAGACTCTGGATAAAAATCAGAGCCAACACCTGAATAGTATGCTCACCTTCAAGAGCACTTAGGAGTGGAAGTCCAGTGTAACACTTTAAGCCCTCATTACCACCATCTGGAAATCTCTAGGCTGACTTCCTACTTGGCATTTCTAAGTCCATGCCCATCCTCTGCCCAATATACTTGAAAGATCTCAGTGTTCCTCCCAACTTGGTCACCTACACTCAAGCAGGAATCTTGTAGTGTGGCTACCTTCCCAGTCATTAAGACTCATCAAACCCTGCACCTCCACCTTACTGTCTCCCAAGAAACTTCCCCTGCTCAGTCTCTCAGGGCCTTGCATTGCTTGGATACTCTGATTTGGGAGGGATAGTTCTACAGCAATGCTGATATAGCCCATGTCTGTCTAACTCCAGCACTTGTGAGGCTCAGGATAGAAGATGGCAACTTACAGAACAGAAAAAATTTAGCTAAATCTATTCTTAAATGAACAAGAAATTATACAACAATAAACCAGAAAGAAATATTAAAAGCTTCCTGGAGCTGGGGGTTTAGTACAGTGATAGAAAGCTTTTCTAGCATATGTGAGGTCCTCGGTTTGACTCTGGCATTATGAAGATCAACCAATAAACCTACCAGCAAACAAAACACCATGTTCCTAATAATCTCTTGGAATATAAAATACCTGTAATCCTATCAAAACCATCCTGGCTCTACAGAAGTACAATCAGAAGGCCCTACATGAAGCCATTCCAGACATCAGCCTTTGAGGCTGAAGGTAGTTGTAGGTGCAGCAGTAGAGCATTCTAGCCTTGAAAGGCAATGGATGAGTTTTCAAACCATACGTGATACCCTTCACTCCTGGCTGGGATTCCACTCAGCCGTTGCTAGCCAAATGGTTCCTACCCACAACAAAGCCCACCTCCCTCAAAATCCATTTCTCCCACTCTGAACTGCACAGTGAACCCAGGGCATCACATATGCCTCATAAATGCTCTTCTGCCGAGTCTTAACCCTTATGTTTTGTTTCTTTGGAGCCTGATTCCTCTTTCAAGATTGACATGAGACCTAGCAACACTCTCTCTCTCCCCTTCATGTTCTTGATACTAATGAAGACAAAAAAACAGGGAGGGAGGCTGGGATTGTAGCTTACTCATAGAGTGCAAGTCTAATGTGCCCTAAGTCCTAGGTCTATAACAGAAAATATCCTCTTTGACACCAGGTGTAGTGCTGCATGACTATACCACCAGCACTCAGGAGTGAAGCCATCATGTACAGCAGAGGGACATCAAAGCCAGTCTGGGCTACACAATGAGAGTTTGTCTCAATGGAATGCAACTGGGGAGATGCACAAGTAGAGGTGGGGTAGAGAGGGTTGAGCACAATTTAGGAGATATTAAAAAGCCATAACAAAACCTACTATATGGAAATAAATGCACACAGATATGAGTATATATTTGAGTGGACAAAGGTATCCTACAAAGTTGGATAATGCTGCTGTTGCTCCTGGTGGTCATTGGATATCAAATAATCAGTGCCAATCATGGGATACCTCCCATTGAGTTGTTGGGGTATAAGGCCTCTATGGACCATAAAATAATACAAGATATTGCTATGAATCTTGGCTGGCCAAGAAATGAAGAGGATAACCTATTGCTAAGATAAGTCAAGATGGAGCTGAGGCAGAAGCTTCTTTCCTGCTGGCCAGTTTTCACAGTGCTATTTGGTGCTATTCCGAATGCTGGCAAAGAACACTCATCAACAATACCACCCAGCAGTGAATCCCTCATTCTGCAATACTGACCCACCAGATAAAACATGCTATGCTGTGCAATAGTGGCATGAGGACAATGGGGGTAACCAATTGCTCTTTGAGTGGATTTGAGACCCATTCCATAGGAGAGAATGCAAGCCTGTTACTGAAGATCAGGTGAAAAGGCATGGGTGGGAATAATATAGATCCAAGGAATGAAACTATTATTGATGTGTTTAAATGGATAAAAGGATATGTTTTCAATCTGCCTGCTAAATATTAATCTTCATATCCAAGACTAGTTTTGCTCTCTGCTCACAGTGCTATTTCCTCATCGTTACATTTTACCTTGGCTCCTTGATTTCATCCCCTCTGTAGACTTTAGGCCTATACTACTCACACCAAGCCATATTCTCACCTGGTGTTACAAGATATGCATTGTATGTGTGTGTTTGTGGGAAGAGTGCACTACTAAATGACAGATTTTCCCAGGGCATCACCAGACTCTCTACAGAGGCAAAGTCTGACTTATCAGTCTATACCTTCATAAAAGTCCATGTTAGTACCCCATAATCACCAGCCACACCTGATGCATCAGGCCAAAGTTCTCACACTCTCGTAACCACTAAGAAGAAAATGAAGAATATCTCATACTAACAGTCATGCCTAAGAGGCGAACATATTCATTCTCTGTGTATTTGTGTTTCTCTCTTTCTCACTCTCTCCATGTCTCTTTCTCAAAAATAAAACAATAGCCAGGCATGGTGGCACACACCTTTAATCCCAGCACTCAGAAGGCAGAGGTAGGAGGATTGCCATGAGTTCAAAACCACCCTGAGACTCCATAGTGAGTTCTAGGTCAGCCTGGGCTAGAGCGAGAACCTACCTTGAAAACAAAAAAAAAAAGTAATAATAATAAAAATAAATAAATAAAATAATAGTGATTTTTTTAAAAAGGGCTGGAGAGATGGCTTAGCAGTTAACGCGCTTGCCCGTGAAGCCTAAGAACAAGTGTTCAAATTTCCCAAGTGACACAACCATGCAATGTCACACATGCACACAAGGGGGCGCAGATGTCGAGTTAGTTCACAGCTGCTGAAAGGCCCTGGTGCACCCATTCTCTCTCTCTCTCTCTCTCTCTCTCTCTCTCTCTCTCTCTCTCTCTCTCTCTCTCTCTATCTTTGCCTCTTATTCTCTCTCTCTGTCTGTCTCTAAAAAATAAAATAATAATAAATAATATTTTTTTAAAAAAGAGTTGAACATAGCTCCCAGCAATAGGAGTACACTATGGGGCGGGGTTTTTGTGTGTGAGTCTGCTCAGTCTATTCAAGATTCTGAACTTTGCTGGGCCTGATTATCAAGGAATGTAAGCACTGGTATTTGGGAGACTGAGGCAACACTGAGGGAGATTCCAAGTTCAGTGTGTCCCTCGGCTACAGAGTTAGTTCAAGGTTAGTCTGTATGAATGAATGAGACCACATTTAAAAAGAAAAAAGACCTGGACGTGGTGGCTCACATCTTTAATCCCAGAACTCAGGAGGCAAAGGTAAAAGGATCACTGTGAGTTTGAGGCCGCTCTGAGACTACATAGTGAATTCCAGGTCAGCCTGGACTAGAGTGAGACCTTACCTGGAAAACAAACAAACAAACAAAACAAAACAAAACAAAACAAAACAAAACAAAACAAAAAAGAAAGAAATCATAGAGAAAAGGGTGGGGAATGTAGTTCAGTGTTAAAGTGATTACCTAGTATGCGTGAGGTACTAAATTCAAGCTGTGGCACCATGAATAAAGAAAGATTCTGAACTTAACACCAAGGCACCCAGAAGACTTCTGCTCTTATGAACTTTGTAATCCTAGACTAAGGATTTTATACACTGCACTGTAGCTAAAAATTTAATCAATGCCACTGGCTTCCCCAGGGTCTGGTTGGCAGAGACTGATCTGTAAGGATCCCAATTTTCTGGGGAGAATTTTCCACAGAACTTACCATTTCATTCATATGTAGTGGAATTTAAGACTCCTGCTAATAATCTCAGCTGATCACCTGGATTAATCCCCTCACTTTATGTGTCATTTGGACTAGAAGTCCAGTGTAGCAATTTAAATCCTGACCACCACTTTTGACTCTCCATGCTGCCTATCAGCATTGCATTTCCAAGTCCATCTCCCTGCCTTGCTTAATACACTTGAAATGTCCTGAAGTTACCCTAATTTTGCATATGCCCATTAGGACTCTCCCAGTGCCCCATACCTCTTTGAACCTTCAATGCACCCCCTACATGCATGTTCATGGAGAGTCCCAGGAGACTCACCTCCTCATGCTTCCAGGCTATTGCTTTACTGGGACCACTGTGATAGTGTAGGCATAGTACTTAGTACATGGTACACTTTTCTAATACCAGCACTCAGGAGGCAGAGTGATGAAGATGGCATATTGGTGGCTTGCTTCGACTAGACATTATATTAAAAGAGCAACAAGTAAGCAACACAACAAACCAAAAACAAACCTAAAAATGTTGTTTCTCATTGTTTGGCAAGTATTCCTGTGGGTGAGAGCCTCTTTTACATATGTTAGGTTCTAATTTCAATTTCCGGGATCACCAAAATCCAGACAATGGACCAACCACCACACAAATCCCACGTTCCCAATCATCTCCCTTGGAATTTCAAAATACTCACAATCATATCAAACTGATGCTGAGTATCCATATTGGGCATTCAGAAGGATACCAGAGAAGTGCTCCCTGGCAGGGGTCTTCAAGGCTGAGGGAATGTGCAGTAGAGCCTATTCTCGTTGCATGGTAAGAAGTCATTCAAAGCATACTTGATATCTTTACCTCCTGGAATAGACTCTATTTGACCTCTGCTAACAAAATGAAACCACTCCTACAATGTTTCCAGCTCTCTTAGATCCAGACATAGAAGTCAGTGGGTGGTGCCCAGGCACATCTGGGCTCAGCAGACTGCATTTTCAAGGCTGCCAAGAGGACTGCATGATGTAGCCCATATTTCTGTTAGCTCCCCTATCTGTTCTGGAGTGAACTCAATTATGAATGAACTTCCTTCAGAGCTACAGCCACATTTTTGGCTTGGTGCATGGATTAAAGACTCCAAGGGGCAAACATACCTCACTGTATGCTATGCTGTTTCAAAACGTGAACTCTTGGAGATAATGAATTTGTGTATCTGGTGGGAGGTCAGATGGAAAGGATGCAGTCCAAGGCAGGTGGTCCAAGGCAGTTTCTGAACTGTTGGAGAAAACCTTGGAATCTCCATCAACATATTTAGATTTCTGGGAACCTCATATTCTAAAAGATCTATTTACTCTAGGAAAGATGAAAATTTGCTTATTTATGCAAGACCCCAGATATTTGGCTTTATCTAACAGTGCATCCTCTAGTCAAATTCTGTTAGTTTTTATTCTAATTATTTATATCAAATATTTGCATGTTCTGATATGGCTATATTATCAGTATTTCTCTTCCTTTTTATACAGTGAACCATAAAACAACTTCAAGAATTCATTTATGCATTTAAATAGTCTGTGGCCTATTCCTTGTGTTTTCAAAAATGATGGCAATATTTTCACCAAATAACACTTTTCATAGTTTAGTGTTCTTATCCTTTAATTCTTTTCATTTTATTCTTCCAGCTATGTTTCCTGGAAATGTATTCCTATCATCTTCCTTACCTGGTGGGATTCATTTCCACATTTGATATTTGTGTTATCTTTTGGTATTATAATATTGCATCTGTGAAATTTTGTCATGTTTTGCTTTCAATAATGAACAAAACATACCAATGCTTATACACATGCTTAATGCATATCTTCTTGATTTATTGTTTTTAAATAATTTTACTTTTTTTATTTCTTCATCAAGAACCTCAAACTCAGATAAGAAGAAAATACAAAATAACTGTAAAAAAAGTTATCATGTTATCATGTCACTGATATTGTGTATACTTCCTTTTATAATTTGCTGATTGTTTTTAAATGAAAATTGCATACTTAAACTCATTAGCGAAATTACCCCACTTCTATAAATTTATCCTAAGGAAAGTTATAACCAGTGCTGCTGCACTCATAGGCAAATTTTTCTCACAACATATTATGAGTATAGAAAAATTATTGTTTTTCCCATTCATATGAAAATTGGCAACTTTCTGGACATATGGAGGTCACATACTGGTTTTCGAAATTTTAATATTTATGCAGAACAATAGAAATTTCCTCTTATTTTCTAAACAATGTTACTTAAACAAAATATATACATATTTAATGTGTACAATTAGATTGGTATATATATAATAAATGTATGTACAAAGCCATGATAATTTTTTTAACCCTCCAAATCCATTTTTCTTCTTTAAATATGGCAGAGACAAACACAGATACAGAAGGGAAAGGGACTAATACAGGGAATGGGCACACCACGGGCTCCAGCCCGCAGGAGAGCGAGCAAGCCCTGGTGCAACGGGCTTGTGAGCAACCTGGGGATTCGAACCCGAGTCCTTTGGCTTCATAGTCTGACGCCCTAACCGCTAAGCCATTTGCCCTTTCCGCCCACGATATTTTTTTTCATTTTAAAAGTATTTTTATTTATTTGAGAGAGACAATGAAGTAGACAGAGACAAAATGAGGATGGGCATGCCATCCACTGCAAGTGAACTCCATATGCATGTGCCACCTTGTGCATCTGGCTTTATATAGGCACTGGGGAATCAAACCCAGGTCATTAGGCTTTGCAAGGAAGTGCCTTACCGCTGAGCCATCATTATCATTTATTTTTTTTTATTAACTAGTTTTGTACTCAGTGAATACAGTCAAGTCATTTTTGGTCTGCTTCCATGATGAGGTGTTGGGGGCCTCTGGGTCTCTGGTTTGGTAGGAGTTGATTTTTCTCTGTGTTGATCTCCTTCACCCTTGTGTTTGTACCCAGTTTACCAAGAAAACAGCATCCTTACTGGTTTTGCCAATTGTTCTTGATTAATTGCTTTTTATCACCATACAAAATAATGAGGTTCATTATGACATTTTCATGCATGCATATCCCTTACTTTCCATACATTCACACTCCCCCAAGGACCCTCTATCCAGTAATTTGGTTCTTGCTCCAATAGTCTCACTTTGGCTTTCATGACAAGTGCACTCACACACACAAATACACATTTGTTTTTCTTATACATATTAGTTTGTAATACTGGGGATTGAATGTAGATACTCCCACATACTTGCCAAGAACTTTACTACTCATCAATATTCCCATCACTCTTTTTCATTTTGTAAGCTAGGTATCACTCGGTTGCTCAGCCTGGCCTTCAACTGACTCTCTATACCATAAAGGCCTTGGAATTGCAAACCTCCAGAATAGGTGCCATTCATACCTTCCCTACTAGGCCCAGTGTGTTTGTGTGTGTGTGTGTCAGGTTCATGGTCCCCCTGGGATAAAGACTGATTTTTAGGTGTTATGAGATCTAGTCTAAAAATTAAAAAAAAAAAAGGAGACTGGAGAGATGGCTCAGCAGCTAAGGCACTTGCCTATAAAGCCTAACAACCTGGGTTTAATTCTCCAGTACCCAAATAAATCCAGATGCACAAAGTGGCATATGCATCTGGAGTCCATTTGCAGCAGCTAAAGAGCCTGACATTTCCATTTTCTCTCTGTGTGTCTCTTCTCTCATTCTCTCTTCCTCCTTGCAAATAAAGAAAACACATAAATAATTTTTTTTAAGGAGAGAAAAAAACTGGAAATGATGCTCAATGTTCATGGAACATGCATAAAGCACTAAATGCAAGCTCTAATACCACCAAAACAAAAAGTGATTATAAAATCAATACCTAGGCATCAAGAATATTAAACTCTCTGCTGACTTGAACTGTGTGACCCTAGACTTATGTCATTGTTACTGAAAATTTAAGTCTCCCCAGGGCCTGGGTTCAGGGATAGTCTGTAGGGCCTCCAGAGTTCTGGGGAGTTCTCACAGCACTTACAGTCCTTCCATTATTCTATGGGATAGCCTAGAGCTCCTGTTCATAATATGAGCAGACACCAGGGCTATTATTCTCACATTCTGGAATAACTAGGAGTGGAAGCCCAGTGTAACACTTTATTTTTTTTAATTACTTTTTTTAAAAAACTTTTTTTCATTATTTATTTATTTATTTGAGAGTGGCAGAGAGAGAGAGAGAGAGAGAGAGAGAGAGAATGGGCATGCCAGGGCTTCCAGCCACTGCAAACAAACTCCAGACGTGTGCACCCTCTTGTGCATCTGGCTAACGTGGGCCCTAGGGAATTGAACCTCAAACCAGGGTCCTTAGGCTTCACAGGCAAGTGCTTAATCACTAAGCCATTTCTCCAGCCCCAGTGTAACACTTTAAATGAACATTACCACCTTGGCATGTCCAAGGTGATGTCCTGCTTGGTATTTCCAACTCCATGCCCCTCCTCTGCCTAGTACATTTGTAATATCCCAGTGTTCTTCCACCTTGATGCTTCCTTCAAGTAGGAGTTTGTCCATTCTCCCTGCCACTAGGAATCCCAAAGCCCTCTTTTGGTATCTCCGAAGCACTTCATCCCCTCAGACTCTTGATGACTTGTTTTGCTGGGACAACTGTGTGATAGACTTATAGGACTAATTCAAAAACTTTGGAGGCTGAGGCTAGAAGATGTCAACTTCTAAGACAGATTTAGCCAGAACTCATCTTAAACAAATAATAAATAATCAAACAGCAAACCAAAATCAAATGTCAAAATAGGTCTGGGAATAGGGGTATAGTTCAATGGTGGCATTATAAAAATCCAATCAATCAACCAACCAAACAACACACAAAACCCCAAGCTTCTAATCATCTCTCTTGGAGCTTGAAATACTCATAATTAAATAAAACCTACCCTGAATTCACAGAAGTGGAATCAGAAGGCCCTATATGAATCCATCCCTGACCGGAGCCTTCAAGGCTGATGACAGTGACAAGCATAGCATTGCAGCTTTCTATCCTTGAAAATGATACACAAGACACTCAAACCACACCCAAAAGCCATACCTCCTATCAGGGACTCCATTCAACCTTTACTTACCAAATGACATCCATCTTGCAACATAATTCCCCTACCTCAAAATCCTACTGTGAACTAGAGATTAAGCCCACAGAATTATACATGCTAGATAAATTCTCTCCAGCTAAGCCACCCTCTCAACTGTCATCTTTGCTTTCTTTCTGGCTTGATTCTTCTTGTTTCACTGACCTGAGACCTAGAAATTCAAAAAATGCATTCATAACATTTAAACTAAATAAAAACATTAGAGGGCTGGGAATTGTGCTCACTGTCTAGCATGCCTTAAGTCCTAGGTTTATCACAGAAAACATACATACACACACACACACACACACACACACACACACACACACACAGAGAGCCCTTTGACCCCAGGTGTTGTGCTGCATGCTTATAACACAAGTACATGGGAGTGAAGCCTGAGGATTGCAATGCGGTTGTGGTCAATATGTAGTGTATAAGCAGTTCAAAGACATCCTGGCTACACAGTGAGATCTTGTCTCAAAGGAGATAAAGATTAAGCTTCAGGGGCTGGGAAGACAGCTTATCAGTTAAGACACTTGCCTGCAAAGCCTAAGGGTTCAAGTTTGATTCCCCAGTACCCCACATAAGCCAGCTGCACAAGGTGGAGCTTGCGTCTGGAGTTTGTTTGCAGTGGCTAGAGGTCTTGGTGCACTCATTCTCTCTCTATTTGCTATCTGCCTTTTTTTACCCTCTCTCTCAAATAAATAAATAATTAAAAAATATTAAGCTTGATATCCAAGATTAATTCTGCTCTATCCCACAATCAGAAAACCTTTTTGCCAGTGAGTGATGGTCATTCAGTGAGACTCATACCTAGTCAAGTCTTGGATATAATGGACTAATGAGGTATAAACATCAATCTTACCCAGGGAACATTGCAGAAGATGTGATGAGGCAGAAGATCGATGGGGAGGTATGCTGTGAAACTCTAGCAACCTGAGTTGACAAAGCCATTGTACTCATGAACTCATATTAAATGTGGTTGCCTGCATAATAATTGAACATGATAGGACCTACCCGCATTCTATTACAGATAGAGAAGTGGCTTTGGAGGTTACTACCTGCTCTAATAAGCTTATAGGAGTTAAAGGTTGCCAAAGAGGGGAAGAAGCCATTCTTTTATGTTGCATGAGCACTTCCAAGAAATAAGAAGAGGTATGACAGTGAGACTGAGTATAAGGGAAGGTAATGTGAGGTACATATCATGAAAATGTAATATTCATGCATGAAAATGGAAAAAATCTAGTAAAAACCACATTAAAAAAGAAGAAAATACTTAATTAAAAACAAAGTAGGGAAGTCTCAGATTAAAATGCTTTCCTTGGGAACCAGTATAAGAATAACATAATGTGTACGACTAGGTGAAACCCCATCTGCTTTCAATACTCAGTTCCTTCACCAATATTTCTCAGTGGAAGTTGCTTGATATGACCTCCTCTGTAGACTTTAGGCCTATAACTTTTACACCAAGATACATATTCACCTGCTATTACAAAATGTGTAGTGTATTTTGTGGAGGGATGTTCAACAGAATGAGAAATCTGCCTGGCGCTTCACAAACTCTTCATCAAGGCAAAGCCTATCCTGTCATCCTTTATCTTCAAACAGCCAATGTTCATTCCCTCTAAGCCTCTGCCACTGAACCATTAGACCAAAGAACTTACGCCTCTGTCACCACCAAAAATGAAGAATATCTTAGCCAAATAACACTGCTTAAAAGTTGTGGGGAGCTAACAGTAGTGGGAGTATAGTATGGGTGGGGGCTCTTTTCCTGTGTAAGAATATCTCCTCAGTCTGTTCTAGAGTCTGAACTTAGTTGGTCCTGTTTGGAAAGGCCCATAAATCTAGATATTTAGGAAACTAGGATAGCTTAGGAGGGAGATTTTAAGTTCAGTTTGTCCCTGAGCTACTTAGTTCAAAGTCAGCCAGTGTGAATTACTAAGACCCTGCTTTTGAAAAAGTAGAGAAATGGCCTGGAAGTATAGCTAAGTTTTAAACCATCTTATAATGCATGAGACCTCAAATTCAAGGTCTTGTACTATCAAAAAACAGAGAGGGAGAGAGAGAGAGAGAGTCTGGACCTTACACTCAGTCACCAAGGAGACCCTAGGGTCAGGATTTTATATCCTCTAATCTCACTGTGATTATAAAAAATGCCATTGGCTTTCCCAGGGCCTGGTGGCTGAGACATGTCTACAAGGCTTCTTTTTACACAGAATTCCCACTATAATTCATTCACCTCTGACAAAGTCTAAGACTCATGCTAATAATATCAGCTAACTCCCTGGCTAATACCCTTACATTTTTGAGCACTGATAGTGAAAGTCCAGTGTAAAACTTTAATTTACCACCACCACCTGGGAGTATCCAACTAAGTGATCCTCTCTTCTCAGCATACTTTGTAAGTCCTAGAGGTCCCCTCCTTTTTATTCCTCCATTAGGAATCTGTCTGTGCCACCCATGTCTCTTGGAGTCTATGATACAGGAATTTTGTGTTTCTTGCAGGTGTTCCCAGGTCCTTGTCCTATGAATTTGAGGAATGAAATCCATGGACAATAGGACAAGGTTCAGAAAATTTTATTATAGCTTAAAACTTTAGAAGGAGTGCAGATAAATGGCTTAGTGGTTAAGGCATTTGCCTACAAAGCCTAAGAACCCAGGTTCAATTCCCCAGTACCCATGTAAACCAGATGTGCAAGATAGCACATGCAGCTGAAGTTCATTCACAGTGGCTAGTGGCCATGCCATACCCTTTCTCTCCCCCTCTCTTTCTGTCTTTCCCTCTCAAATAAATACAAAAAAGTAAAATATTTTTAAATAAAGAAATAAAGTCTTTTGAAGGAAGATGAGGAGCTGGGGATGTAAGCTTAGAATATGAGAGAAGAAAGCAAGGTGGACCTTCTGCCAAGCAAGGCAAGAGTGGGTTTGAGAAGTTCCATGAGGGAAGAAGGCATAGCTGTTACCTAGAGGAGATTTGATGATCCCACCTTGATAATCAGATCTGTTTTTTAATTTAATTTTATTTTTTTAATTGAGTGTGGCTACAACAGGATGAAGGCCAGTTTTCACTTTTTTTTTTTTTTTTTGAGGGGTATACTAGGAAAGACAGCGGGTTTTTCATGGTTTTATTTAAGCACAAATATAAGATGTACATAAGCTGTTTATTCACTTACTTCACTGTGCAGCCTGGCATTGGGATTGGTGACTCTAACAGCCAGCTGGACTGTTCTTTACACAAGGGCTTTGTGGTTCTTCAAAGAAATGTTGTGATACATCTCAGCATAGGAAGATTTGCTGCACATTGGGAGCTCTTCTAGCTCCTTGACATTGTGAACCAGGAATTTCCGGAAGCCACTGAACAGTGTGTGCTTTGTTTTCTTGTTGCTCCCATAACCAAGGTTGGGTATCAGAATTTAGCATTTGAATCTTTCTCCACACCCTGTTGTCAATACCTCTGGGTTTCTGCCAGTTATGATGAATTTTGACATATAGATCTGACTGATGCCGGATGAACTTCTTTTTGACAATCTTAGGCTTCACCAGAGGACTAAGGGCAGTCATGATGTCCAGCAGAACATGGCAGCCACCTCCGCAGACAGTATGTAAGAAGAGGGAGGGCTGGGAGTTCTGGTTAAGATAACAGCATAGGTACCATGCCAAAGCAGCCTAGGGGAAAAAGAACAAAAAAGCTCAGCAAAATACACACTTTTACTAAAAAGGGAGGTGTATAAGAAATTGAAGAAGCAGCAGAGAAGTAGAAGAGATCCAGAGCACCCAGAGCCCACACAGGCTGGCAAAAGCGCCCCAGCAGGTCTGCCAACCATGCGCACCAGAAAGCTGCCAGGCTCGGCTCAAGCGGCAGGAAAAGCCAGGTGAGGGGAGCTTCTACTCACACCAGAGCTCTCCACAACTCAGGAAATGTGAAGGGAGAGCAGCAGTAAACAACGGAGGAGCAGACCAAAAGGTAGAACACATGGAACTGCAAGAGAACTAGAGCAGCTACAGCTCTCTCCCCTCCCCCACCACTTGTGCCCAGCTCCAGCAAACAGAGCAGCGGTCCCGGGACCTGGACATACCAACTTGAGACAACAGCGGGACCCAAACAGGAGCAGAGTCCCACAGCAACATCAGCGGCTCCGGCACAGGTAACAGCGGACCCAGCAGCAGCACCAGATCAAGTAGCAGCAGCAGTGGCAGATCCAGCAGCAGCAGCTTCAGTGGCAGCAGCAGCAGTGGTGGACCCAGCAGCAGCAGCAGTGACAGAACCAGCAGAGGCAGCGTTAGCTGCAGCAGCGGCAGCTTTAGCAGCAGCAGTTCCAGGAGCGGGTGTGCTGATCTGCAGGGCCACAGTTACCATGCTCGGTTTGCCCTGCAGGAAATGCCAGTGCCCAGCTCCATAAATCAGAACAGCAGCCCGACGACCCAGGCAGCAAGTTGATTGAGACCAAAAATCATCCAAGGTAACTGGAATTGCACCAGGGAAGGGTCTCACTTGGTCACAAGCTGACTTGGATCCCTCAACAGACCAGAAATCTTAACCTCTTTGTTGATAGAGGATCTGGTTGTTATAGTAACTACTATTGCATACATACTCGGGGCTCTTTTTGATTGAATGTGTACAGTGTTTAGTTAAATTTTAGAATCTACCTGTATTTTATCCCACTCAGCCGACTTGAATGCTCCCATAGAAGGGAAACTCAACCCCTAGGAACACCTTTGTAGATACTCTGACAGTCTTAAGAGCCACACCTAACACCTTAAGCTCCTACCCTGAAAATAAATAACATCAAATCAATTGATACAGCTAAGAATACCCAGCTAGCTAGAAAATCCAAGCATTAACTTAATCCAAGATGCAAAAATATATATATTTTAACACAAGAAACACTAAAAAGCAATATAATATAAATCCTACTAAAAGTATTAATGCATCAGAAATGACCTCCAGTGAGAACGAGTTAGAGGAAATGCCTGAGAAAGATTTCAAAAGAATGATTGTAAATATGCTCAAAGAGGTCAAAGAACAAATCAAAGGAATCAAAGAAGAAATCAAAGGAATCAAAGAAAATGTGGGACACCCGTTTGATGAAATCAAGAAGGCAATACAAGACATAAATAAGGAAATAGAAATAATAAAGAAAAACCATTCAGAATTACTAGCAATGAAGAACACAGTTAATGAAATAAAAAACTCTGTAGAAAATCTCACCAGTAGGATAGATGAGGGAGAGGACAGAATATCTAAGCTAGAAGAAAAAGTGGCAGACCTAATACAGTCCAACAAAGAGAAAGACAAACTTATAGAAAAGTATGAGTGGGAATTTCAAGATATTCAGGACACTATGAAAAGATCAAATATAAGAATTCAAGGCATAGTAGAAGGAGAAGAATTCCACTCCAAAGGCATAGTAGGCGTCTTCAACAAAATCATAGAAGAAAATTTCCCCCAAATTGGGAAAGAGGTGCCAATACAGATACAGGAAGCCTTTAGAACCCCAGCCAGACAAAACCTGGAAAGAACCTCTCCTCACCATATTATAATCAAACTTCCAAACACGCACACCAAAGAAAAAATATTGAAAGCAGTTAGAGAGAAAAATCAAGTTACCTACAAAGGCAAGACGATCAGGATTACAGCAGATTATTCAACACAAACTTTTAAAGCCAAAAGGGCTTGGAGTGATATATTCCAAGTTCTGAAAGATAACAACTGTCAACAAAGGTTATTTTATCCTGCAAAGCTATCCATTCAAATAGATGGAGAAATGAGGACATTCCATGACAAAAGCAGGTTAAAGGAGTATTTGAAGACAAAACCAGCTCTACAGAAAAAATTTGATAGAATCCTCCATGCTGAAGAAAAGGAAAAGCACACATATAAGGAACCTAGAAAAAACAAGCACAAGAGAGCACAGGTAGAACCGGAACCACACACACAAAAAAAATGGCAAACATAAATACACACCTTTCAATAATATCTCTTAATATCAACAGCTTCAATGCCCCAATGAAAAGATATAGTTTGCAGACTGGGCTAAAAAGCAGGATCCTACAATTTGTTGTCTCTAAGAAACTCATCTTTCTACAAAGGATAGACATTATCTTAGGGTGAAATGCTGGAAGACGGTGTTTTAAGCAAATGGGCCTAGAAAACAAGCAGGGGTTGCTATCCTAATATCTGAGAAGGTAAACTTTAATCCAATGTTAGTCAAGAAAGATAAGGAAGGTCATTTTATATTGATTAAGGGCACGCTCCAACAGAACATTACAATCCTAAACATATATGCACCTAACATGGGGGCACCCAACAAACACTATTAAAACTAAGATCATAGATAACACCAAACACAGTGGTGGTGGGTGACATTAATACTCCACTCTCATCAAGTGACAGGTCATCCCGGGGAAAAAATAAACAGAGAGGCATTTGGACTAAATGAGGTCATAGAAGGAATGGACTTAACAGATATACACAGGACATTTCATCCAAAGGCTGCAGAATATACATTCTTTTCAGCAGCACATGGAACATTCTCTGAAATAGACCATATATTAGGACACAAAGCAAATCTTAACAAATTCAGGAAAATTGAAATAAACTTGCAGTCTATCAGACGACAATGGAATTAAACTACAAATCAGTAGCAAGAAAGGCTATATTGCATACACAAAATCATGAAAACTAAACAATACACTAGTAAATGATGAATGAGTCAATGAAGAAATCAAGAAAGAAATAAAAAAAAAAATTATAGAGTCAAAAGATAATGAGAATACAACATACCAAAATCTCTGGGACACAATGAAGGCAGTTTTAAGAGGTAAATTTATAGCCTTAAGTGCCTATATTAAGAAATTAGAGAGGTCACAATTAAACGACCTAATGCTTCACCTTAAAGCCTTGGAAAAAGAAGAACATGGCAAACCAAAAATCAGTAGATGGGAAGAAATAATAAATATTAGGGCAGAAATTAATGAATTTTAAACAAACAACAACAACAAAAAAAACAATCCAAAGAATTAATGAAACAAAGAGTTGGTTCTTTGAAAGGATAAATAAGATTGATAAACCCTTAGCAAATCTGACCAAAAGAAAGAAAGAAGAGACATAAATTAATAAAATCAGAGATGAAAAAGATAACATCACATAAGATTCCAGAGAAATTCAAAAAATAATAGGGACATACTATAAAAGCATATACTCCACAAAGTATGAAAATCTGAAAGAAATGGATGATTTCCTTGATTTATATGACCTACCTCAATTATATCAAGATGAGATAAATCACTTAAATAGGCCTATAACAAGCATGGAGAATCTGAAAAGTTATCAATAATCTCCCAACTAAAAAAGCCCAGGCCCAGATGGATTCACAGCTGAATTTTACCAGACCTTCAAAGAAGAGCTAACACCATTACTTCTTAAGCTTTTCCAGGAAATAGAAAAAGAAGGAATTCTACCAAACTCCTTCTATGAAGCCAGCATCACCCTGATACCAAAACCAGGCAAAGATAGAACAAAAAAAGAAAATTACAGACCAATCTCCCTCATGAACATAGATGCAAAAATTCTCAACAAAATATTGGCAAACAGAATACAAGAGTATATCAAAAAGATCATTCACCTTGACCAAGTAGGCTTTATCCCAGAGATGCAGAGATGGTTCAATATACACAAATCTATAAATGTAATACATTATATAAACCAGTTGAAGGACAAAAATCACATGATCATCTCATTGGATGCAGAGAAAGCATTTGACAAAATCCAACATTCCTTCATGATAAAAGTCCTACAGAGACTGGGAATAGAAGGAACATATCTCAATATAATAAAAGCTATTTATGACAAGCCTACAGCCAACATATTAGTAAATGGGGAAAAACTTGGAAGATTTTCCACTAAAATCAGGAACAAGACAAGGGTGTCCACTGTCCCCACTTTTATTTAACATAGTTTTGGAAGTCTTAGCCATAGCAATAAGGCAAGAGACACACATTAAAGGGATACAAATTGGAAAGGAAGAGATCAAGTTATCATTATTTGCAGATGACATGATTCTATACATAAAGGACCCTAAAAACTCTACTAGCAAACTGTTAGAGCTGATGAAAACCTACAGCCATATAGCAGGATACAAAATAAATACACAGAAATCAGTAGCCTTCATATATGCTAACAACAAACACACAGAGGATGAAATCAGAGAATCACTCCCATTCACAATTGCATCCGAAAAAATAAAGTACTTTGGAATAAACCTAACCAAGGAAGTAAAGAATCTCTACAATGAGAACTTTAAAACACTCAAGCGAGAAATTGCAGAAGACACTAGAAATTGGGGAAACATCCCTTGTTCCTGGATGGGAAGAATCAATATTGTGAAAATGGCAATATTACCAAAATCAATCTACACATTTAATGCAATCCCTATCAAAATTCCAAAGGCATTCTTCATGGAAATAGAAAAAAACAATCCAAAAAT